>NW_026652281.1:143363011-143537485 GCF_009828535.3 Hylobates moloch
CAGCTTCCCAACATGCTGGGATTACAGGTGTGAACACCATGCCCAGCCATCTAAGCCCATTTTAAAGTATATGTTTTATTCAGGGGTTATCTTTATGTATTCTGTTTACTTTTTTATTTATGTAGAGATTTGAATATTAACATGAATAATAAACAACTGACTAGCTGTGAATATTTTATTTTGAAATTTATTTTTATTACGGATGATAGCTTAATGGTAATTCTTTGTGCTTATAGGCATGGATCAAGGATGCTAACTTGTGCCCAGAGAGATTCAGCTTATGACTTTGGCCTCTGAGAGATTAGTCAGTAATCAGCAGAAGTCTTCACATCCAAAATGCACCTTCTTGGTATCAATTACTAACTTACTCAATAGAGGAAGTATTCAGAAAATCTATCACTTCGGTATATCATCCACTGGCCAAGAAGCTTGAATTCTAAACAGTTCAATGCTGTTCAATGATATGAGCTGTCTGGTCATAAATCTCAAAGGCCTGAAGAAGTCAGGTGTACATCAATAGGGAGATAAGTCTGGAAAACAGATAAGCCATTTAAAAGGGGCAACCATCGCCCAGTTCTAATTAAGCTCTGCTACATGAAACAACATGCCCAGTGTGATATGATCTTCTGAATTTTCAAGGGAAGCTGAAAAGCTGGATACTCATGTGAATTGTCTCAATTGTTAAATGTTGACAACTAATTCAAAAAGTTTTAAACATTGTACATGGGAAACAAAACTTCAGAGGATTGGGTTTCATAGTGACCAACTCAGTACTTCTGCCTCACAAGGAAATCTCATCTACTTTTGTGTTGTGCAGAACCCTTAGTGATAGAGCAACTGCCTGCATATCTGCTCCTACCAGTGTTACAACTTGGCCTTTGTCCTGGCACATCCTCTTCCTTTTACCTAAAACCTCTTCCTCATCCATGCTTACCAAGCAAACTCCTAATTTTCTATTATTCTGTATCATCTTCCATTTGTCTTTCTGGTGCTCCTCCAATATAGCATTTTTTTTTGTATTAGAGCAATTTTATGCATAATTATTTAAATGACTCTGTAGGTGAAAACAGTTCTTGGATATTCCTTGAAGACAGGGTATCTTCTGTTCTCGTTTTGTGTTCTCATAGTAACTGACAGGCAGTTGACACTCAAATGGTTGACGAACAAGTGAGTGAATTAATTACTTATGTTAAAAATGATTAGATTCACATTTTACTTCTGCTACTGATTGTTAAATAACCTGAGAAAAGTCTTGGATGAGAGAGTATTTGAGGGTAAAAATAAAGGAAAATGGCAAAGAAAAGTCACTTTCACTTCTGGGGCTTCAGTTGTCTTGTGTGTAATGAATGCACTGGATTGGAATCCCAGTGTGGTCTTTAATATTCTATTTTGATGATAGTGTGATAGTTACATTAACAATATTGCTAATAACATCAGTAGTAAATGAATATTCAACCTTTATGTGCAAGTAACTATGATAAGTGCCTTCAAGGCAGTATCTCATTTAATCATCTCATGATATTGTAAGGTAGATATTATTTTTGTCCCTATTATATGGATAACAAAAGTATACTTGGAAAAATACCTTTGTTTTAAAACTTTCACAAACAAGAAATGTGAAGTTTTTTGTCCACTTTGCTGTGACTTCCTTTTTCTCATGGCTTTGTGAATCATAATAACTGAAGTTCCCTTTGTTTCATATTGTAATTACAGTAAGATACAAAGCTAGTAATTTTCTCTATGCAATACTGCATTTCTCCTACACCAAGTCACGCAGGGTCATGCTACTCAAAGAATAGTCCATGGACAAGCAGCAACAGTACCACCTGGGAGTTAATTAGAAATGCAGAATCATTATCTCCAGCCTAGACCTGAGAATCAGAATCTGCATTTTAACAAGGTTCCCAGGTAACTCCAATGCATTCTAAAGTTTCAGAAGCATTAGCATAGAGGAAACTTATTCCTGGTTTATCAACATAATTCTCTCCATAGGAAGATAGAAGGAGTGCCTTCAAAAAGAGAAGCAGAGGATAAGAACATATGGAAAGAATTATCTTGAGGTGAACCTAAAGTTATGAGACTAGGTGTAGACATTAGACAAATCCACATTTGAGAGAAGACTGCAGTATCTGTTTGTATCTTAGTCCATTCAAATTGCTATAACAAAATACTTGAATCTGAGTAGCTCGTAAACACCAAAAATTTATTTCACAGTTCCAGAGGCTGGGAAGTTCAAGATCAAGGTGGCAGCAGATCTGGTGTCTGGTAAAGTACCCTCTTTCTCATAGATGGTGGCCTCTTGCTTTGGAAGGGGCAAAACAGCTCTCTGGGGCCGTTTTTTACAAAGATATTAATCTATTCATGAGAATTCTGCCTTCATGATCTAATCACCTCCCAGACTCCACCCCTTAACACAATTACTTTGGGAGTAGGACTTTAACACATGAATTCTGGGATGACACAAACATTCACACCATAGCAGTACTAATTTCTACTTTACATGGTAATGTCTCTTGATAAAATAGATCATTTGCCAACTTTAGTGTCCAATTGCTGGTTATTATTTTCTTTTAGAATTGGCATTTCTATTTTATTGGTTGCCTCACTTGTTATGCTTTCATCCTATGGAGAGTTGTGGATCATAACTGAAGTCGTATTCATTTCAGAGACTTTAATTGCTGATATTACCAAAAAATCAGGCTGTTTTGAAACCAAATCTTATGTATGTTTTTGGAGTATTTTTTTGTTTTTTTTCTGTAGACACATGTATATCGTACATCAGTTCTAAGATAAAATCATTAAAGGTCTTCACTTGAAATCATTGCTAGTAATGGCCATTGTCAACCATAAACAGATTCTTTCTTGAGTAGATCAGGACAAGAAAAGGTTAAGTGCCTCACTGTGTTCAGTAAGTCAGAGCATCTGCTGTAATGTAAATGACAAAAAATGCTTTCTTTTCAGTGAGCAGAATTTTCCTGTTTCTTACTTTAGAAAAAAGGGTGTCTAGCTAGCTGAAATGGATAAAACAATGGGACATGCATCACCTGAGTTTTGTGCATTTTCAAGAGGAAATAATTCTTCCTTTATTCTTTGACTCTTCTTGGCTAATTTGGTTTAGAGAGAAGAATCCTCTCTTTGTGACTGCACAGGCTTTTAAAATGTTCTTAGTGTTGTATAAGAATCTGTTTCTCCTGGGGATCATATCTCATGTTTCTCATTGAATTCCTGTTGGAAACAATGGAAGGGAAGAGGTTCATTCAAGAAAAGTCACAGTTGTGGGAAGTGTAAGGTTGATCTGTTTATGAGTATACTTTTTTTTTCATTTTGCTTTATCAATGAGCAATATGAAAGAATTAATCAAAACCATGTTACAGTAAACTTAGTAAAAGACCTTAAGATCAGCTGAACAAAATTAGGGAAAAGAGTAACTGTAAATTTTGTGGATCCTAGTCAATAAAAATGACCAACACAAATTTGTCTAGAGCTGACCGCTGGAAGAACGCTAGTTATTTCTTGAGTATAGACAAAAATGTGTGGTTAGAGGGTGGGGGGAGGTTATTAATAAGACATGTGACAAACAGGCAGCATCTGGGACAGGACACCCAGCTAAGACACCAGCAAAGAAGAGTGAAAGCTGAGCTCATCCATCCCAAGCATTGTCACTGTCATTAAATTTGCCTGTTTCTGAGATTCTTTCCATGATACATGCTAGCACAGAAAATTTCCATCCTGACTCTCTTTTTTGCAATAATCCCCTGCTCTTCTAACCCATTCGTAGTCTTTATTGATAGTCCTAGGTGAGACTCTAATAATTTGTTTGCTTTATAACTAGGATCTGACTTTTTTTCCTTAGTAATGTAGCTGTTCGACAGCCATGCATTTTCAAAAATGGTGTTTTAAAATAAGTGCTTGTTACATGTAAAAGCCTTCTTACTCCACATGTTCAGCTGACTTTTCTGGAAAATTCTTCAGCAATTCTTCTTGATAGTTATACATTCACTGTGAGTCCTGTCTTATGGTGATTATACCAAGCTGATTCTTCCTGAATACGTTGGTCTGTTTTCTGTTGCTTATAACAGAATACCTGAAAGTGGGTAATTTATATTTCTTAAAAAAGGAATTTATTTCTTGTACTTATACAGGCCGAGAAGTTCCAGGCTGAGGAGCCATATCTGGTGAGAGCCTTCTTGCTGGTGCAGATTCTGTGGCATCCCAAGGCAGCACAGGGCATCATATGGTGAGGGGATTGAGCATGCTGACATGCCAGCTCAGTTCTCTCTCTTCTTATAAAGTCAACATGTCCCCTCCCATAATAACTCATTAATCTTCCATTAACCCATTAATCCATTAATTTATGAATGAATGAATCCTCTTATGAGAGCAGAGCACTCATGATCCAATCGCCTTTTAAATGCGCCACCTCTTGATACTGTCACGTTGGGGATTAAGTTTCAACATGAGTTTTGAAGGGGACATTCACACCCATAACACTGAAGAATAATATGATCTTTGTTTATGCCCCCAAACAGTTCTTTTTTTTATTGAGACGGAGTCTCACTGTGTTGCCCAGGCTGGAGTGCAGTGGTGCAATCTCGGCTCACTGCAAGCTCCGCCTCCCAGGTTCGCGCCATTCTCCTGCCTCAGCCTCCCGAGTAGCTGGGACTACAGGCGCCCGCCACTGTGCTCGGCTAATTTTTTTTTTGTACTTGTAGTAGAGACGGGGTTTCACCGTGTTAACCAGGATGGTCTCGATTTCCTGACCTCGTGATCTACCGGCCTCGTCCTCCCAAAATGCTGGGATTACAGGTGTGAGCCACAGCGCCCAGCTGTTCTTTTTATCCTTGATACAATTCTTAACTTTTTGGAAAACTAATGCCTTTACTAACATCATCTCTTGGCTCAGAAGAATATAGGTGTGTGGAATTTAAGTGTACATCATGCAATCAAAAGTTGTTTTCTCCTTGCCATGCATCTAATTATATGTATACATACATATATACAGATATATATATATAGGTACATTCTGCAGTGGAATAAAAATTTGTGTCCTCCACAACTCATATGTTGAAATCTTAACCCCCAAGATGATGGTATTAGCAGGTGGGTCCCTTGGGAGGCGATTAAGTAGTAAGGGTGGAGCCTTCATGAACAGGATTAGTGCCTTATAAAGAGGCCCAGGAAAGATCCCTTTTCCCATCCACGTCCTCACAGGGAGAAAGAAGCCAGCCGTCAGTCTGCAATTCGTAAAAGGACCCTCATGAGAACCTGACCATGATGCTACCCTGATCTTGGACTTTCCAGGCTCCAGAACTGTGAAAAATAAATTTATGTTATTTATCAGCCATCCAGTTTATAGTATTGTGTTATAGCCGCCCAAAATTACGGAGTCACATGCGTCTGTACATAGCATCCATGCTGATTGTGTCCATCTGGCACTCTCTACTTTCTCCATATACTTTACTTTGCCCTTTAAAATTATGCTTATCATGGAAAAAAACCATTTAAACTTGGAGGCTCTCATTTCCGAACCTTTTTGCCTTAAAATAGGATGTTTGTTTCTGAAATTTTCACTTTCATGACATTTCTGTTGTTTGACATTCTGTGCATTGAATTTTTTTTCACGCTTAGTGTAGAGTAAAAAATAATTCAAAATCTTAAGAAAATTTACAAAACTCTGGTCGCTGTTTTAAGAGTAGCTGCACCCAGTCAACTGAGTTAACTTGGCTCATCACAGTTTTGCCAATAAAAGCTTATCATTCGTGAAGTTACAGTCATAACTGTGTTTGAGTTGATGCTGATAGGTCTTATTTAAAATAAAAAAAAATTTTTAAATCAGGGGGGAATATAATTGCAACTCTATTCATCATGAGTCAGAAGTTTCCTATGACAATCACACTACTGTTACTTCTAAATAAGATATATATATCCATGTATACATCTCTGTGGAAGAGGTCAAGTCAGGGTGCCTCTCTTTGTCTCTCTGTTTTAGTTCCCACAGGAAATGGAGTTATTCATTCTTCCATACATTAATGTTTTTGGTTCCTGCCATGTGTAAGCCACTGTGCTAGCTTTGTGAGGAAATATGTGAAGACTAAACTTGAGCATAGTAATGAAATTTGTTTCAACTCAACACATCAAGTAGTAGGTACACTTTCTTGTTACCGAATTATATGCTTGCCCTGATGTAAGATACATGCATGACATATAGGATTTTGTCACAAAGATCACAGTCTCTTAGAGAAAATAATACAGGAGTCAAATATTAATAGCTGACTGTAATGCTCTGCTAGTGATATAAATTAAATGCACTAAAAAGGGAGCTATTAATTCTTTCTAGAAGTGGAAGATAGGTAAAGAATAAAGTGAGTAGGGATTTTATTGACAGGAGAATTTAGCTGAAAATTAAAGGTAGAAGATCAAGGTAATTTTGAGTGATCGATTACATTCCAGATATGATGGTTTGTACAAAAGCATAAGGCTGTAAGAACATAAGGCATGCTCAGATTATTTACAATACTTCATTAAGGCCACATAAAAGGTTATGTAATGGTAATAGTAGTAGGGAGTGAGATTGGAAAAGAAGACCAGACTGTTAGCGAATGACCTCCAATACCTTATTAAAGAATTTGTCAGGTATCATGTAGAAACCAAGGGATTTTTGAAGTCAGGTTGCCTTTGATCTAACATTGATATACAACTACAAGCAGCAGTGGGCAGTTCTATTTGGATAGCCCTAGGAAGTAATTAGAAGAAACTCTGTGTCTTTCATGTAGGAGAGACCAAAGGTAAGTTTTTGGCACTTATAGTAACTTTGGTGGAAATTAGTATTGAAATCATCAAATTTAGGGTCATAGATCAGTCATGAAATCTACCACTAGTGTGATGTGCAATTGAAAATTTACCTTGGAAGTCATTCATTTTATGTTTAGAGGACAAAATAGAGCACTATGTTGACCCCAGATATGTTTATTGTTCCCTAAGATACAATAAATGTGATACCTAACACTACTGTTTTTCTAATATTTCTTTAAATACTCACTCTGTACCAAATAAGGCTGGATGTATGCATTTTCTTATAAATAATAAATTGTAGGAAAGCATTTGTGACTTAGATATATAGTTTATGTTTCACAGAGATTCTTTCAAATATTTTCCCCTTATTTTTCATGAGTGACAATCAATGGCCCTTCCTCAATGTGCTAATATAATTCTCATTTTTATTTATCATTGAGATGTTGAGATATATATGATATAAACAATCTTTCCTTTCCTGTCTATATTTTGGGAATGGTACTAGATAATAATAAAGTAATGTTAACAATTCCTGTAAATTCTGTAGCTGATATTACTGAGCCTTTATTTTGTAATGGGCATTGTGCTAAGTGCTGGCCTTTATATGTAGAAACATATTTATTTTTGCATCAATCCAGAGAAGGGTACTATCATTTTCTTCATTTTATGGATAGTGACTCAGGGATGTTGAATAACTTGCTGAAATCATATAATAGGTACAGAGCCAAGCAAGAGGAAGAGTCCAAGTCTGTCTGACCCCACCAGGGACTTAATTTTCTTGTTAAGAAGTGTCTCACCCCTATCCTATATAGTTCACTTTGTCGATGAAACCATTTCTCATCTCATATGAAATGAATCAAATAATTATGGACTACTTCAGCATTTCTGGTATATTTTTCAAAACAATCTCATCATGGTTCTACATGATTTGTTTTTGCCATATGAGTCTTCAACTCAATTTAAATGTTATAAAAACTACAGATTACTATGGCATTAGCTGAAGATATTGTCAAAAATTGAATGAGTCTCTCTTTATAATGTTATATTTCAGAAAGTCTTAGAGGATTAAAATTCTTTCATCTTAATACCACTGCTTAATTATTGGATTCACAAATCTGTAACTTGAACTCACTTCAAAGTTATTGATGTTTCTTTATATATCAAAATTTAATATTTGGCAATTTTGATAAACATTCAGATCTCTAAATGATTATAGGAAAATTTATGTACATATATGTCTTATATTCTAATCAGTAATACTATTCTATGAGAAACCTCAAGTTGGAAAAGACATGAGATACTTCAGAAACACTAAAAGGACTTCTTGTCTCTTTTATTTGTTTCTTGAATCTATCTCAGATGACTTTGCTGTCTATTAAATACAGTCAGCCACCATAAATCTTAAACAGGCGTAAAATCGTTTAAGGACAAATCTGAAAAAGATATTTAAATTAAATTTGTTACATATCTACAACATATCTACTTTATTCTGTCTTTTTCCCATAGTGATTTTAAAACCCAAATATACTACATATACTAATAATTATTAAATAATTATTATTTTTGAAAACTGAACTATTCTAGAATAAAATACTTTTTATTTTGTAAGATATTGTGGAGTTTCAACTTGATCAATTGAATTTCAGATGAATTGTACCAATTCTCAATAGTCCATTTAGTATGTATTTATTGAGCTCTTAGAGTACTAGGTACTAGGATAGACACTGTGAACAAGAGAAGCATAGAACTTCTCTCCAGTGTAAATTTTACCGTAAACAAATAAAAACTATCCCACTCAGTATTTCTTTTTCACCAACTTTTATTTTAAGTCTCGGGGTATATGTGCAGGATGTGCAGGTTTGTTACATAGGTAAATGTGTGCCATGGTGGTTTGCTACATAGATCAACTCATCACCTAGGTATTAAGCCCAGCATGCATTAGCTATTTTTCCTGATGCTCTCCCTCCCCCAACCCCCAACCAATCAAAAGGCCCCAGTGTGTGTTATTCTCCCACATGTGTCCAAGTGTTTTCATTGTTCAGCTCCCACTTAGAAGTGGGAACATGTTGTGTTTGGTTTTCCATTCTTGCGTTAGTTTGCTGAGGATAACAGCTTCCAGCTCCGTCCATGTCCTGGCAAAGGACATGATCTCATTCCTTTTTACGGCTGCATAGTATTCCGTGATGTATATGTATCACATTTTCTTTATTCAGTCTATCGTTGATGGGCATTTGGGTTGATTCCAAGTCTTTGCTATTATGAATAGTGCTGCAATGAACATACACATGTGTGTATCTTTATAATAAAATAATTTATATTCCTTTGGGTATATACCCAGTAATGGGATTGCTGGGTCAAATGGTATTTCTGCTTCTAGATTTTTGAGGAATCACCACACTGTCTTCCACAATGGTTGAGCTAATTTACACTCCCACCAACAGTGTAAAAGTGTTCCTTTTACTCCACAACCTTGCCAGCATCTGTCGTTTCTGGATTTTTTCGTAATCGCCGTTCTGACTAGCATGAGATGGTTTCTCACTGTGGTTTTGATTTGCATTTCTCTAAAGATCCCCACTTGGTAGTTTTTTTTTAATTTTATTTTTCCATAACTTATTGGGTTACAGGTGGTATTTGGTTACATGAGTGGGTTCTTCAGTGGAGATTTGTGAGAACATGGAAGATATCAAACAAGGTTGTATTTTGTTTACCTTTTTTTCTAAGCTATTCTAACATTTTAAAAAGTTTATTAAGAGAAAAAACACAGGCTTTAGATTCTGGAGTCTATATTTTTAACCAGTGTGCTATACTCTATCTCTAGACCCCTGGTCCAAGGGAGGCTCCGAGGAGTTGGCAAACACTGGTTTCCTAGGTCCCCAGAATGTTCCTCATTCCTGCCCATGACAAAAACTGATTGTTCAGACTTTGCTTTGTTTATCTGACATTCTGTAGTGTTTGTTCAGTGCATTTCCCTTGTTATTTTAATTAGACAAAAATCTCTTTCTATTACTTACGGCCTAAAAACAGCAGCAGGGGCAGCAGCATCAATTACAGCCAACACCTATCTCACTCACTGTAAAACATGCCCTGTTCTAAACATTTTACATATATTCATTCATTTGATCCTCCTGAGAACCCTGTTAGTGATAGGGACAGGAGGCAGATAGATTATAGGCAGAAAAGGGCAGGGTCCCTGGAGAAGCCCCATCCTCAAGCCTGGAACCATGGCCCAAAGTGAGAACGTGCATTCCTGTTTTCCTGCTCAAATGTTGCCTTTTCCAAAACCACACATAGCCTGCCCAACCCCCACTTCTGCACCCATAGAAACCCCTGACCCGACTGGCAGAGAGCAGAGGAGGGGAGAAGAGGAAAAGCAGCTGGACATTGCAGACTGCAGTTTGACGTCAGAGAGAAGCAGCTTGACTTCAGAGGGATGGTTTGAGGGCAAACAAGATTTTTAATAGAGATCAAAAGGTGACGACAAAGGAGTCTACTTCACAGGGGGTAATCAAAGGAAGCATCTGGGAGGTGACTTTGAAGCTCAGAAAAGAAGAAAGGGAAAAAGCCTGAAATGCAAAGACCAAGAGACAAATAGTTTTAGGTGTGTACTAGTTATCCATTGCTGCATAACAAGTTGCTTTAAAATTCACTGGCTTAAAACAACACATTTATTACAGTTTCTGCAGGTCACAAATCCAGACACAGCTTTGCTGGGTGCCTTTGGCTCACAGGCCCTTAGGAGGCTGCAATTTATGCTGTTGGCCTGGACTGTAGTGTCTCAAGGCTCTACTGAGGCCCTTGATGATCCCCACTTCCTGATATTCGTGCCCCTTTTTGAGTCCCCTCTCTTAGAGTGATTTGCTTCTTCTAATGAACAGAATAGAGCAAAGTGACGGAATGTCACTTCTGTGATTAGGCTACAAAAAGACTGATTGTTCTTTCTTATTTGCTTGGAGACAAGCCAGCTGCCATGTCGTGAGCTATCCTGTAGAGAGGACCACATGGCAAGTCCCTTAAGGAGGTCACCTGCAAAAAGACACCAAAGAACTGAAGCCATCAGGCATCTTAGTCTGGCTACCACAGTTGGAAAGAACAGTATGGTCCAAAAAGTCTTGAGTCAGAAAATAGCTTGGAGTGTTCTAGAAATTGTCAGGAGGCCAGTACGGCTGAAAGGTGGAGGAGAGAGACAGGAATACATAACGAGGTTGGAGCAGTACATAGGAACCAAATAATTTAGGTCTGTGTAGGTCATGGTAGGAAGTTAAGAGTGTTAAAATGAGGAGGCTTTCTGGAGTATCTTCCTTTTGATGAAAGGTATGGATTTTTTTTAAAACATGAGTAAAAGAATGTTGACTATATCCAAACCCATACTTTCAATGAACTGGGATAACAGTGTAACCCTGAATCCTCACACACACATATATCCAGTGATGAGGGAACTATGAATTATGCATGTAACATTTCTCAGCTTCTCACAGTTTTCACTAGAGCCTGCATTTCAACACTGATTGCAAACGGTCCATGAATCCATCCAAAGCCAGAAATGCTGAACAAAAGCTGCTGTTGCCTGGGACAACACTAGACTTTAAGCATGTTAGGACATAAATTGTGTTTCTAGGAAATTTTACAAGGGATTTTTTTAAAAACTTGTCTTTGCAAACCAAATGCTTCACATAATTTGAAGTGTCTTGTGGTTTTTCCAAGAATGTTGTTTGTAGCACCACTATAGAGATGAATTTTAATGTACGATTGGAGAATGTGTTTGCTGAGATATTTGATCCCGTAATTTATGGTATTGTTCTTTGTATAGTCAACTCTTTCTGCCATGGAGGCAGTTTTTTAGGAAATTGTCCTACTTTTATAAAGTTGATGATGGAATTTAAATATTTGCCATATAGCTAGGAGACTACATCTAGAGATTTGTTATATAGAGATACACTAAGGATAAAAAAAATCTGAAAAGAAATTTCATCTGTGGGGAAACAAAAGAAAAGAGCGATAGCCTCTGTAACAAATATTTTAGAAATCTTTCGACTTAGTTTTGCTTTTTAGGGGGAAGCTATTCTTTTAAGTCTATCGTCTAAGTTATAATAATATTTTGTTAAGCAAATCAATTGATGATAGGATTTTTCTTATCTATCCATCCATCCATGAAGAAAATGAAGGTGGGATTATAACATCATGTGCATAACAAATAAAGTTATAACATAGTCATAATTGAGAATACTATTTCATTTTAGATTATGGATCTTTGTTTTGTTGAACATTAGTATTTCAGAGCCTAATTAGTTATTTTTACGTGTCTTAGCAACCCATTAACAAAGAGCTAATTGAAGAATAAGAAATATGTATCAAGTTATTCCCCTAAACCCCCTTTTGCAGTCATTGTTTCTCCTTTAAATAGAATATTATCGTTCTCACAGATGGTTAAAGTGATGTATTGTGGGAAATAAAACATATTTGGCTTTTTTCCTGAATTTTCTACTTAGCAACTAAGGCCGCTCACCCCAGATGTATTATTTAACTCTTCCCCAGACACCCTCTTACTCAACAGCGGTAGGATTCACAGTTGGAAAATTCTTCTTTTTATGATCCCCAAACACTATTTCACGTTATTTTTATTACTGTTTTAAATATTTGTAACATTATAGGAAAACAAGCCATAAAGAATATTCATTTTGAAACCAAAGGTAGAATTTAGACCAGCCTCTGTTATAATCATCTAAATATTTAATCTTGTTAAGGGTGTGGAGAAATGACTCTAGACATGGACATATGAACTAATACGACCTTTCAGGAGTGCCATCTAGGAATATGTTTCAACATTTTAAATGTGCAGCTGTTTTGATCTATTAATTCAACATAGAGAAATTAATCCTAAAGGAAGAGGGAAAATATTTAAGCACAAAGATATTGTGTAGTGTTGTTTATATTGATGAAAAATTAAACTATATGTTCATATGGAATTGATAAAACTAATACTACTACAAATAATAATACTAATCATATATCACCTTTATTGAGTTTTTGTGATATGTCAGCAAAATAGTAAGCACTTTACATGTGTTATGTCACTTAATTTTCTCCACATCCTAATAATATAGGTACTATAATTATCCCCATTTTTCAGACAATGAAGCTAGCTAAGCGGTAGAGATGTTAAATACCATCTCAAGGTCTTATAGCCAGTGAGTGGCAGAATTGAACACGTATTATAAATTCATAATACGGAGTCATTAAGAAAGAGATAAGGTTGACATTTATGTACTAATATGAATGATAGTTAAAGATTAAGTACAGATAATAGAACAATATGTTTAGTATCATCACATTTATGTAATAAACTTACCTACATCCAGGTTATAAACAAAGAGATATTCAATCAATCTCTTGTAAGCTGTAGGGTATTTATCTATGTGTTCACTCTATCCCATATCTTTCACGATGGCAGGCAATCACAATACTCAGCTGGCTCTTATATTGTACAAAGATGAGATAGAATTTGACATCCAGAAGGGAAGCAGAGGTGAAGCACAGAGAAAGAGGCAGTTCTGGCAGTACTGGATTCCTAGCCAACACCTCTGCCTTTCCCAATTATTTCAACCTATAAAGTCCACTTTGCCTAAGCCACTTTGAACTCTTTTACTTCAGATAGTAGTGCTTTTTGCTGCTGCAACCGTCATTGTGGACAATGAGACTTTCCAGGTTACTCCACTGTGGGTTTGCTTTTAGTGTATATGGGTATGCTTTTTGTTTTCATTTATTTGTTTATTTTTTAATCTGTGCTTTCATTTTACCTATGTGAATCTTGAACTTTTTTAAATTGCAGATGGACTAATAAAGATACTCAAAATGAAATTCTTACCTAAATTTTATTTCTGCCTCACTTACCAAAATTAGCTGGAAAAGAAAAGTAAAACTGGCCCAGAAAAGGGCATAGTAATGCTTGGGGATGGTTTATGATCTTTATCTGGTCCATTGTTAGTTTGTTGAATTGGTGACTGTCAATCAAAGACGAGACCAGTAATTTCAACATTATTTCAGTCACAATCCCTACCGGCCAAAAACATTTTTGTTAGATTTTATTTGTCAGTAATTTATAGTGAGAAAATAAGAGATCTTTTTATAGTGCTTAATACAAAATGTCTCATAGTACCGAATACATTCTCAGACTACATATACACACGTGCACACACATACTATATACGCTACACATGCATGAGCACCCACACATTCTTTTACCTTCTAGCCCCCAACTCATTTTCTTCCTACACTAAAGATTGGTTGAGTGTCATGCCACACAGATTATGGGTTTGCCAGCGCTATCTGAAAATCGTTAGATCTTATTCAAATATGTCAGAGCTTCAATTCCTAGTAAGTAACTCAAGTAGTTTATACTAATCATATCCCTAGAATACTTTTGGGAGCTTGGAGCTCCATTATTTCTGATTTGCAAAATAACTATGTTGGAGGAGATATTTAAGTGGTAAAATATTGACTTGTTTACTGAAAAAAAAATGAAAGAGGCAGCAATAGTTAGGAAAAAGAATACTGTTCCACGCATTCCAAAATCAATATCCAATATAGCCTCAGTGGCAAAACCGAAGATTTCAGCCTTCTGGGGCATTTTTCTCTACCGCTTTGGGTGTAAATTGCCTCGTTATCAAGAAGGGAAAAGTCAGCAATGTCTAGAGAGAGAGAAAGATGCATCACATCTGCACAATAAACTATTAAAAAGGAAGATAAATTAACATGTTTTTCAGGCCTTACTATAACATTTATAAATTGCTTTCATTCCCAAAGAACAGGACTATCACCCCGTCCTTACATTTTGAAAATTATATTTAAGTATATTTCTCAAAATTTTAAGAGATTTTGGCCTTGCCTTTCAGGTTATGCACGGTAATCATTGCCAAAATCCCATTTGCTTTAGTTATTTCCTTGAACAAATTACCCTGTTATGTACTTACCCTCTAAAACCTGTGGTTTTAGTTTGCTCAAAAAGCATTCTTAATAAATGCTCTTTCTTGAAATTTTGTTAGAAAAAATAAAGAAGCTCCTTTTGATAGATACTAATTTGGCATTATAAAAGAAGGTAAGCGTGTATTCACTGATTTTCCAGATATTCATTTAGAGCCTATCTTTGCTACCGGTTGTGCTATGCACTGCTGAGGGAGCAACTGAGAAGGGCAACTGGGAGAGAGCCTCTCACCTCAAGTTGAATTTACGGCCAGTTGGAGAAAAGTAATACCCAAAATAATAATTACACCAGAAGTTGATGCAGGCTATAGTACTAGGACCCTAATGCTCGGAGAGAATACATAGAGCAAATATATTTCCTAGGCAGCTTGGGGAAATTGATAAAAGAGGTATCATTTGCTGTAGATTTTGAAGAAGGAACAGGAACTTTCTAAGCAGAGAAGTTGTGCCACTTTCACTCCCACCACGGGGCTTTTGCACATGATTTTTTCTCTGCCTGGAAGGCTGTTTCCTTCCATCCCATCCTCCTCAGTCCTTTATCTTATTAGTTATGCCTCATCCTTCAGGTATCAGCGCTACTGTTACTTTCTCAGGGAGGCCGTCTCTGGCTCTGTAACTTGGATTCGTTTTCCATTCAGAGAAAAAAAATTGAAGAGGTACATGCTTTTTATGTTTACACTTCTCAGATGGTAATTATATAGACATCTGTCTGATTATTTTATAAATGTCTGTTTCACACTGCACTGTAAGCTCCTTGAAAGCAGAAGTTCACTTGTATATATGTATATATCTCCAGCTTCTGGCAGAGACCCTGGCAAACAATAAATGTTCCATAAATATTAGTAAAATGAGTGACTGTGGAAATTTCCTAAGGCTCAATATCTACATTCATCACATGGTTTCATATCTACCCCTATCTTTGCTGAACTGCGAAATGGGAGATGTTTAAAAATATGATTGTGCTTTTTAAACATAATGCACTGTTGTCATTACTATCTGACTAATATTAGCTCAATGCCCAATTCAATTTTACCCATCTTTTACAATTCACTACTGTGTAGAATCTATTTTATGTTCATTTCTCTTTAGGATTGGTAAATTAGATCACTTGCCCTCTTAGTTGTGGTTTATATCCTTAGGATTTCTTTATGATATTTTAAATAATCCTACTTCTTTATAATCATCAGAGTTCACAGAGGTAAATTATAGCTCAGGGAAATTGTAGTACGATTTCTTGTAAGTATAAAAATCCACAGTATTATCTGTACCATATCTCCATTTTTCTCTTGAACTTCAAACTATATCTTCTAATTTGTTCTCACACATTCACTGAAAATACATTATCTTTTATTATTCCTGACAATTTTCAAATTTGTTTTAATAACGCTGTATTCCTTTAGTAAATAATTATTGAGTGGCTATCACATGCAATACAGTGCTTAGTGCATGTAGTAGATTATATTGCACTTTATATAATAACAGGTTGAAGCATCTTACAACTCCTTAAGTAGGAACTTCAATTCTTTTTGCATAACACAGAGAGAAAATCATTTTTCTTGTGAATGTATCATCAACCTAGTTTGCGCCATTGCTAGCACTTTATCTCTCTTCCAATGCTACCATTATTTCAGAACCTAGTATATATACGCTTACCTTTTCTCTCCTTTAAATATTTTTTTCCGTTTCCTACAATAAAACCAGTTTTCAGTTCAGACATTTCTAACTATCCTAATTTACATTTCAGAACTAGAATGTGCTCCTGCTTTCACACATTCGGGGATTTTTTAACCAGTCTGACAGTTTTTAATTTGATCTTGTTTTGCAGGTCATGAATTCAATTTCTAAATGCTTTACCGTTTTTCGTTTTCTCAAATAGAATAATGCTCCATCCATCAATTGTTATCTCCTTATCTTCAGGATTTTTTTTTTCATTTCCCCTGAACCAAGGTCAATGTTTATAAAATCTGCTTTTTACTAATTAAATCTGACATCGTTTGATAATATCAATGGTACTTAAAATAGCATATAAATTCATCACCAAGTGAATCCACCCTGGTGAGTTGGAAGATATTGGAGATTGCATTTTCAATAATAAACAAATCATGTGCATTATTTTTAATAAAATTCTTAAAAAGAAATTATATAAGCACTATAAATGATCTGTGAGCTGGTCAAATATGTTTTCTCTAGCACTTATCAGAAAGATTAGGTCTCATCACCTTTTAAAATGGTGTGTGCAAATTTTATTAATTATGTGTGTCTTTAGAGTAGAATGTGCTGAATACAGCTTCTTTGGAGCAATCTCTGCTTTGTGACTCCAAAATCTGAATTTTATAGGGAAATAAAGAGTAGCTTAAAAGCATGTAGATTAAACTAGCATAAATTTTATTGGAAGATCTCACCTCACTTTACAAAAAATAATCAATATTGATGAAAATAGGTATAATGAGTAAATATTATCATATACGGAAAAACCTAGACATCCTCCCCAAGGAATACAGAGAAGCTCATCAGGAATTAAGTCCTATTTTCTGCTGGACTTTCATGTGCTAAGAAAATTAAAAATGCAAACAGCAAGATGTCCTTGACTGTGTAAGAGTTCTATCAAGCATAATGAATTTGAAGATACCAAAGAACAATTATGATATTAATAATAAAGGAATACGTCTCCATTTTTATATTTAATGGTAAAGTCTAGTACTAGTTATTAGAACTGATAACCAAATTTAGTATCTACTAAGTAGTGCATAATGTGCATGGTCTTGTGCCTTCTTCTTTCTTTCAGACAAATCCCAGTTTTACATTCAAAAGGGCATGTAATCAGATGACAGTATTATTGTATGTTGAAGCCTCATAATTTACTTAAAATTAAAGTCACAATTGTGCTTTGTATCTCAGTGTACTTGATGATGAGTTCACTAGCCTTTCATTCTCAGAAACAAAGCTTGGCTGAATGGCTGGTCATTTGGCTTCAAAATAGAAATTTGGCTGTAACTCAAAATCTACTTTCTTCAGGTCTTCTTTCTCAAGGCCTGCTGTGTGCAGCTTACAGTTTTTGTTTGTCAGTGTGAACTCAAGAGCTAGCTCATAGTCACTATGTGTAGACACATGTGAAAATGCATCTGTCCAAGTTTGATGCAAGGGAGCAAAAATGCAATGACACATCCTATGTTTCAAATGGTGTTCTTCCTCTCCTGTGTCTTGGTTAGGCAGAAGATTTAAACTAAAACGGAGAACAAAAGTTAAGGATGACTGACAATCCAGTAGGGTGTGGTTGGGAAAAGCATTGATTAGAAGTCAAAAAACCTAGTTTTCTGTTCTGGCTCTGGTATTTACTGTCTTTGGCCTTAAGCAATATACTGAACATTTCAGAATTTCTATTTCCGCATCTGAAGTGAAAGGTCGTTAATTTTCTCATGCTGTCCACAAGAGGGTTGCTATGAGAATCAAATGAAAAACTGCATTTGAAGCACCTTACTTAGAACTGAAGATATTACTCTAAATGGAACCATTAGAACATAAAGATTTAAAAATAAAAAGAGGGGCCGGGCGCGGTGGCTCACGCTTGTAATCCCAGCACTTTGGGAGGCCGAGGCGATCGAGACCAGGGGAAACCCATTCCTATAAAAAACACAAAATTACTGGGGTGGTGGGGGGTCCTGTATTCCAGTATGGAGAGGTGAAGAAAAGGGGGCCATGAAAAACTGTACTACCATCATGCCGTGGCTCCTGAGATAACCAGGCATGGAATCCAATCCCCCCTCTCGTTACTTTCCTGACTGTAACTTTTAGAAAGCCTCAGACATCTCATCTATTAGAATGGTGCTAAAGTAATTGTGGTTTTTGCCATTACTTTTAAACGGAAAAAAAAAAAAAAAAACCACACAATTACTTTAGCACCAACCTAATATAAATTAGGATTCCAATAATATCTATTTCTGAAGAATGTTGAGCTGGTTAAATGACACAAGGGATGGAAGCCACTTAGAAAATGGTAGGACACATAGCGAGTGCACGGTAAACAGTTGTTGCTGCTGTTGTTGCTGATGTTATAAATGTGTTAAAGGATTTCACCTTGCCCATTCCCAGGCACATTTTTCTCATTTGCTGTATGCCTGGCACAGGACATTGCAATTACACAACCAGCAGAAACAAGTATGAGAGGGTAAATTATGTAATGCCTAAGAAAGGGTGAACCTTGACAGGATGTGATTCCTCAAATCAGTCAATGAGATTTGAGAGAGCAAGAAGGTGTTACTATTAACAGGGATTCACAAACTCTAGACTGTGGGCCAAACTCAACTACCACCTGCTGCCTCTTCTGTAAATAAAGTTTTATTGGAGCACAGCCACATCCATTCGTTTCCATCTTGTCTATGGCTACCTTCATGCTACAACTGTGGGGTTAAGTTATTGCTACCTGGCCCTTGACAGAAGAAGTTTGGCAACCTCTGCTTGACAGAATTCAGGGGACTATTGAGCATGAAACTGTACCAGAATTCAAGAACAAGGTATCAGATAAAGTAGCAAATGCTAAAAACCAAGTGCACATAAGCAACAATAAGATGTTGAAATTGATTTTTAAGCAGAGGGTCTCAAAACATCTATTAGCACATGACTGACCCTCTTGCAAGTCTGGCTCAGGATACACAGATGAATAAGGGGTTGTAAGCAGCTGAAGAGAAGGGAGGCTCAGAAATAAGTAAGAACTTTGTAGACTAGAGGTTGTCTGTCAGCCACAAACACCCAAGAGGCCTCTGTAAAAATGAGTTCAAAACTCAGTGTGTGACTGTCTGACAATAGATTCGTAAGTTATAAACTAAAACTGTTTACCCTGAGAACTAAAGGAAATTTGATCATGGTTAATTACACCTCACCCTTTAGACACACTCCATGATGATACATTTTTGGTATTCTACAAGTGAGCTTTTATTTTTCTTTGTTCTTTGCTATCACAAACAGAAGGGCTTGACCAGCTACAGATTCTATACTCTTGGTGTAAATTAATGATTGCTGTCCTTTCCTCAATTATACAAAATTTATAAGACCTATCATGCTTATCAATTTTAAAAATGAAATGCAATAAAGAACTCAAATGATCACTCAGATATTTTTGCACAAACACAAATAGTGAAACTGAACCATTGGCTTGCATGCACGGCCTCTATCAGATTGCTTGAAATGTTCATTGTCAACTGATGTGTGAAATAACAAATTCATTGTATATAGGTATCAAGGGGTACTAATGTGTAATACATGAGTGTCTATTTTCAAAAATAAGACACATTTTTAAAATTTGAGAGGCAACTGTGTAAGAGTTTTGTTTTCAAGTATTTGGAGGAATATTGAATCTAAGCTAATAAGATGTAATGAATAATTAATCTTAATAATGCAATTATTGTATTCAGATATACATAACCTACTATATGTAGGTGTCTTAGTCCATTTTCTGTTGCTATAACCAAATACCTGTGACTGGGTAATTATTTTTTTTAATTATTTCTTACAGTTCTAGAGGCTGGGAAGTCCAAGAGCATGGCACTGGCATCTAGTGGGGTTCTGGTGAAAGGCTTGTGCTATGTCATAACATGACAGAGAAGTGGCTGCATGCAACATGAGAGGAGGTCTCACTTCATAACAACCTGTTCTCCCTATGACAAATCTACTCCTGCAAGAGTGAGAACTCACTCGCTCCTGTGAAAATTAACCCATTTCCTTGAGAGCAGCATTAATCCCTCTTGATGATATAATCACTTCTTAAGGCTCCACTTCCCAACCCTTCCATATCAGGAATTAAATTTCCAACACCTGATTTCTGAAGGACACACTCAAATCATAGCACTGGGGGAAGTCTTAACTAGCCGTGGGCAGAAAGAGAAGAGTGGGCTTTGGGGGAACATATCTTTGAAGAAATCTAATCTAATTTTCATGGTCCTTCAGAAACTTTCTACCTTGAGGCTTTTTCATACAGGAGAGTGAGCCACTGAAATCATTAGGTTTACATTTCTATCTTTGCTTGCCTGAAATTGATTTATTTAACTACACATTTCACTTGTCTGATTTTTGTTTTTAGAGTCATACCAAACTGTTTTCATCTCTAATAACTTATTACTTTTGAAATACCTGTTGGTTTTGAAGCTTCCAATTTTGTGACATTGGGCAGAAAATATATTGAATAAATTGGTACAATTGGTTACTAGATTGATGCTGGTTTCTAGATTTTCCTTTGGGCTTGTTAAGGCTTTGGGAAAGTTTTAGAAATCAATGAGGGAAACATAGTTTTCTAAAAGTCTTGTCTGCACATTATCACTAAATAATATGCAATAGGAAGACAGAAAATGAATGCCAAGTGTCCTATCTGCAGGAACAATTGTGGAATGACCCTCTTCCCACCTATGGAATTAAAGGGCACCATTGGATCATCTCTGAACAGCAGTCTGGGCTGGTATCCAATACTGTCAACTCCCAGTTAGATATAGCTGCAGAATCTCCAAAAACAAAACCAAAATCAAAAAATCTTGGTGCCAGTGTATTTTTGTTAAGAAAATAATACAAATATGATTATAGCCATTAAAGGCTATGCTTATTTTTTGAACCAATGTCACGAGCAATTCTAGGGGTGAAAGCTTCAGGCATGTTCACTCTAATAAGACATATATGAATGGACTAAGTCCCATGTAATATGCAGAAACAAGTCTGGCTGATAAAATGTTCTTTATATCTGTGGTCATCAGGAGTCATCAGCCAGCCTGAGACTGCATAAAGTAGGAGAAGAAAGGGCTAATAATGAATTGACTTTAATTAAATCTCCAGAGCCAAATTGGGTAAGAAAGGGAAGAAAGATTATTTCACGGAGGTTAACTTAAATTTGACCTTCCTCCTAGACTTATTGTTCCAAGCATGATTGCCCCGTTTTATCAGATGTATAAAACCTTGAGTTCAGAGAGGCCAAGGGGCTGGTCCCACATTAAACAGCCAGAAAGAGACAAAGTGAGATTCTGAGCCCTGATATGTCTGTCTCTGTCTTAGTTCATTTAATGTTGCTATAACAGAATATTTTATTTATTTATTTATTTTTGAGACAGAGTCTCACCCTGTGGCTCAGGCCTGTGGCTCAGGCTGGAGTACAGTGGCACAATCTCAGCTCACTGCAGCCACCACGTCTCAGGTTCAAGCGATTCTCCTGCCTCAGCCCCTGAGTAGCTGGGATTACAGGTGCCTACCACCACAGATATAACAGAATATTTGGGACTGGGAAGTTTATAAAGAAAAGAGGTTCCTTTGGCTCATGATTCTGGTGGCTGGACAATTCAAGATTCAGCACCTATGTCTGATGAGGGCCTCAGAAGGAGGAAGGGGACTTGTTGTGCAGAGATCACATGGCAAGAGATATTTTCTTTTTCTTTTTTTTAAACAACCAGCTCTCACAGGAACTAATAGAGCAAGAATTCACTCACCTCTGAAGGAGGGCATTAATCTATTCATGAAGGATCCACCCTCATAATCCAAACTCCTCCCTCTAAGTCCTACCTCCTAACATTGCCACATTGGGGATCAAATGTCAACATGACATTTGGAGGGGACAAACATCCAAACCATAGCAGTCTGTAAAGACAACTTCTCTCCTTTAGACTGTCCTAGTGCTGTGGTGAAAGAGAAGGTAATTTTGGACCCTGGCTGCCTTGATTTGAACCCCACTTCTTTCCATAAAAGCTAGCGACCCTGGGAAAATAACTTAGACTCACTGTACTTCAACTCTCTTATTGGTAAAATGGGGAAAATAATGAATAATGGTTTTGTTAGGATTAAATTAGTTAGTGTATATAAAAATGTGACCCATATTACTCAAGTGTATGCTGTTACCAATATACTATATGGTATTTTCCACTATATGCTATTTTCTCCCCAATTCTAACCCTCATTTCCCAGAAAGAAAAAAATACTTAAAGGGAAAATTGTTTACATAAATTTCTGAATAATCAAAATATTCAGAATTCACTTGGCTTATGGAGATAGTAAGACACACGCACATATATTTATTTTTATTTCTTTCTTCAACTTTTAAGTTCCAGGGTACACAAACAGGATGTGCAGGTTTGTTACATAGCTAAACATGTGCCATGGTGGTTCGCTGCACAGATCAACCTATTACCCAGGCATTAAGCTCAGTATCCATTAGCTATTCTTCCTGATGCTGTCTCTCCCCCTGCCTTCCCCACAGGCCCCAGTGTGTGTTGCTTTCCTCCATGTGTCCATGACACAGACACATACTTATAAATACACGTGTGTTTATATCAATTTATAAAATCAAGAATTAATTTTAGAAATAGTAACTGGCTTAGACTATGCTCCATTTTCTTTCCCCAAATTAATGCAAAATCTACATTCGAATGGCTTTCAATGTTGAAGAAATGAAACTATTCAGAAGTTTACATAAGGAAGCAATTTGCTTGGATTGAATAAGGTAATACATAAGTATGTAAAACCCTTTCTCTGTAAATGCTGCTTTTAATTAGGAATGGAGCTCTGAAAGAAATCCTGGTTATTATATCCACAAACTTAACTCAGGCAACTATTTTAATTGGAACAGAAAAAACCAAAATGCAGAAGATTTATCAAGGAAATTTGAAAATTAAAAAAAAAAGAACACCTAGTTCATAGTAAACAACATTTTGTGTTCCTTTTCTTTACCCCAGTAAAGAGATTGGAATAATCCCCTTGTCAGAGGAGATGGATGGCATACATTCAGGATTCTGCAGGGCATTAAAGAGTTGTTGCCATGTCAGGCAACTCTCTTCGGTTATTAATACCGAATAAAATCAACATTCTTCTCCTTCTTTCTTGAGTTAAACATTTCCCCTCCATTCCATTCCTGCTGTCTGTCCTTTCAGTTCTTAGCATTTGTCATAGTTCTTTCTCTAGCAAGGCTTTTCTCTTCTCTTCAGCAACGTCTCTCACATTTTACACAGCAGCCAAAGAAACCTTGACTTCTTTTCATCTTTCTCCTTCCTTTGGCTATTCTTTTGAGGGAAAAGACAAGTTTCTGTCATTCTCTTTAGAGTGCATTTATCCAGTAGAAGCAGTCTGTGTTTTTGCAATAGCCAACATCTGGGCAAAAGGGAAAAGGAGAAGTGGGTTTGGCGAATGACAGCCTGCGGAGGGCTGAACGTCACCTTCAACTCAATTGAGCACCACGACCCTCAACCTGATAAGACTGCCCAACTGATTATATCAGCTTTCCTCTTCATCTGGCACTTCCAGTGTATGAGGCCCAATTAGTATGTGGCAAGAATTGAGTCTTTCTACAAGCTGAAGAGTATGGTCTAATAAGTATTAAGTCAGTTGCCCATTCCTATGTCACTTGGTAACATCTAAGGCCAGTAGAGCCACACTTAACAAGTGCCTAAGGAATTAAGTAAATAGTGCCTAAAATGCTCTGAGCTGGTTTTGAGGTAAATTAGGCCTCGAATAGTAGCAGCAGCAGCAGTGGATGTGGTAGTAATAGTTTTTCGTAGCAGTGGTTGCAGTAGTAGTAGCAGTAGTAAATGTTTATTGAGCACTTACTATCTGCCAGGCACTGTTTTCAACACCTTATATTTATTCTGTCATTGCATCCTTATAACTAGCTGCCTCATGGAAAGGGACTATTATTAATTAAACTCTACAGAGAAGAAACTGCAGCCAAGAAAATTTAATAATTTACCTAGGGTCACACAGCTATTATATATTAGAGCAGGAGTTCAAATACTGTTATGTCTTTCTTTCTCCACAAGTGAAGCTGATTTCTGTGAATCCTACTGCCTTGCATGGTAGTATATAAACCTCTCCAGAGTGTTGTGTAAACTCTGAGAAATCAAGATTCTCATCACTAGGTCTGTCTGACTCCACAGTCCACATTATTAACTACTATATAATGCAATCCTCCTTAAAACTGAATACTTTGTATTATTGCATGGGGAGAAGATGTATTGAAGAGGACATTGACAGCACCTGTGTCTACACAGCAGTACACATTTGGAGGATATATCCTTCCAGTATTGCTTAGAAGGAAGACACCCAGTTCAGCTGACTCTACCATTGATAGCCTACCTAGATTTAACTTCACAATTCCTGGCTTTTTCACACTTTACATATTTACTAAGAAAATTTCTGATCGTTATTTAAGGAGGCTTTTCTCTTGGAAAAGAATCTGCTGAACAGCTATTTTGAATATTGGTCCTCGTGGCCATTATATATTTTTCATTATCCATTACTTAATTGACTTGCTGGTATGAATTAATTATGGATTTGGGGTAGTTGAGAATGTTGTTTTTTTTTTCCTCCATGAACTAATCATCTCCGAATATATCGACGATTAAAAAACGAAGATCTATAGAAGCAACATAGACATCGAAAATGTTTTTAATATCACATTTGTGGCATTATAGTTATCACATTATAGTTTGCTAAGTGCTCTTACATATAATACATTTATTTAAAATCTGTCTCACACTAAGCTTTTAGCAGCAGAAGAGTATGAAACATGTCTATTCACCAGTGAGTTCCCAACAATGGGCATTGCACCTAGTACATGATAGGTGCTTGATAAATATTTGTTGGATGCTTGAAAGTTCTTGCCTGATCCTCAGCAGAAGTCTTTGATCTAGGTAGAGAAGGTGACATTGTCTTCATTTTTCAGATGAGCAAACAAGAGCAGAGGAAAGTTAAGTAACTTGGCCATGATATGGGGTAACTGGTCAGTTACTAATTCCATGATACTTCATTTCTTATTTATTTTTTGTACTATAATAAACAATAATGAATCTTTCATGGGTCCACATGCATCAACAATTTCAGAGGTATTCTTTACAAAAAAAATATACAACATTACAAGCACAAAATCAAGTACAGAGGCCAGGCATGGTGGCTCATGCCTATAATACCAGCACTTTGAGAGGCTGAGGCAGGCAGATCACCTGAGGTCAGGAGTTCAAGACCAGCCTGGCCAACATGGTGAAACCCCATTTCTACTAAAAATACAAAAATTAGCCAGGCATGGTGGCATATGCTTCAGGAGGCTGAAGCAGGAGAATCACTTGAACCCAAGAGGCGGAGGTTGCAGTGAGCAGAGATCGCACCATAGCACTCCAGCCTCCATCTCAAAAAAAAAAAAAAAAAAAAAAAAAAAAAATTAAGTACAGAGACTTGAAAGGGCTTGAACAAGTAAGTGGCACTGAAACTTAAGCTTTATTTGGTTCTTGTTTTATCTGGCTCTGATTATAATAGCTTTTTTTGTTATTGTTCTAATAATCATTAAGGCTTTGACTTTAAGAAAAATGTTATTTCTTTTTCATATAAAATTCTCGCATGAATTTTCTTTTGGAATATTGGCATCTTTTGTCCTAATTCACTCCCTTAAGTCAGGGCATTAGATGCAGAATAATCATCAAACCAAGATTCACGGTGGCTGGGGCCTTTCATGTGGCTCCTCTAAGCAGCTTTAACCATGAGTCTGATTTAGACAAGTGGACATGGGGAATTGGCTTGGAAGAGGGACTACAGGTGGTGGAATCATATCAAGGAAGGCCCATGAGTAGCAGAGCATAAAGAATATACAGAGAACTGAGAAGCAGTAAAGGCTAATGTTGCAAGTGGTAGGCCATCTAGAGAGGGCTAATACAGGATGAGACTGGAAGATGGTTTGGATTTTTTGATGGCTAGCCTTAAAGACTCAGATGTCTGGACTTTATACAGTAAGACCTAGAAAGTAATAGATCTTTGAATTAGATATGATAAAAACTACATATCAAGAAGATAGACCTTAAAGCATGGCCAAGATACAGTATATTAGCTCTACATTTTAACCATGAAACCAAAGAAAAATAATATCTTAGAAAATCAAAAATATTTTCTTCATTGTTCCACTGAAGGTAATCACGCTGAAATCATGAGCCACAATCTTGTCCCTTTTTCTGGCACAGCTATGGAGGCACTGCTTTCCTTCTACCTCCCCTGCAGCTCTTACTCCGCCTCCTGGGCCCTCCTCGACCAGTCTTCTGTGAGTCTCCTGAAGCTCTGTCCTGTGTTGCCATGTTTTCTCTGTCCACACTCTCATCTAGTCTCATTGCTTTAAAATCATCATTGTGTTCAGGACAGCCCACGTCCGTATCTCTAGCCTTATCCTTTTCCCCAAGCTTTAAACTCATTTAATCAAGAACTCTACCTACATGTGTAATGGGACTTTCAAACAACATATCTACATTAGAACTCTGAATGTGTCTCCATGTGTTCCTTCTGCCCATAACCTACCCACCACCTCACCCAGCCTTCCCTGATAGGTGAAATACGTCTACATTCACTCAGCTACTCAGGTCAGAAAACTAATAGTCACCACGTGTTATTTTTTGTTCTCCCACAAGTCACATTCAATGTATCAGAAATTCTCTACTTACAAAATAAATCTTGAATTTAAAAAAAAGTTATCATCTAAGAATTCTAGAAACATAATGGCAGCAGGAGTAGAAGAGGTGTTGAATCTTATGAGCCACCACATAAAAACAGATAAGTAAGGAGAGTGCAAACCCCAAAATCGATGGACAACACTGACAGTAAAGTTAGGAGAAGGTATCTCTGATCTCCGAGATACAATGCATGGATTGTGGTCTTGAAATATCTTTTCCTACTGAAATAAACAAAGGCTTTTTATGGGGCTTATTTTAGGTCTGGGGCAGGACTATACAAATTGAGCCAGGGATATTTTGTGATTCCCGATACGAAGTAAGTTATCAGACTACTTTCTGATATCATGTCAAAGGAACACCATAGTTAATCCGAAGAGTCATTGGCCAAAGATGGGTTTATCTGAAACTTATTGGAATAATAACTCCCATAATAATAGTGTAATAGACCAAAATCCAACAAATGCTATTTAACTCCTTGAGTTGAAGGCAATATTTTTTCCAAGCAATTAACCACACTCCTTTCTCCCCTGAAAGAAGAAAAAATGGCAAAGAACACTTTATATACACTGCTCTCTCCAAAGTTAATTATTGACCCCCATCCTCATGTTGTCGCTCCTAAACCTCACATTTATTTATTTAAAATGTATATAGATTAAACATCTATTTTTTGGTATACAACTGTGAATTTTGACAGACGCATAATCACTATTATACTCAAGATACAGAACAGTTCCATCAACCCAAAATATTTGCTTGTGACTCTTTTCCTTGCCCCCACCCCTGGCAACCACTATCTGTTCTCCAGCCATATAATTTTGCCTTTTATAGAACGTTGTATAAATGGAATCATCCAATATGTAGCCTTTTGAGCCTGTATTCTTTTACACAGCAAAATTCATTTGAGATTGATATACATTGTGTGTGTCAATAGTTTGTTCCTCATTATTGGTAGGTAGAATTATATTTTGTGGGTGTACCATAGGTTGCTAATCTGCTCACCAGTTATAGGGCATTTAGGTTGTTTCTAGTTTGAGTGATTATGAGTTAAAACCAATATAATTATCCACTTACAGGTTTTATTGTGAATAAAATTTTCATTTCTCTTGGGTAAATACCGAGGAGTGGGATTGCTAAATTGTATTATAAGTGTAGACTTAACTTTACAAGAAATTGCCAAAGTATTTTTCAAAGTGGCTAAACAATCATATTTTTTAAATGAGTTTGTTATCTTAGGAAAATGATAGAAAAAAATTATTGCCAAAACTGTCTATTAATGGTAAAAAAATCAAGCATTGATCCCAGCCTCACTATATGAATTATACCATTGGGTAACCAACTAGTAGGTAAAGGGAAGTATCTATTTATAAAATTATTTCTCATAAGAAGTGAAATGAAATGATAAAATATTACCATTTTGCAACTACTAATGCGTTTACCTATTAGTATCACAAATATGTTATAATCAGGTGTAATGTATTTCCTAATAAAAGCACAATTCCACCAATAATCTTGCTAAAGGATTAAATCCAAGTCCGATGAAGACTCTGGGTCCAATTTCCAGGAATACAGAAAAAAGGAAAAACGCCAGCACCATGCTATGCAATCAGCTAATTCCAGACCAAGAAAACCTATGTGTCAAATACCCCACATCCTTTAACAAATAAAATGTAAAGAAAAGAAAAGGAAGGGCGAGGAAAGCTATAGCTTAAAAGAGGCTTCAAAGATACATCAACTACAAGAAAGAAATGAGCTTGACCCAACTATGATGTCTGGAAATGCACACTAGGTGATAAAATTGTAAAAAATAGGAGGGAGAAAAAAGGACAAGAGTAAAAATAGTGCTTATTTTGGCAGAGAAAAAGGATTTTAATAAGTATGGGGCATGTGGAGGGTTTCTGGAGTAGCTGGCCAAGTTCTATTTCTTGTTCTGGGTGGTGATTACAAGGGTATTTGCCTTAGAATATCATTAAGCTATGTAACCATTTTGTCTGATTTTCCGTATCTATGCTTTATTTTACAATAAGAAAGGGCTGAGCACTGTGGCTCATGCCTGCAATCCGAGCAGTTTGGGAGGGCAAGGCAAGAGAATCTCTTGAGGCCAGGAGTTCAAGACCAGTCTGAGCAACATAGTAAGACCCCATCTCTACAAAAATTAGTTTTTTAAAAATACTAATGTTTTTTAAAAAAAAACCCCACCAGGACCACTCATACCACTCTAAATTAAATCTCTGTCTCTAGAAACCTGCCCCAGCCTCCTAATTATTATCTCTGCCTCTTCTCCTGTCCCCTATAGTCCATTTTCCACACTACAGTCAGAGCCATCATTTAAGATGTACAGTTGAAGGCTGGGGGCAGTGGCTCACACCTGTAATCCTAGCACTTTGGGAGGCCAAGGTGGGCAGATCATGAGGTCAGGAGTTCGAGGCCAGCCTGACCAACAAGGTAAAACCCCGAATCCACTAAAAAATGCAAAAATTAGCTAGGCATGGTGGTGGCACCTGTAATCCCAGCTACTCAGGAGGCTGAGGCAGGAGAATTGCTTGAACCTGGGAGGCGGAGGTTGCAGTGAGCCGAGATTGCACCACTGCACTCCAGCCCGGGTGACAGAGCAAGACTCTGTCTCAAAAAAAAAAAAAAAAGAAAAGAAAAAAGAAAAAGATGTACAGTTGAAAAAGGTAGGGGTTGAGGAGCTGACCCCCAAGCAGTTGAAAATCTGTGTATAACTTTTGACTCCCCCAAAAGCTAAACATTACCAGCCTACTGTTGACTGGAAACATACAGTTGATAACTCATAGTTTGTATGTTTTCTGTATCATATACTGTAGTCTTACTATAAAGTAAGTTAGAGGAAAGAAAAAGTTATTTGAAAAATCATAAGGAAGAGAAAATGTATTTACTATTTATTAAGTGAAAAGGGATTATCATAAAGGTCTTCATCCTCTCTGTCTTCACATTAAGTAGATTGAGGAGGAGAAGGAAGAGGGAGGGTTGGCCCTGCTATATCAGGGGTGGAAGAGGGAGATGAGAGAGAAGCAGAGGCAGGAACACTCACTGTAACTTTAATTGAAAAAAATTCGTATGTATGTGGACCCGCACAGATCAAACCTGTGTTGTTCAATAGTCAACTGTAAATGAGTGACACTCAATTTTTTAAAACCCTCCAATCGCTTCCCAATTGTGATAAGAAGAAAACCTAAGCTCCTTAAAAGTCCCTCACCGCTACCTGTGTCCTGAACCCCATTTTCTTCTACTCATTTCTCCTTCGTTCAGCTCATCCTGATCTCAGGGCTTGGCACTTGTTCTCTCTCTCCCTCTCCTTCCAGATCTTTGCACTTCAGCATTCATTCCACTACTTGAAATCTCCAGAGAGGCTTTCCTAAGAATCTAGTTATCCCCTCCCCACTCTCTAGTCATTCTTTCTCCCATCATCCTGTCTTTTTTGTTGTTCACGGCACTTATATTCTATTTGAACTTTTTTGATGGATTGATAATCAATGTGTTTTTATAGGTTACTCTCTTTCTCTCCTTACCAGAAAACTGTGTAAGCTTCCCGAACACAGAGACTGCCTTATTAATTGCTATTTCACTATGAAAAACAAAAAAGTCTGGCATTGAGTAGGCACTCCAATTTTTTAAATGTCTATAAATGAATAAACAAAATCAGTGTGAATGACTAAATAAATAAATAAATATTCAGTCTTAGCTCTACCCATGGTGTCCTCATGCTACAGCAGAGCTGACTATACAAGACAACTTGGCCTGCACTCCAGAACCCCCTTCTCAATCTGTCCCATTAGAATGACAGTGATGTTTTTTCAAGGTTGAGATACACATCGCCACAGCCTCCCCTATTTTGCTGAAGGCTAAACTATTGCCATCTATTTTTATCAAGCCATGCCTATGTCCTCTTTGTTTTATAAACCTATAGTTGTCTATTTCTAATTAAAACTAAAGATTACAGGAAAAAGACACTAAGGTGGCCACAGCTTGGAAAAGAGAAGGATGAAATCCATAGGTTAGAGATACGCACCAAGACACAGAGAGTAACAGAGTGAGGAAGCAAGGAAGAGGGAAGGCCAACACATGATGGGTGAAAAACGTGACCTGAGAGCAGAGCCTTCTGTAATATCACTCTTTAGGAGATAGGAGAATGAAGAAGAACTAGAGAAGGAATATTTAGAGATGTGGAGGAAGAGTTACACATGTTCAGTGCTGCAGTTGTTCAGCCAGGAAATAGTTTCAAGAAAAGGCCAATCAAACTGTAAAAGATTTTAGCATTGAAATTTAGGAAGACCTGAGCGACCTATAAAGAGACTATCCAGGCCAAGGGAGGGGAGGCAAGTTGAAAATAAAGATATCACGGTATCTCATTTTGTTCATAATGTGTTTCAAGATTTCCTTTAACAGGCCATAAAAAACAAACAAACAAAAACCCAAGATGGAATGAGATGGGACGTGTTAGGAACTGAAACAGATATACCAGGATTTTAGTTATTTGTCGACTGCATGAGTGAATGAAAGGACCAAAGACATTTTGGAAGAAATTAAGGAAAAGGCCCCAGGAATGACAATACTGGCTCAGTGTAAATAGAGTCCTGTTAGGCAGGATTTTCTTGGGAGCTATCTAAGTCTTCCTCCTAATAGTCAAAAACAATGTAAATTTGGGGGAAGACAGAAGCATTAGCTAATGCCCACATTAAAGTGAATATTTTCTCAAAATTAGTTCAGAATCTACTTTGTGCATGTATTTCTAGCCCCAGCAGTTAGTTGTTTTATTTGCAAATAAAGCAGTTTCTACAAAGCACATTTCCATCTACATAACAAAGCTCAATAAAGTGTTTTATTCCCTGCTGGCCACTATTACAGTTCTATTTTTTAATCAGCAGATGTTCCCTTATTTCTAACTAGGTATAAACATGGCATTGAATGATATCATTGTGGTTCATAGACGTGTGCCTTGCTTATCTGAGGTTTAACACACGTCTCTTTTCTCTTCTGAGAAGTAAACAGCATGCAAAGTACTGAAGTGCAGAACATTTAGTTTCAGGTGGAAACATTATTTTGCATAATGGATTAAAACTTAGAAAAGTAAAAGTGAAACTCACAACTCTGCCATGAGAAATCAGCTCTTAGTTGTTGAAATGCCCACAAGGGACTTGCCAATTCCTATAACTCTTTTCTTCTCTGAAAATAGGAATATGGTATAGTGAATTGAAAAGAAAACTTTCTATAATGCTTATAGGAAAATCAAATACAAAATTTAGAATAAAAACATCAAAGAAAACAGATGTCTGCTTTTATCTCTTCTTACAAGAAAACACTTCAAAGAAAATCAAACCACTCTCTTTGCATTGCATTGCATATGGTTTCCATGGATGACTTACACACATAGTTCCAGCCATGTTTTACAAAACACAACACATTCAATGGGCGTTTCATTCATAAAACTAGTGTCTTAATACATACTCTAGAGCTAGTTTCTTTGCATTATGGTGTTTATTTCATCCTGCTGGCTTCTCTGTGCTTTCACAAATTACCTATATTACATAAAATTTTTGCAAATATTTCCCCTGTGCCAATGTATTATTGGATAAATTAATTCCTAGACAAAGAGTTACAAAACCAGGATCACATGCCTATCACAAGCCTATATGCGTCTTTCTCCCTTTTTAATGCATTCTACACAAATGCAGTACCTTCTACTTAGTCATATATGTTTCAAAAAATGTATAGGAGGCCATCGGTTTGGATTGAGCTCCTACACTAGGCCCAACAGATCCAATCAAAATGGAGTCACTTATGCTAAAGTTTTGTATCACCAAGCTGAAACTAAGTTGTTTATATGACCTTCCCAGAAATGAGAAGAATGAACGATAATAGCCAAATCCCCAAACAAGCCAGTTTTAGCTAGCATGATAAGGAAGTCCCCTGTGTTTAACCTTTACAGGGAAAGTAACTTTGAAACAATCAATCTGCTTTTGTTTTCTGTTTCTTCTTTCCTCTGCCATTTTCTATGTATAAAACCGATCTGCTCAGTTTATCAGAATACTCATTCTCTTTTTATATTTATATTCTATTTTACAGAATAAGGTGTTGTCTGATTCTAGAATTATAAATAAAAGCCAATTAAAATCTTTAAATTTATTATAATTTTTTCTTTTAACATATGTAAAGCAATATTTTTAATAAATTGTGTTGATTCAATTAATAAGACATGCTTACTGTAATATACTCTCACACTTAACAAGGAACACTTCTGTGACTAGATGTGTAGTGGATTTCCCCACCCATCAAACAATTCTCTAGCAGACACTAACTGGGTATTGGCTATAATTCCATTCAGTTCTGAGGCTATCCACCTGGTGATGGTGTCAGATCTCACAGGTTGGCGGCCTAGTCCCACAAGATTGCCCTCACTTCAGGGGCTAATCTCAAGTTATAGGTTGTCAACCTGTAACTTCTGACTTCTGACTGACCAGCTACAACCTGGGGTTCCCCTGACTCCCTCTTTAGGTCTGATTATTTTGCTAGAGTGGCTGTAATTGTCTGAAGGGTTCATCTTGCCTGCTGCACAGATAAAACCAATTCACTGAGACAGCATTATTGCAGTAAAGAAAGAGTTTAATTACTGCAAGGCCAGCCAAGTGGAGGGATAGGAGTTTACTGTTACTCAAAGCAGCCTCCCTGCTAAGTCAGGCTAGGGTTTTTATGGATAATTTGGTGGGCAGGAGACTAAGGAATGGGTGTTGCTGACTGGTTGGAGATGAAATCATTGGAGTGTAGAAAATGGTCTTCATATACTGAGTCTGCCACAGGATGGGAGCCATATAACCCATTGCATTATGAGTCATGAGTCTGAGTGGGGTCAGTGGGTTACTAGAATGCACAAGTCTAAAAAACATCTTAAAAGATCAATTTTAAGTCCTGCAAAAGTGATGTTATCTATAGGAGCAATTGGGGAAGTCACAGATCTCGTGACCTCTGGCCACATGACTCCTGAGAAGTAAGGGAATATAGAAACTGTATCTACATTTTAGCTGAATTCAGGTCTCTCCCATGATCCTAATCTCATTTCTGGCCTTTGACTAGTTTTACAAAGGTAGCTTTGTTCCCTAGGCAAAGAGGGGGTTAGTTCCGGGGAGGGATTATCATCATCCTTAGTAGGTTAAGCTATAAACCAAACTTCTCCCATGGTTAGCTTGGCCCATGCCAAGGAATAAGAGAGCATAGCCAGTCTGTGAGGCTAGATGCAAGATATGTTCAGCCATGCTAGACTTCTCCCACTGTCATGTAATTGCCGGATGGGTTATTTCTGCCCACTGCACAGACAAAACCAATTCACTGAGACCACGCTTTTGCAGTAATGAAAGGGTTTAATTAACACAAGGCTGGCCATGTAGGAGACCGAGTTATTAAATCAGTCACCCCAAAGGCTCAGAGGTGAGAGTTTTTCAAGGATAGTTTGGTGGGCAGAAGGCTAGGTAATGGATGTTGTTGACTGGTTGGGGGTGCAATCATAGGGGTGTCAAAAAATGTCCTCATGTGCTGTGTGAACCTCTGGGTGGGGCCACAGGGCTGATGGAGTCAGAAACACCGAAGTCTGAAAAAATACCTCAAAAGACCAATCTTAGGGTCTATAATAGTGATGTTATCTATAGAAGTAATTGAGGAAGTTACCAATCTTGTGAAAAACAATGGTTGGTTGTTATTTAACTACACCTAAATCTTAGCAGAATTTCGGCCCCTCTTATAATTGTAACCTTGTGGCCTTTCGTTAGTTTTACAAAGGTGGTTTTGTTTTGGGAAAGGCTATTATCATCCTTGCTTTAAGGTTAAACTATAAACTAAATTTCTCACCAAGTTAGCTTGGCCTACACCCAGCTTGGCTTACACCCAAAGACAGCTTGGAGGTCAGAAGCAAGATGGAGTGAACTATGTCAGATTTCTCTCACTGTCATCATTTGCAAAGGCAGTTTCATGGCTCACAGAACTTAGGAAAACATGTTTACTGGCTTATTTTAAAGGGTGTAAATTACAAAGCATCCAGATGAACAACCAGGTAAGGAGAGGCATAGGGCAAGGTACACCGCAGGGGCAAGGAGTTTTCATGCTCTCTCTGGACGCCACCCTTCTAGCACCTCTATGTGTTCAGGAGTTGTCATAAAGCCTAATCTCCATCCTCCCCACCCTTTCTCAGAGGTCGATGGGTGGGACTGAAAGTTCCAATCATCTAATCCTTTAATCAGTTGTTCTTTTCTCCTGACGGTCCCCATCCTGAGGCCATCTAGAGACCCCACACTATTGTAAGTCATCTCAGTTGCAACAACTCAGGTAGCTATGAAAGGGGCTCATTGTGAATAACAAAAGACACCCCTATCACTTAGGAAATTCCAAAGGTTTTAGGAGCTCTGTGACAGGAACTTAACATGACTAAATTTATTTCATTTTATACCACACTTACCAACATCATCTTTTAGACTGTTTATCCGAAATTGTGGCAATGATTTTAAAGGCATTATATCGTTAGATCTGTGTTTCTCAAAGTCTAGTGTAGTCATTATTTAGCAAATACCCGTATAGGGCCAGACCCTATTCTAAATGCTTTATAATTGTTAACTCATTTAGCCTCCATAGCAATTTAATGAGATAGGTTCCATTATCATCCCTATTTTACAGATGAGGAAACTGAAGCACAAATCTCCTAAATAATTTGCCTGTAATGAATGGTTGAGTTGAGTACAGGAACTCAGGTAGATTGACTCCATAACCACGATCATAGCATAAGAACATCTGGGGGGGTGCTTGTCTAAATGCAGATTCTGGGGCTTCACTACAAGCAATTCTATTCTATTTGGCTAAGGCCCCAAAATCCGTATGACTTCCTGCATTTGTTTGCTTGTTTAACGAGCACCCTCAGTGTTGCTAATCTGATAGAGCTATTTCATATATTGCATTTTAAAAGGGAAATACTAGCTTGGAAAACTCCTGTAGTTCTATCTTTCTGGGCTCTAAATTTTATTGAATACTTGCATTTATTTTACCCACAGGAAAAATAAGAAACTCACTACATTGTGTGAGTTTTATGGGTGTCAAGACGATCTCAAGCTTTTTGGTTTAATGTAAAATTCCAATATTTTGTTTCACCTAGACTAGTTCACTATAAAAATGCAACCTCTCCTCATACGAGTACAGTAACACATTGTTAATCTATTATTTGTGAGATTTGTGTAACTGAGGAATTAGAAAACAAGCTTTTCGAACAGGCTTTGGAATAGGGAGTAAGTGTAGGAAGTACCTAAGAAGGAAGTGGGAAAAAAGGGGCTGGCAGATGCCACCATGAAATACGGAGCCCAGCAGTGCTAGAGATTGCTCTAGCTTCTTCGTCTTGCCTAGGGCTGGTTGTGTTGCTGATGATACAGGCATGTGGTCTTAAAACCTTATCAGTCAGCTTCAGGTACTACTCCTTTTTAGAATCAGCATCTCTGGGTGCCATTCCCTCTGTCAGTAACTCATTTATAGATTTTGCCTCTTGTGAATTTCATTACATAAACTCTTTAGGCAAATGGGATGTAAAGTAGCCCGGATTGGAGATGCATTTCGTTATTGATCATGCTGGGGCTATGTATAGAAAGGAAGTTAAAAATCTTCACATCAGATCAAATGCTATTCAATCAGCCAGGGAAGGGGATTGAACACAAAGATGCCGACTACAGCTTCTTTGCATTTAGCACCTCCATGTAATGGTGAGTGAAAGAAACGGACTCTTAACTACTCAAGTATTTCTATTTTAGGTTGTTCAAAGCAAAAGTTGATGGTAAAGTTTGACAGCTATCGTGTTTCTCACCTGAAGTAATTAGCAGTAACAGTACCTAAAAGCTAAAGCTCTTGAAAAAGGAGCCACATGCTGCTCTTGTATAGCTACCTTCAGCCAGTTATAAACGAGTTCCATTTCAGCCACAGCTAAATTTTTAGTGCACTGCTAGAGAAGAAAGAGTCTAATTATTCCAGTCACTATTATTTGAGATAATTGACTCTGGTGTTACATCATAGTTCTTACAATACCAACGAGGAATAAGACATTTGTACCATTACAGTAAATAAGGTATTCCACTACCAAATTGAAAGCACTGTCCCCGCTCCCCTGAGAGTATTAATGTCTGGCTGTGGTTTCAAAAGGAAACGGTACCTCTGCTCCAGCAGGTTTCTGAGTCTTTTTCATTGTAGTGAATAAAGAGAAGGAATTAAATAGTGTTTAGTCATCCCAGAGGTCACAAGGAATATTATAATTCCAGCAAACTTCACTTTGCAGCTAAAACCCTTCATCATTTCAGCTTGGCAGCTTTATCAGGGAGGACAAGTTTTGAGACTGAATTATGCCACTGAAAGTACATTAAACACAATGGGCTTGCTATTGTCAAATTATTTATGCCACTTATGAATTTTAGCAGTTTGACCATAAAGAGCAAGTATCCAAGATTTTTTATTAAAAATAAGTTTCATAAATACTGAAACTATTCATTTGCTTCTTATAACTCAAACACAAATTTTTGATTGGGTCGGAGGGGGTATAATAATGATGGAGAATCAGGAAGACACATCATATCGTAGACATTTTTATATGGCTCTATTTAAACCCCATGACATAATATAAAGCATTATGATGTAGTGGGAACACCATTACATTTTTCAATGACACAGGCATAGTCTCAAAACCAGTGTATATTAAGCATAGGACTATGACCAAATTCTTAGCCTCTCTGTGGTTCATCCATGAAATGGGGATAAAAATATTACCTAGCTCATGCTTGTTTTATTGTATAAATCACAATAGAAAAGGCCCAATAACTCACCATGGTATCAGATACTGATTTAGAATATAATAAATGTCCCTTATTATTGTTACTATTATTATCATCATAATTATTGCCACAGCTTTTACAGTAATTCAAATAATTTAGTTTTCTGGATAAATATGATTAACTGAGCACTGTGGCAGAGAATGGAATAGAGGTGACATTTTTCTTTCAAAGTTGTAGCCAGGTGTGTGTTTTCAATTTCGTGGAATATTACCTAATTTCCTATAATGCTTCTGTGATATAACTTCCTAGCTAGTTATGTCAAATTATGGTGACTTTTCTTTAACAGCAATGTACCAGATACAGAAATTTTCATTATGCCTGGACGCACAGCTGGTATTATTGTTAGCCTCTCTTGATATTGGTGGTGGCCATTTGACTGAGTTCTGGCCAATGAAATGTGGTTGGAAGTGACATTTGCCACTTAGACTTGACACACAAAAACTTCTTCATCATACAAAGCTCTGTCTCTTTCCGCATCTGTTACGTGGAAATTAACATCCATTTATGTACTAAAGACAGCTCTTAGGTCCTGGATGCTACAAGAGCAGAACTTTCCTACAAGAGCAAACACAAAGACATCACCAAATGGAATTGATGTTAGAGAGAAACTCATATTACCTTATGCCACCAAGTTTTGAGGGTTTATCTGTTAGAGCAACTAGTATTGGCTTAAGTGATAAAAGCATACTTGTTTACCATTCCCCTCATTCTGAAAAACCATATTAAAAATAACAATACAGGCTTTTTTAAATTGTACTATTGAAAAGTAGGAAATTGAAGGTGATTGATTTAGTAGATCAGAAAATATATAAAACCAAAGGAAAATTATTTTCATTGTACTATTTTTTACCTATCCAAAGTATCAAACAACAGTGAGAAGTAGAATGTACACATTTTCAAATATGTGGGGTCTTGATGCAACATCTCCAAAACTGTTAAAAAATATAGTCTCTGAAGACAGGAAAATAATGAAGAAATAGAAGCAGAGGCTCCACTATAGGAGAGAGGCAATGGGAATTCAGTGGATGGTATTGAAGAGAGATACTTTCAATTCTCCAAGAAAGATGGCTGTGTAGCAGTCCTAGAAATCAGCCAGGCCACAGCAAAGCAAGAAAGAAATTAAGGGAACCTCCCTTAGTCACTCTGGTGTTTCCATATGAAATAGTGATAGGTACCTGGGAAACTGGGCACATGAAAACTGAGACGATTATTACCTTCAGGGAATAGAAAATCTGTATAAAAAAGAAATGCATTTGTATTATACAACATGGTTCTATTATGACTAGCACTTGCATGACAAATATGATGTTAAAAATTTTTTCAGTTAATCTAATCAAAAATTATGACAAAACTACATTGAAAGGCTGGTAGAAAGGAGTGTGTGTGTGTGTGTGTGTGTGTGTGTGTGTGTGTGTGTTTTGAGTGGATATTAAAAAGGGTGCATCCCTTTTTTCCAAAGTAGGGCGTGATCAGAAAATATCTAAAACTGAAAAATCATGAATACAGTCACAATGTGTGCCTGTTTTATAGAAATGAGAAGATATACCCTTCCATACCCTGAAAATCAGATTAAAGCATGGAGAATTATTTTATTTTGGAAGCAGGAATCCAAGCCTGGATGGGATGGAAGGGAGAAGGCTTAAAGGACAAGTAAATTTTTCATATTATGTACATATAAATATGACTTCAGAATTAAATGTGCTTACAGATGTCACACTCCTACAGCAATGCCTGGCATACACCATTCTTACACCCCACGTTGCCCCAAGTACCCAGTAAAGATTAAGTCTAAGTCTATATAAGTCTAATCTATACTTACATATAGTCTATATAAGTCTAATCTATACTACCCATGAGACTACCCAATATCCCAGTGACCTATTACTGCACAACCTGTTAGCAATCTCTACTGTTTCTACCTCTACATATCTCTGGAACACAGTTCATTCTCTTTTTTTTTTTTTTTTTTTGTTGGGGGTGGGGACAGAGTCTCACCCTATCGCCCAGGCTGGAGTGCAGTGACGCAATCTCGGCTCACTGCAACCTCCGCCTCCCAGATTCAAGCGATTCTCCTGTTCCAGTCTCCCGAGTAGCTGGGATTACAGGCCTGCACCGCCACACCCAGCTAATTTTTTGTATCTTTAGTAGAGATGAGGTTTCACCATGTAAGCCAGGCTGATCTCGAACTCCTGACCTCAGGTGATCGGCCCACCTCGGCCTCCCAAAGTGCTGGGATTACAGGCGTGAGCCACCGCGCCTGGCCTCATTCATTCTTTTATGTGTTTTAGTTACAACCTTCGTCTGTGCTATCAACAGCAGCTCCAACCTGAACCACAGCCACAGCCCACCCACCAGACTTCTTGTCTTTGCTATTGTTCCTTCAAATCTGTTCTTCACACATAAGCCCAGAGTGATCTTCTTAAATGTAATCACAGGTCAAGCCAGTCTCATAATTAAAATATATGATTAGTTTACTTCTCCAACCTCATCTGGGGCAATCCATCACACCCTCCTTCCACTTCGCTCCAGCCACACAGATTTCCTTTGAGTTCTTCACAGATCTCCTTTGAGTTTTATTCACACTCACCTTTTTGCTTGCGTGAACCCCTTCTTCAGGGGTCAGCTTAAATGCTCCTGTCTCTATCTCCTTTCAAGCAACCTCTAGAGCTCCAATTACTCCCTGCAGGCTTTTCATCATTGTGTTACCTGCTTCATCATTAGAATGTAAATTCAATATCCTCCTTGTTCACCTTATAATTGGTAGTGCCTAGAACTGAGCTGGTATTCAATAGGTAGACAATCAGTAAATACTTGGGAGAATGAATGAATGAACAGGCATTATTATGTGCCTAGGAATCTAGTCAGGAAAATAAATTTACTGGCAATACATTGAGAAGGGGAATCACGAAATAATAAAATAATTTACATTTAAATTGATTCTGCACATGATAATATTTAAAACTGAGAAAAGCATTTTATACACTCTGAATTTAAAATATTATATTTCAAACATTCATTTGTTATCTTTAACCAAACATTGACCCCAAATGTCTACTGCTATTCTGCACTTGGATGTGACCTTTGTGTCCTGGTTAAGGACTGTTATTGAGAAGCCAAGGACTATGTTGCTTGGGTGGATCATCCTAAGTGTCTACAGGAACCACCTGCAGGTCTTTTACAATGCAGCTTCTCAGGTCTACCCAGACTTACTGAATTTCTTGAGAGCCAACTAAGGTATTAGTAATTTCTTAAAAACTCCATAGGCCATCTTAACATTTAGCCACGTTAGGAACTGTTCAACTAAATTGTGAAGAGTAGTATTAATACGACTGATAGCAGACTTTTATTTGAGCATTTGACATATATCAGGAACAGTTGTTTTCTGTACTTTCCATGGAGTTATTCTTCATTAAAATATTAAGAAGTGTCAGGTGTGGTGGCTCACGCCTGTAATTCCAGCAGTTTGGGAGGCCAAGGTGGGCGGATCACTTGAGGCCAGGATTTTGAGACCAGCCTGGCCAACATAGGGAAACTCCATCTCTACTAAAAATACAAAAAATTAGCTGGGTGTGGTGGTGCATGCCCGTAATCCAAGCTACTCAGGGGGCCGAGGAATGAGAATCACTTAAACGCAGGAGGTAGAGGTTTCAGTGAGCTGAGTTTGCACCACTGCACTCCAGCCTGGGAGGCAGAGCAAGATTCTGCCTTAAAAAAAAAAAAATTAAGAGATGAGTACTATTATTGTGAATTACAGATGAGGCTCAGAGAGGTTAAGTAAATCTCAAAGTCAAGTAGCTCAACAGTGGTGAAAGCCTGATGCACGACTGTAGAGTTGAGTAATGTCTAATCATCACTCTGCGCTATTCTGCTATGCCAGCCCGACAAAGCACTCTGCATACCTGTTTCCTTCACAGCCTAGTCAGGCCTGGTTCAACTAGACCTTCATAAAATGTTGTCAATGATCCTCATGTATTATGCTAATCAATGTCTCTTGTTCTGATAGCATTTGCATTTCTAACTATGGAATGAAAGGTTATAATTTTCTGTTAATAAAACACCGTATTTGGTGAGTAGGTTGATAAAGTTATGTCAGATATAAAGAAGACCTTCAGAAGTCCTGCATTTATAATGTGTAAGTCATCATCTGTATTAAGGACTTTTAAGCCTGGCTGATTGGAATTCTCTTTGTGTAATATAAAAAGAAATAGATACCTACTAAATCAAAATCACTGAGAGTGTGACTTAGCGACTACAGTTTTAGAATGCATCTCCGGATATTCTGATGATTTTCTGGACTAGGAATCACACCATCTATGTGGGGAGTCAGACCGATCTTTCATGTTCCTTTGTCATGTTTCTCATCATTAGTGGGAACAGCATTTATGAGCTTAGATCAAGGAATTCTAATTACAATTCATCAATATGCACTGCAAAAGGAACCTAGTACTAAATGTGGAATTAACCAAAGCAGAAAGGACATATTCATGCTTTGAAAGAAACAAACATTATTAGAGCAAAAGTTTTACAGAGAGGCCTGACTTTCTTAGAAAGACTTCTCAACGCTTCTCAAGTTACCCTAGAAATTGTCTGAGTTTGGGTAATACTTAACAATGAGAGAGAGCACAGTAAAATTTCTTTCTATTTTTGTCTCATCATATATTGGTTGCCAAGTTAAGAGCTACAACCTGGAAATTTAGAATGTCATTCTGCCTTGTTTTGTTCTTTTGGGGTCTGACCTTTGCTTTATCCAAATATCATTTTGTCTGTAAATATTAAAAAGAGTTGCTGGCCACTCAGTGTTGCAAAATACGTGGAACACTTTAAAGGATTTGTGGGCTGGCATGGGAGCTCTTATTGTGCGAAGTTAATCTCTTGAAAATGTTTTACTGTTGACAGCACCGCTTCCCATAATTAGGCAAGTAAGAGTCACTCATGAAGCTGTAACAATTGGGTGTTATGCTTTCATCTCAAATAATTTCAAATATTAAATGTTCCTAGAGTAGGATTTTAAAAAGATCTCTGCTTCTTAAAGGCCATTTAGGCTTTAGTGGAATTGCCTAAACCCAGCATGTGCCAAAATGTTTTTGCATCCTTAGGTAATAAAACTGTGAACTCCTGTGGCTACAAGGGAATTTGAGACATTGTCATGTTCCAAACTCCCCAGTATAGTTTTTGGTGAGGAGATCATTTACCCCATCCCAGGCATTTGGGCATTATTACCTGTCTACTGTGGTGTTTAATAACCTCTCCATCAAGAAATGCTTTTGCATATGTATCTGAAATCTGCTGGTTTTTTTCCCCTAGAATACTAGTGAGAAATGGAAGGCTGCTTTAAGATTGAAAGCTTGGGTCACATAGTGAGTCTTTAGATATGTTCTCCAGTTTGGAACATGGTACCTGTATATTTTGGTCCTTAGAGGATACCTAAAGCCACCACCCATAGTTATGCTATTTGTGCTCTGCACAAAAGCAGCAAGTAGAATGGTGGCATTGGAGCTGAATTCACACGCCTTCATGTCTCTAAACTCAACACCTTCTAGCATGGTTATGTCTATCCTCAAAAGACGTGTTTTTCTAATCCTCTACACCAAGGAGGAGCCTGGCAGGAGAATTTTTTTTTTCTTACTTTCTCAAAGGTATCCTAATACCTCCCTTGAAGACGGTGGCTGGAATAGTGAGCATCAGTCCTCACAGGGCCTAAAACTCCCTTTGGATACTTTCTTTGTTTCACAAGAGGGATTCTGGTTCAGCAGGTCTGGAGCCTGGGGATCTGTTTTGTTGTTGTTGTTGTTGTTGTTTGTTTTTTACAAACACCCCAGGTTACTCTGATGCAGGTGGTCCAGAATCCCACTTTCAGAAAACAGTGTGCATAGTTTAGCTTCATTTGACTGGTACCTGGTTATACCATCAAGCTACTTCCATTGAAATCTTGGAGGGTTTTGGCCATCTGGTTGAACCTCATGTGGTTTGCAGTCAGGAATCAGTGAAAGGCTTCAAGTCATCCATGAAGTTGACTAGCATCCAACCACCTTTGTGCAATTCTTGTCACTACATATGTGCATTGCACACTTTGCTTTTTTTTTTTTTTTTTGAGACGGGGTCTTTCTCTGTCCCCCAGGCTGGAGTGCAGTGGCGCGATCTCGGCTCACTGCAAGTTCCGCCTCCCGGGTTCACGCCATTCTCCTGCCTCAGCCTCCCAAGTAGCTGGGACTACAGGCGCCCGCCAACACGCCCGGCTAATTTTTTGTATTTTTAGTAGAGACGGGGTTTCACCGTGTTAGCCAGGATGGTCTCAATCTCCTGACCTTGTGATCCGCCCACCTCGGCCTCCCAAAGTGCTGGGATTACAGGCTTGAGCCACCGCGCCCAGCCTTTGCATATTTTTAATATTCATATTAGGTATTTCCTGTTTGTTTTCTTTCTTTAATTCAAAAAATATTTATTGAGCATCTGCTCTGCACAATGCATGGTGTCTGAGAAATACATAATAATCCAGTCACAATTCAGTAGGGTGTTTAAGATACACATGCATATGACTCCAAATTAAGGTACAAAATAATACATTTCATAACAATTGCAATGCTTTAGAGTTTAGCTGGAGAGAGGATAATACCATTAATGTCATTGTGACATGAAGCATGATTTTATACTATCTGCAGAAGCAAAGGCAGAGTTCAAAATATTAACAATTGTATTTAAAATGATGATATTCATTGGTTCATATGTTTTATTGTTTTGCTTTGTGTTGTTATAATAGTTCTATAATTTATGTCTGTTAACCATTGCATTTTATGTACGTGATATATAACTATGAATTTGAGAGTTTCAATTGAGAATTTTATCAGATGTAAATATGTGGCATAGATTAAAATAAAAATTCTTTGTAGAGTATGTGCAGTCAGAAGCCTCTAACATTCAATTTAGATGTTTTTTCCAATATTGATTCTATATTGCAACTCTAGAAATAAATTCTGATTTAGAGCTGACAGCATAATGCTTTAAATATATTAGATTGTTTTAGTCCTGGCAGTTTATTTTTTGGTTGTTTTGGTGTGTAACAATATTGCTTAGGGTGTAATCTCTAGACTGTGTTCAAGTATTTAAATGGAAAATGAAAAGCAGATTGATGGTTGACCGTCAGGCATCAGAGTAAGAAATCTTATCATCAGATTATTTTCTAGTTTGTAACCATGTAACAGGGCACCTGTATCTCTTACTTACCCAATTGCTTCTACATTTCACATGGGATAATAAGAGTAAATGAACAATCCTTTTAAAATCGTATATAGCAAATTGGGAAATTTTCTTTCCTGATCATACAGTTTAACAAATAGAAGATGAAATTGTTGAGGGAAGAGAAGGTTTGGGAGTTCTTCAGAGCCTACTTTTTAAACTATATGAGCCTGATTTGAGTTTCTCATTCATAAAATGGAAATACTAGTAGGAGTTCCCTGATGGTTTTTTGTAAGGTTAAGTGAGATGATATGTTGATTAATTCAGTGCCTGGCTGGCACAACAATATGTGTTTTAGCTTAATCCAACAGATATTTATTGAGCATATACCGTATGGCACGAGTACTTCTAGATTAAGGGAAAATAGAAATAAACAGAACAAAGTCCTTGGCCTCGTGGGCCTTATATTATTGCAGAGGGCATGAAATCTACATCCAGAAGGCAGTCTGAAAGGATGACTTTTATTGTCTTATTTATTTCTATTAACATCTTTCAAACATGCTTTTTTATTCTTAGTTACCCAAGACTTAGTAGCTCCATTTGTTTTTTAACAGACAGGGTCTTGCTATGTTGCCCAGGCTGGAGGGCAGTGGCCATTCACAGGTACGATCACGGCTCACTACAGCCTCAAACTCCTGGCCTGAGGAGAAGTGAAAAGGGGACTGCAGAATTAGACTAGGTATGTTTTTCTTGAACAAAAAAGCAATGTTTTGACACTACGAATGATGTTTAGGTCTTCTTTCCTAGAAAAAAAAACTTATATATTTCTATAAACAGAAAAGTTGTATTTAGGTATAGTGTTTCAAAATCTCTATACTTTTTTGACTCATTCTTGGTGATTTTTGTTTTTTTTTTTTTTTGAGACAGAGTCTTGCTCTGTTGCCCAGGCTGGAGAGCAGTGGTGCTATCTCAGCTCACTGTAACTTCAAGCAATTCTCCCTGCCTCAGCCTCCCAGGTAGCTGGGAGTACAGGCACCCGCCACAATGCTTGGCTAATTTTTGTATTTTTAGTACAGATAGGGTTTCACCATGTTGGCCAGGCTGGTCTCAAACTCCTGACCTCAGGTGATCTGCCCACCCCGGCCTCCTAAAGTGCTGAGATTACAAGGCATGTGCCACCACACCCAGCCATTCTTGGTGATTCTTTTAAAACTATATATTTTGAAGGAAAATACAGTCATGTGTCACATAAGGGCCGGGATACATTCTGAGAAATGCATTGGTAGGCGATTTTATTGTTATGCAAGCATTATAACATGTACTCACACAAACCTAGATGGTACAGCCTACTACACACGTAGTCCATATAGTACAGCCCAGTGCTCCTAGGATGCAAACCTGTACATCGTAACACTGTACTGAATACTGCAGGCAATTGTAACATAATAGAAAGGATTTGTGCATCTAAACATATCTTAAACATAGACAAAGTAAACATACGGTGTTATAATATTATGGCACCATCATTGTATATGTGGTCCCTGGTTGACCAAAATGTGGTTATGTGGTAGATGACTGTACTTGAATGAGGCCATACATTAGAACTTAATGCTTTAGTCCACTTGGAAAGCTGAGAGGCAAAAAAAAAGATAACCATTTTAAAGAAGAGAGTCAACCTGGCATTGCAGTATAAGTAGAGACCAATTTAGGCAAGAGACATAAGGAGAAATCTGGAAATCTCTTTCAAGATGTGATAGTTTATCCATATGTGAATATCATCGCACATAAAAAGCTTCATTGGATGCAAGACTTAATGCAGTTTGCCCAAGGTTAGAAATGATAGAAGACGTTCCTAATAGAAATATACAGAAACTATAAATGCAAATATTACTGGCAAGGGCGTTAGGTTTTTTGACTTTTAACTTTTGATTACAAGAAAAAAAAATGTTATATTCACCTTGCTTTAGAATTTCAGAATTTTTAGTAGTAGTATTTTTATTTTTATAGAGATGAAGCCTCACCAGCAGTTTTGTTGTTCTGAAAATTGCATTGTCTCTTTAAAAGGATTGACATAGTTTGTGAAATGTGAAGCTCTGCTTTATTTTCAAAAACAAATGGACACATTTCCCATTTAAATATTGGTCTTCACTGTCTGCCCTTTGAATAAATGCTGGGAAAGTGTCTGATGCACATGTATTTATCTTACAGCTTGACAAATGGAATTAATGCCAAAGTGTTAAGCCATTACTGTGTAGGGGAATAGAGGTCTTAGAAGTACATTTGCTATTTCACTTTATCTGCGTGTTCTGTGCATCGAAGCCTGGGTTAATGATATCTTCAGAAATTGTATGGTCTGTTGAATGGTAGAGACGATGAAATATGGTTGGCCAACGCTTGCAAAGAGTAGCTTTATTTGGTAATAAATCAACCATGTTGGAGGGGTGAGGAAAGGAGTCAGGGCTGGGTATGAAACGAAGAGCCAATTAATACCCCAACCTCCAGAAGCAGACACTGTGGCCCTGGAGTTTCTCCCTCAGACTAAGAACCAGCCACCAGTAGCAGAAACTACATCCTCAAGGGGGGTTTTCTTCGTGAATGCAAATGTCCCGGCACCTAAACCGTTCACATTACCGAAGGTGATTTCTGCAGCTGTAACTAAGTTCCATCGTCAGCAAGAATCAGAACCACCAGAGACAGAGCAGAGCGACACCATGCCCTCACTTACGAGAGTTCAAATGGCACTTTCTTGGAAAAAGAAGAGTGATGCATCTCTATAGCCCCTCCCTTCTCCATCCTATATCTCCCCCTCTCCCCTCCTTTCCAACTCTTCATCTCATCTTTCCTCTCCTTCCCATTTCAAAGTAGACTCAGACCTCTATCCTACTCAGGGCCGGGAAAGCCTCAGGGCAAAGGGAAATCAAAGCGCTGGAGTTAATTCTTAGTTTTTTGCCCAGAGCCCTTGTCCTCCAGATTTAAAGAAGTTTCAAGGATAATTTTGACAATCAGTAATATTCGCCTTACCTTTAGCTCTTATATTTGAAGATACTTTCTCACTGTATCTGCAGTCTGCTTCCAAATTAGCTGGGATTTGGGTTGTTGTTATTGTTGTTTTGTATCAAAATATTCTGTTTCCAAAGGGCAAAGGCTCTCTGAAATCTCACCATGCCTAGATCAATGTTTTGGGCAAAGCAGATGCATGTTAAATGCTTCATTTGAATTATAGCAGGCAAGATCTCCTGCCATCCTTTAAAGAAATGGTAGTCAACTATGCATCTCATGAACAGCCTAGCCAATCTAAGATTATAGATGAAAGGTTTCCTGTATGCTGTGTATTTAAAATTACTGTTTTTCCTTGGTGAGCAGAACAGAGTTGTCCCTGAACTTGTTTTTAAATTGAAACACTAGAATGATTAAAGTTTGGTATTATTTACCTATCAAAAGTTATTTTCTAGTGAATGTCCTTCTTTAGAAATATTCAAATTTTCCAAAGCCACTGTGTCTGATAATCTAAATCCATAGGACACAAAGTAGCAATTTCATTTGATACTGACATGTTCTCTTTAGGTTTTCCTCTAAAGAAAGTCTGTGAAAAATCCACTGAGCATAAAAAAAAGAACCTCTATTTCTAGTATCCACTGATGCCTTTTGAGCTTCACTTGGCTGGGAATTTAGCATTAACAAAGGAATTTGTGATGTCTTATATGCTCTGTGCTCTAATCTAATATTCGTCTGTGATATCATTCATAATTACTATATATTTAAATCTCAGTTTGGAATTCAGGTGTCAAAGGAGAAGTAGTACTGGGAAAGTCTTCATTATCAGTTATGAGCTGCTGTAAAACTTACAGTGTTAAAACATCCCTTGAAATAGACATTAGAGACCTGAAAAAGGGATAATATAAAATTGATCAAAACCTGTATTTCAAAAGCAGCTTTCTCTACCATCCAAAAGAAAAAAAAAAAAGCAGCAGCTTTGGATAGAAGCGGTTTAGAGTTATTTTATACATGAACACTTAAAATCAGGCAGACATTTCTGTCCTTCATTGGAAAACTCAGACAGATAAATAGATACACATAATGTATGGATAGATGGATATACCAGATCAGAAATAAAACTCCAGAGATAAGCTCATTCACCATGAACCTGGTCTCTCTGGGGGGAAAAATCACAGAGGCTCATTGACTGCAAAGGTTAATCAAGATTCTGGGGGGACATCTCCTGTGCAGCAGCTGACAAGCATTTCATTAAGGAAGGAGACTGAAACTTCAATGAGATTCTGGAGAACAAACTCACCAGGAGCCAGATTGCAGGGAGGAGGCAAGATTAGAGCCCGCTGGGGTGAATGGACTTGAATATTGACAGAGGTCTGCATCTCTTCCTGAAATGGTACCAATTTCACTCCCCCCAAGAAATCTTTCTGCCCAGAACCACACAGCACTTAGCAGCAGCATTACCTATCATCGTAATTGTGGATTACCACACTTGAGAGCTTAATAGATCATTAGTTTTCCCATCACAAAGTCCACACTTTAAAATTCTATTTTGCCCTGTGCATATGTTATATGTCCATATCCAAATTGTGAATAATGTATTCCAGTTATTATTCCGTCTTCAGGTGTCAAACATTTACTTTGGTAACACAGTACTTCGCCATTCTCAGTTTCCATCCATTCCACTTGTTTGGAAGGGAAAAAAAAAAAAAAACTTAATGCATATTTAAATCTTCTTTGTTGTTGTTGTTGTTGTTTGGTTTTATTTGTTTGACTGTTTATTTTGACTTATCAGACCCAATCACTATATTGAAACAGGTGGATTTTCTCATTAATATGATTGCAAAATGGGAAACAAACTTATTTGTTTCAGACAAGAGACTGAAAATACTGTGATTATTTTGAAAACCATAAAAATGTAAAAGCAACATCTGACCTGCAGCAGAATGAAATCACTACTCAATAACAAGTTCTCAAAGGAAGAATGGTTTATAATAATTAAGGCCAGATTATTAATTAGAGAGAGAAATAGAGGCATGAGAAGATAATTTTCAAGGCACCTATTATGGAGAGAGATCTAGAATTACTTTCACATTTTATTTTTGGAACGTCAGTGAATCTTTACGTTTCTCTGTGAAACCCAAGAGGAATCTTGGAATCTGGTGATTTTTTTAAGTTGCTGCTGGTGTCTTGGTAGGCCTGTTAAGCTTTCTTCATTAGGAAAGGGAGCATTAACAATAGTTTCCAGTTTCTTTCCTTTTCATTGCCTTATTTTCGTGAACTTCTTTTGGAAGGTAAATGCTCACCACATCACGCTGTCATGTAGCAAATGTCGTAAGATCTACAAAGCAAGTCTCCAAAGGAAATAAACACCAGCCAAATCTACACTGTTAGCAGCTTATCAAAAAGCTTTTTTTCTTTGGTGGGGGGTGCTGTGGCTGGGGGGAGGCGATTGGTCTTGTTTTCCTTTACGCTGTTTTTGGAAGGAGAGTTTTCTATTTGAAAGAGTAAATGAACGCTTGGATGCCAGTTGATCGTCTCTATCACATCCCTGCTGGATATGCATCCTCTCATTTTTCAATAGGGCAGCAAGGGCTCTGATTTTTTAGTCTTGGCATAGATCCCCAAGGATTGAGTGTGGCAAAAAGCTGACAAACCTTCGTTACACAGAGCTCTGGCCATCGAAGGCAGGGCCAGCAATGGGGCAGATTCTTCCTCTCTTGCTCTTTCCCTGATCTTCCAGATAAATTGATTACTTTGATCCTTAATGCATTAAATCTGACACTTCTCAGCAATACTAAATTTGCTTCCTCTCCATTTTGAATATAGGGATGTTCATAGCAGTTGTCTGCTCGTCAGAATAACAAATTCAAGATGGACGGTGAGCCTGTCCCCCCAGGTTGTCCTGTGGGTATCAGTGGCCCAATGTGGAGACATGCGCATATTTAACAGGAGACCTTTTAGTGGTGAAAGCAGCACGTCACGGACGAATACATTTATTACAACATTAAATGGCTAAAACTGTTTATTCTGTGAACATAATGGTTTTCTGTGTCTTCCGTTCATCTTAATCTGTTTTAGTGCCCAGCTTCTCTCAAAAACCTCTTTTGAATGCAGAGTTATTCATTTCAGAGAATAGCTGTAAGAGGAAGAAGAATAAAACAAAATTAGCAGTTGATCAAGAGTACTTTAGGCTGCCACCCTTTCCATTAACAATTTGATTTGATGTGAGTGCAATGCTTTTCCTGATACATTATGATAGAATAACCCTGACAGAAAGTAAAACCAAAGGAAACTAAAACTTGATCTAAGATACAGCAGCCTGCCACCCTCTCTATTAGCATTTTAATTTGATGGGAACTGTGTGGTGTCTTAGTTTCAGTTCCCAGGAAAGGCTTTCTCATTTAAGAGTGCCTTATCCTTATCAAGTCATCCTGAGGTTTTTTAGAATTTACTTATTTATTTATTTTTCAAAGATTACTTCTGCTTTCCTGTTGGCCATGAAAGGTGTTTATCAGATACTGCTTTACAGTAGAAATCTAAGGCTGCCTCTTGATGACAAATTGTAAGTCTTCATCAGGACTAAAGGATGCAGTTACAGGAAAGAAAAATATATTCCTCTGATAATACCTTTGTTGGAGTGACTTTTTGCGAAAAGAAATGAGTTAATTTCACAGCTTGCCAGGAGTAAAAGAAAAAAAAAGAAATGAGTTAATAGTCAATTTTTTTCTTTTTTTTTTTTAAATTATCCATTGTCTTTAAAAGGAATAGAATAAAAAATAAAATCAAGTCTTAAGGAAACCAATTCATTCACTGTTTATTTAAGTTACTGTATTAGCTCTATGATATTGGGTTCAAAAAAAATTAGGTCTCCAAATGGACTTTTGCTCCACACGCATGGGAATGAGGCTGAGACAGCCTTTAATCCTAGCTCACTCAAGTCTCTTCCTTCCCCTAGGAGCTTCCCAGAACTGGGTTGTATAGCACGGCTTCCTATGTTCGATGTTGGGATTCAAGAACCAACGGGTTTGATCCATCAAAGAGGAATGTTTTCTTCTTTTGAAATCATGACCAGAAAATAATATTCTCATATCTGATTGGTCCATTAGCAACAGAAGCAAACAACACAAGTCCAGTTTGAACTCCTTAAAGATGACATTATCTTCCACAATGATTGTTTCAGCTTCTTTCCTTTATTTGCACTTTTACTTAAAGAAATTATGGTTTTTTTTTTGTTTTTTTTTATAGAGACAGTATCTCACTCTGTTGCCCAGGCTGGAGTGCAGTGTTGTGCCCATAGATCACTGCAGCCTTTTACACCCGGGCTCAAGCAATCCTCTTGCCTCAGCCTTCTGAGTAGCTAAGACTGCAGGTGCATACCACTGCACCTGGCTATTTTTTTAAAAATTGTTTGTAGAGATGGGGGTCTCACTATGTTGCCCAGGCTGGTCTGGGACTCCTGGCTTCAAGTGGCCCTCCCACCTCAGTCTTCCAAAGTGCTAGGATAACAGGCATGAGCCACTGTGCCAGACCTTTATTTGGACTTTTCAGTATGCACAAATTCTCAAAACATTTTCTATACTTTGATGTTTGGGAACAATGAGGATCTGAAATTTTGAGAACAGAAAAAAGAATGTATATTTTTACTGCTATCATTTTTATTCAAAAGGGCAATCTTAGTTCTTTGAATTCCTTAAATTGCCACCAAATAAAGATGGGGCTCTGGCTCACTCTATTTTTCTATTTTCCTAAGACTTTGTGTTAAAGCTTCTCTTCAAAATCGTTTCTCATATGCATATTCCCTAAGACTCTTTTCACATCAAAGTTACACTTTGAAGCTTTCTAGCAAAGTAGCAGCTAGGCAATCTATGACAACAGCAATAATTTATTTGCGTGGCTTTATCGGAGAAAAAAAAAATTTCTCCTTATTTAAATAGCAGTTGTAAAGCCTAATTAACTAAATTGATAGCTTTATGTATGTAAATTGCCATAACAGAAGAAATAGAGTATGCAAGCTGGGGTGGAGGGAGTGGGGCAGTCTGTCCTGGTAGAATAATGACTTTATTAAGACATCTACATGTGCCCAGTGTCTTCTCAGGCCCATCTGTGGGGTTCTAATTTTTATCAGGGAGATCTGTATGAGAACAAGATCTTACACATCTAAATGTAATCCAGCCACAGTCTTAGGAGGAAGAGACTTGTTTATTATTTGGAGATACATTACTTTGATGCCTTTATATATAAGGGGCAGTATGCCCTTTAAAAATAAGATTCTGGAAAAGAAAAACAATCTCACCCAGTCACCCCGGAGACCAATAGCTGTGTACAAAAGGCCTCCACAGTGCTTTTATGACCTTGTAAATGCCTATGTATCTGGTATACATATTATAAAGCTCTAATAATTGCTGCTGTCTATGTAAAGCATAGCAATAAACAGGTGCATTTAGCATAAATTTACTCAGATATATTGAAGTATTACATGATTAAATATATTGTTCTTATAAGTTTTATTAAAATGCGATTTTCATTTATAAAAAGCTTATTGAATACATTTTTATTTATATATTTATATTAAATGTTTGTTATTAGGTGGAACCAACTGAAATTTCTGTTGCTTGGTTGGCTATGTTTGACCTATAAAAACAGCCATTCCATGTGATTTAATATGCTAGATAAAACAGGAAATACCATTTACAGTTGATACATACTCATTAAAATAGAATTTGGGATAGTTTTTCTGGTGATTCTTCGTTTTGATCATGAATCCCACGAAAGCTATGGATCTCTCCTTAGAAAAATTCACGATGATATAAAATTTGGGATTCTATTTTAGGGTGTTCACAACTTTCTGAGCAACAACATGTAATTCATCCATCGCCTCTGAAAAGTCTTTGACCATTGCATGATATTGTAGAGGAAGACAGGCACAGGAGGACCAAACAGCGTGTGGAGGATACGAAGGTCTAGAAAAGATTGATGCAAGGACACACTACAGGGCTGGCACTCACAGGGATTTCTAAATGACCACTCTTGGGAGAAAAACTACAGGCTAGGGACATTAGAGTTTATTCTCTGGATAATTAATGGTTCCCACTGGCCTCTCTTGGCTTCTTTCTCTAAGGCTTGGGTTTTCTGCTGGGAAGGAAGGCAAGAGCAATTGCTCTTTCATGCCCCTAAACTGTAGACCTTCGACTGAATTTCATCTCTGTCCTAATCCTCCCATGTTTCCCAATGTGTTATTTGGTCTCTGAGACCATTTCCTTGGCAATCAGAGTAAAGGATGGGCACGGACCTAAATAAAGGGCCTTAGGAAAGCCTAGGAAAGAATGCCGAGTGCCTGAGATAAAAATCTTTGTTGTGAGTGTGAGTTTACCTTGGAAGAATAAATAGTGTAATGGGCTCTTTGAGCTGAGGCAGCTCTTACAGACCGCCCATCTTCATTCACCTCTTTGAAATGCACGGTGACAACACATTGATATTGCTGAGGTTAATGACTGACTGATTAACAACAGAGAGCACATTTGCAGGCAAATGAGCTGTAATAATTGTTGCAGGAACTCCTTTGAAGAAAATGTTTTAAATAGGCTTATAAGGGCTCTCGAAATGGCGTTTTCACTCTGTTCAGACTAGCCGCTCCCTGTTTGTTTTGTATTTGTTTTTGTTTTTTACCTTCGGTGCTCTCTCTCAGGATGCGGAGGAGAAAACTCCACCAAGGTTATCCCGAATAACTTAAAAAGTGAGTGAAGTTGGTCATCTGAAGTATTTCAGACACTAGTCTCGTTAATTGGGTGGAATTTACACTTTTAGCTGCTTTGATCTGTAGTCCAGGTCTGCTAATTTAGAAGATATAAGTTAGAACTTAAACTTCAGAAAGTCTCAATGCACGTATGTTCCTGTGCTTTTAGAAAGAGTGTATGTGTTCAGAAAATAAAGGTGGAGTTATTGTGTTGCCTTTATTTGTAGATATCAAATGCAGAGAGCTACAAAAAGGAGTTCTCTCTCAGCTTTTTAGAAACCTGTGTACCAGTTTGATCCCTAGAAGTACTTAATCCCTATTATCTCCAAACCCCATCAAATTGAGAATGATTCTCCTCCTCCTCTTAGGAATCACAACTTTGATTACGTCTAATTGCCAATGCAGTGGTGACTCTCAAGATTTAGCATGCATCAAAATCACCTAGAGGGCTCTAAAAATAAAAAGGCTTGAGGATCCTAACCCTGGAGTTTCTGCTTCATTAGGTCTGGAGAGGCGTTCAAGGATTTGTATTTCTAACAAGCAAAAGTTAATGGAGATGCTGCTTGTCCTGGGAGCATGCTTCAAGAACCATTGTTCTAGATATGTGGTCAAAATTGGGTGCCTCATGGGCTAGAGAGATGCCCACTGCTGGTCCTAACCTCGCTCATCCTTTAACCCACTATTCTAACCCCATCCGCACACACAGACACGGTTGAGTCCACTGCCTACAGAAGAACAACCAACCACCAGCCAATCACCCTGCTATTCTTGTGAGGTTCTACAGTTTTCCTTTTATTTTTGCTTTTATTGATTTACTTAGTCAAGACACATTTATTCAAAACCTCCTGGGCCTAGGTACTAAGCTAAGGTCCAGGAGTTACAAAAGTGACCCTGCCATCCTGGGAAAGGCAATACATTAATGTGCCACAGAAGAATCAAATTATTACAGCACCAGGAGGATGGGGGTACAGGATCAGACTTCACTCATCCACCTACTATTTCCGTGTACTTTTCTTTTAATTACTTCACTTTAAAAATGTATTCAATGCATTTTAAAGCTCGTCATTGTATCATGACCACAAAAGTTGGAATCAGTATTTGTTATGAATAGAAGGTAACCAGTAAATGAATAGAGACATCTGCAACAAAACAAATCTATGAAATTCTAGCTAGACCCTGTTACCTGCAGGACGCTCTGTGCCTGAGGCCTTATTGGTTTAAAAAAAGAGAAAAAGGAGGGTCAGGGGACTGAGAAAATGTTAGAGAGATATTACAGACGTTGTAGCAACAAATGGAGATGTTTTCTTTGATCTTATCAGAATTGTTGAAAAGAACACTTCTCATGATGTAATTCATTGTTATTTATTGCTGTGTCAAATGCGCTATCTATACCTATTGTAGGGAAACCAGTGTGATTTGTCTCTCTCTTTCAGAAAAAAAAAAAACAAAACAAAACATAAAACAGCTAGAAAGAACAGGAAAATTCAAGAAAACCGGGGTTGATGGACAAGAGTGATAGTTTTAGTCACCAAGAGAACCTGAGACAGCCAGGGTGACAAGAGAGTGTCTGACATGGTGGGCAGGACTGGGAGATGGGCTTGTAGTATGAACCATACCTTCTTCACAGAGTCACGGCAGGTCATCTGCCTTGCCTCAGCTCTGAGTAGTATATCGAATCTAATGCCCTTAACACAGTAATGGCCAGCATCTCATAGGACAATTTAGCAAGGATTTCAAAAGACATTTTTATTGCCTGGAATATCTGTCTATCTCACTAGGACATGAAAATGCAGTCAGAACAGCAATGTTAGGGTCTGTATTTTATTAGAAGACTGTTTGTATGATTTATGCTTCTGATGTAGGAATTGCAGAATACTGTCTCATGTCACAAAGCACTACGGATTGAAGCTATCCCCTTTGCTAGGCAAAAAAGTAATCAACTGTTTTTTGTTTTTGTTTTTCTTGGCCATTGAGCTTGTAAGTCACTGTGGACATCTCTGTTACCATTGGGATGAAAATCACAAGTCTGGCATAAAATGAGATTTGACTTCGATATGGGAAGAGTGATAACTGACAAATAATAACATATCACCCTGCCTCTAACACCATTCATACAGCTTAAATCTATGTTTATTGGAGTAAAATAATGAAAAAATTAATTAAAACTCTTATTTTTGCATTAATGTTTTTTCTAACTTTGATATACATGATCTGAACTTATTCTTTTTTTCCCCTAGAAATAGAGATAAATCAATTTATTCTTAGACTCATTTAACAAATAGTGAAACTTTATACCCAAGAATAACTCAACATATACAGGTCACTCTTTCAATAGATGGCATAGTCACTATTAGTAGCCAATTCTGACTTTCAGTCCCTGCCCAATGATAACTAGTCGTAATAACAGTAGTCTTGGTAATAAACATAACAATAATAATGGATGACACTTATTGAATGCTAATTAGGAGCTAATATTTTTATATGAATTATCTTATTTCATTCTTACAACAATTTATGGATCAATTATTATTATTAGTCTCCTAATTTTACGGGTGAGAAAATTGAGGCTCAGAGAATTTAAATCATTTGCCCAAGGTTAAATAGCTAATAAATGCCAGAGCCGTGTCAATAAACCATAGTCATTTTAACCCTGTGAACTTTGAGATTCTGATGTGTCTGTCCTCAAACGATAACAAATATATTTTTAAAGGATATCTAATTCTTGAAGACAGACATTGTTACAGAACAAGTATTAGCTGTAAATGTTCATTTGTACCCCGAGAACCAAAACACTAAAGTGATCTCCCAATCATCTGAGACCTTATCCTCAGTCCTCACCTCCCCATCACATAACCAGGGATGCTCCTCTCATTAAATAAATTTCTGCTGGGGGGTTAATAGCAGTGCTGTAATGGCTTTATATCATTATTTGCAGGCAGTATTTAGATATAGAACTGTTCCTTTCCTGGATCCCAAGGCCAACAGCTTCAGGGATTCCTATCCTGCTGGTGGGGAACAGGGACTTGTATTCCCCAAGTTGCTTCCTGGGAAGTCAGTCCAAAAACGTAGACATATTATCGACCTCCTATCTACCATAGGATGCCCAAACCACTGAAGAGCCCTACAAAACCTACCATTTCCTTGGTTTCAAAGTATAGTAATGATATAATTTTCTTTTTAATGTTAATTTTAAGTAACCAACTCCTAAATGAGAGTGTTACCTATGGATAGTATTAAAATTTAAAAATAAAAAATAGAGATGAGGGTGACACCCCCACAATTCCATTCTTTTGGAGGCCATCGCGGTTTTGACTCTGTAGTGTGTGCACGTTCATGAGTGTATGTGTACCCGTGTACCTCTGTGTGTTTTATTTCCCCCAGGCCATTTTCTAATCATTTACATGAATCTATTCCTTAGAAAATACATAGTATTGTTTTCTGTTATTTTCACATAAATTATGTCATAGGAGACAGTGCACATCACTCTTTCATACTATTTTTCCTATTCTAAGTGATTTAAAGAGCTGTTCATGAATGCAGTTTTTACATCATTCTTTTAACTACTGCCTGGCCTTCCTTAATATGAATACACTATCAGGTAGCCATTCTCCTACTGATAAATATTAGGGCAGCTTGGAGTTTTTTGCTGTTGTATACAATGTTGCAGTGAGCATCCTTGCCCAACATATTGTTATCCATATAAGCAAAATTTTTTCTAGGAACAATAGAGATAAGTAGAATTCTGCATAAGGGCATGCAGATTTGCAATTTCGATAGCTAGTATCTAATTGCTTCTCAAATAGGTTGTTCCAATTTACACTCCTACTAGCCACATGAAAGATGGCCTATTTCCACACCCTTAGAGGCATGTAATATTTTTAAACATCTTCTGCCTTCTTGTGAATATTCAGAAGGGAGGGAGGTAGGGCTAGCACAAGATTAAATGTACTAGTGTCATCCAAATTTCCTGTATAAGGGCTGTGATTCAGAAAGGATGAGGCTGGGTTTGCCTGAAGTGTAACCCTTTTAACTTCATTATTTAGCATATTTTAGGGTCTTCACCTCACTCACCAGAGCCCTTTCTCATTTATTTCTGCTCGCTCTTACACTAACCCCCTTGGTTAAAAAAAAAAAAAAAACCCTCCAGGAAATGGGGGGACCTGATGGCGCAATGATGCAATTAAAAGGCTAGAGACAGCATTCAGGATTTTGTATTGCTAAGGGAGATGTACTACATTTCAGTATATTTAAAAGTGGATTTTTTTTTCTTGCCCTGGAAAATACGATCAAAAGAGTTGTACCCACCCTACCCACTCCCCCGCCCCCAACCTCAGGCAGCGCCTAAGGAATTAATGACCCACTGAGGTTAATGAGTCCCTACTCCAGGCCATCAACTCTCCCAGCTGGCCATTAATCCCCTAGAAATGTCCCCTGCCTTGGTAGTTACTCCTTAATTATGGAAGCCATTAAGAATCAAGAGAGAATCCTAGGCAAAAGGAAAAGAAAAGGCCATTTTTCATTGGTGCTCAGCATGGGACACCTCAAGTCCAGGTGGCACCAAGAAACACAACGCTACTGCGATTAAACCAACTGCTTCCAAGAAGGAGTCATCAATCTCTATTTTCTCCTTCGATCATCCAAATTCAAGGAGGCTATTCAAGGCTACTCCAGGTCTGAGACCAAGTAAATAACTTGTGTCCAATGAATTCTTGATTAAAATGTCTGAAGACCAATACCTTGGATGCATTCAGGCCAGATGTAACTTTATCTTCATGTCTGTGGGGAGTAAGCGCATGTCTATGCTGTTTGATTTTTTAAGGGAGTCTAAGACTTCTCCCATTCCTCCATCTATTTATCCTGACTTACCAGTGTCCAAAACTAACCTGTTAATCATTCCCTTGGGTCACAACAGTGGATTTTTAAATGGATTACTTACTACTGGAATTGCTTTTCCATGTGTCTTATTAATTTTTTTTTCAGCTGATAGGATTGAAAGCACTAGCCTCTACTATTATGTTAACCAAAGCAGCAATGTTTTCATCCAGTTTTTATTTTGGAATTTCCATGTCTACAAATATTGAAACTTGTTAGATGCAAGTACTAAAGTTTAATGTGAAAATGCAGGTTTTCACAAAGGCTGAATTAAGTTAGCCCCTAACCTAGTCCAAAAGGGAAATGTTTTGAATGAATAGACCCAGAGACTTTCTCTTTGTCTAACACTACAGCCATAGTAGAATCTTTATGGCCTATGTTTGCTATGAGACCAAGGGAGAAGTATTTAGAGGGTGAGGTGCTTGGGTGAGTAGTCAGGTGATGCTGTAGTGGTACTAGGTGAGAGTGAGCATTTGGAGAGTTGCCCAGAGAAAACGCAAAGCAAACTTTATCTACTTGAAATTTTTGTTCTAGGGCAAATCTTATCAAGACATGTCTCACTACTATTTTTTTTTCTAGCGTGAAGGTAGCATTAGATTAGGTTAAGTTTGATATTATATGACGCAATAAACCAACCTCTAAAAGAGATGAAGCAGTTTACCAAGTCACATACAGAGCTTTGAAGTCAGAGAGCCTGGGTCTGAGTCCTGATTCAGCCACTACTTGTTGATAGTCCTCTGGGAAATTGCCTCAACTCTCTGGGGAAAAATAATGCCTCCTTCATGTTATTGTGAAGCTAAAGCAAAATGATGCCTATAAATGTTTATAGTTCTTTTTTAAATTTTTGTGGGTACATAGTAGGTGTGTATATTTATGGGATATATGTGTTTACAGTTCTTCATAATATTCAATATATGAGATTTACATAAATACATATAGTTATATATGTGTGTATATGTTATATATATATTAATATCCCAGTATATTTAATGAAAAATAGCAATCATATTAAAGTGAAATACTGGAGTCAATATTACTTATTTTATTTTTTTTCTAAATCTAATCTTTCATAAAATCTACTTTGTGCCTGTGTGTTTGGGTGTGTGTGGGTGAGATTGCTGCCCCCGCTTCCCTCAGTGAAATTTCTCAAATCATTTGCTCCTCTAGCTTCTCTACTTGGACCCCTCAACAGCCTGGTCCAAGCTCTTAACACTCATTCCTATTCCACTGTCACTCATCTTTAAGTGACCTCCTGGCTCCCTATATGTCTCTCCTTCGAGGCCTCCTCCTGAATATTGGGGTGGAGCTTTGTAACATATCAGGAAGAATCTAGATTTTTTTTTCTTTATTGCTTGTCCAAATCCTCCACATCTTAGAAGATTTCACACTAATCCCATCTCTTTTTTGCAGTTGTTCCAAAGCACCCTGCCATCTTTGGCTGCAGTCTTATAAGCCTGAATTATTTACATCACTCATCTCTCATTCAGTTGGAATGTTACTTTGCTTTCTTTCTTTTTTTTTTTATTTTCTGCCTTTTTATTTTTGGAAGGTGGTGGTATGCGTGACAAGCCTTGACTCCCACTCATCTTGCACATTCAATGGCAATTGTTTATGTTTTTAATTCATTGACAGTGCAAGTATTCTTTTTAGCATGTCTTTCATTTTCCAGGCAACCCACTTGTCCCCAGGAATAAAACACTTTAAAAGAAAGGCATGGTCCTTCTTTCATGAAGTTTATGGGTACAGAGGGAGATAGATGGATGTCAATGAAATAATCATTCCATGTTTACATAAGTATAATTTGCAAAAAGAACATATGGGAAAGGAATGTGATCTAGACTTGAAGATTAAAGAAAACTTCCCTGAAGAGATGGGTGAGGAGTTACCTGATTAGGAGTTAACAACTGGGGGGCCAGATGGTAAGAGTATTCCATACAAAGGGAATAGAGATATCACAGGCCAACGGCAAGAGGGAATTTGAATCTTGGAGTGTGGATTGGAAAAGATGGAAGGGTCAATGGACTTTGAGCCAGGAACAAGGGAGAAAAGTTGGGAAATAAAACTGGAGAGAATGGTAGCCTTATTAAGGTGTCTGCTCTTTCTCTTGGAAAAATGATGTACATTTATTGTCTCCTGAGGGCTCCATACCTTCTGATACTCAGTAAATATATGTTTAATGAATGAATTAATGAAATTGTGATGTTTATATAAATACTATTTGTTCCTCATGGGTAACTGAAGCATGAATAGGAAATCTGTAATGATTTATTGGCAAGATTCTCAAGGGCTTAGATTCTTGATCTATCTTCTAGACTGATAAAAATGCTGTTTGAATTTTGTTGAAAAATAATGAAGTAAAAAAGATAAAGCCAAGCAAACATGTGCTACTTGAGAAGAATTATTGAATGTTTAGTTCCAGAAATAACTGATTTAAAAAGAGAGATTTTTTTTGCTCTAAGTTTTTTAAAGCTGTACCAAATAAAATATCTCAAAACTCTAAATACATTCCCACTTCGACTTCTGAAATGACTTTATACGGTGGCTCTATAATGGTTCAACATAAATCTTCATGACTTTGCTGCATTTTATGCCTGAAACTTAGCTTCCTTAGTAATGAGAACAAAGTTTAATAAGACCTGACAATAGATCCTACTTTACTGAAGACCACTATTGTTTGTGATGAAGACAAAGATACTGAAGTGTATAAGTCTATCATCTCCATATGGGCTGGGGAAGAAAAAAATGTCTTAAGAATAATTTAACATTATACCTCAAAGTTTAACATGATTTTTGGTGGAAGTCAAAGAATATCTATATCCCTCACTTCTTACCTCCCATCCCAAGGTGCCTTATCAATCAAATTACACAGAATAGACATTTCTCCCTCCTCTTATTCTCAAACATTATCCGTTCTCTGTCAAAGATTAAACTTGGTTCTTTAGTCAGTCCAGGGAAACACATCTATTTAAAGCATTAATAGACATCAGACTCCTCAGGGAAATTTAATGTGGCTAAATAGCATTAAAGGAACTTTCCAATAGAACATAAACAATACCATAATGAAAAATATTAAATCATATGTTTGCCACTGAGCCCATTATAGAGCCAATTTAAAATTATAATAAATTTGCATTTGGCACTTGCTAGTGATTGGCAAATTTATTCATGTGAAAAATAGAGAGTATAGATTAAATGTCTTTGGATTTTCCTGTTATAGAAAACTAAAAAATAATTACTCCTGTGTCCTATATAAAGATCTATATATAAAACACACATTTTTAATGTATTCACTATATTCTATTCGACTGACTTGAAAGATGTATTTTCATTGAGGAATGTTTTAAACACTTAATAATTAATGACAAGCAATGGAAAAATTAGTGATTTGACTTTAAATGCCTTTTTCCACTGAAAAACTGGCTAGCATTTTGTTCAAGCACATGATGTATGATATATGAAGGGGACTGGACAAAAAGAGAAGCAGCAGGAGCCAGGGAGAATGATTCAAAATTGGCTAGTGTGAAAGCCAAAATGCACCCAGACTGTCTCCCCAGTAAAAAACAGGAGGCAATCTGGTCACCTTTGAAAGGACTGGCAACTACATCCTGCAACAAGTTGCTGGCATTAGTAGAGTTGGTTTTTAGATCTTTCCCTCCATTTCCTTACAGATCTCTTGATTTTTTCCCTAAAACAACCAGCAATAATCCTAGATACCATGTCCCCTTTCTGATATACAGTTTCTTTTGCTTGCAAAGAAGATACTACGAAAAGTTTATTTACCAGTCACTTAGTGATGACACACTAATGGCTCCAGAAGTATAATGCAATTTGACATTTTCCATCAACAGGATTTTTACCTAGGAATTCTACCCACCAAGAACTTATCCTGATACATACTAGAATGTCTCTTTATTATTGCCCATTACATTAAAAATTAGAAACAACTTAAATGTTGAACAATAGGACTTTGGTATGCAGTCCACAGAAATGATATAGAAGAATGTTTACTGAAGTAAAGGATATCCAGAGTGTATCATTCATGATGAAGGTAGGATATCAAACAGTGTAAACATACACACACAGACACACACACACGCACAGATAATAAATAGTCCTATGCATCTATGATGTAACAGTTTATACCAAAGTTATATATATATATGTATATATATATACAATATATTATACAATATATTATATTATAGAATGGATATCTTTGAATATGTATACAATATATTATATTATAGAATGGATATCTTTGAATATGTATACAATATATTATATTATAGAATGGCTATCTTTGAATATATATACTATATATCATATTATAGAATGGATATCTTTGAAGGACCATATTCTGCCAACCACAATAATTAAATCTCTTCTATTGAATACAGCCTTGTAGGGACTTTAATCAAGATGTTCTCTCCTCCCTCGTCCAAGGGCTGTCACATAACCCAGGCAGCGCCAATTGTGCTTTATCTTATAAATTTATATCTGAGAAAAATGATCCAAATATTGAGGAAGTTGGAGAACATCCATTTCAGTGGTAGAACCTGAAAGAGACTATCATAGAGTTCCTGTTACGAGAGTCTCTAAAGCTACTGACTCTGTTGTTCATTAGTTTCCTTGCTTTTGTTTTTATTCTCCCTGTATTTCATCTTTCCAATGAATTCTGTTTTTTCTTAAATTGGGGACAATGTCCTTAGCTTACAACAATATAATCCCAGTGATACAAGAAATTACAGAACATAAGGGAGATGGGGGTGATTAGAAGTGCTTTCCAGGTGAATAAATATGATTTATTCTATATCATTGTGGTAAAATTGTCATAAATAGCCTTGATAGTGGATGGAATTTCTTACTTTTCTGACAGCATGCCGGTGGAATCACAAAACTGCACTGCCATTCAGGGGATTAATCATAGAGATGAATTAGGGGTAATGCGGTTGTGTTTGTATTATTTCTATTTGTTTAAATAAACTCATTGCCCGAAGGCCTATGGGCATGTGTGCAAAATATTAATAAACACAGACTAACTTTTCACAGCAGTCTCTTAAAACCTCCCTGGTTTTCGAGATTCTCCACTGAGTATAAACAAAATTTTTTAAAAAACTACAGAATACTAGGGTGCCTGGAGGGCTTGAAGTCCATGCAAAACAGATTTTCTTAAAAAATAATACTAAATGTTGGCTTTTTTTTTCTTACATGTGGTGTTTACTGAAGTAAACGATAACGAAATTTCCTTAAGTGCTACACTAAAGATTCAAAGAAGATAAATGGCTCAAAGGGTAATTTCATGATGAGTATGAAGAGAAGAAAGAAGAGGAAATAAAAGAAAAATAAAATCAAATGAAAGGTTCAGAAGACTAGGAGGGTTTTTCACCTCAGGATTTTCAATGACTGACAGTGTTTATACATATGTAACAGTAAGGCTGACCTCAGTCTGAAGATCTCGGCCCAGCTACCTCATTGTTTTCAATCAGAGATGTTGCCCCTACCACATGTGGTAATTTGGCAATGTAAAGGGACATCTTTTGATTGTCATAACAGGATGCTACTAACGTCCAGTGTGTCAAGAGCTGGGATGCGGCTGTCAACCCCTGTAACTGAAGACCGCCAGGAACACCCCTGTAGTTAAACAAGTTGTTTTCATGGTTTTTGCAGCAAGAAAGAACACATACCGTGGAGAATGGTGGTGTAGCTCAGTCGGATGGTGTTGGAAAGAACTGATGATAAGATTTGGGTCTTATCTTAGTTGAGTGATTTGGGGAAGATCTAAAAAAATAGGAATTTGCTCTAGATTGAATGCTGTCAAAAAGTGGGGACAATTCTATGACTTGGGTATCTCAATAAATTTTGTCTAGAAGGAAGTTATAAATGGCCTTACTTTGTCTTATTTTATCATGGCCTCAGAGTAATCTGGTTTGAGGTTGTTAGTCTGTGAGATTTTTTTTTTTTTTGGTCTAATAAGAGAATAATAGGATCTAGCTTTGAGTGCTGAGAGTCTGTCACAAAAAAGGATTATCCACACAATGAACTATTACCTCTCACACCTGTTGGGGTGACTATTATTTAAAAAAAGAAAAGAAAAGAAAACAAAATAAGTTGTTGGTGAAGATGTGGAGGCATTACCATGCTTGTACACTGTTAGTGGGAATGTACAATGGTACAACCACTATGGAAAACGGTTTGGATTTCATTTAATTGTTTTCTTCAAAAAAAATATAAATGGAAACACCATATGATCCAGCAGTGCCGCTTCTGGATATATATCCAAAATAATTGAAATCAAGATCTCGAGATACCTGCACTCCCATGGTGATTACAGCTTTATTCACAATAGCCAAGATACAGAAACAACTTAAATGTTCTTCAGTGGATGAATTGATAAAGAAAATATGGCATACACATACAATGGAATATTATTCAGGCTTCAAAAATAGAAGAACATCTTGCCACATGTGACAACTTGGATGAACCTGGAGGACTTTATGCTAAGTGAAATATGCCAGGCATGGAAAGACAAATGCTGTGCTACATGATTGCATTTATACAAAGTATCTAAAATGGTCAAACTCACAGAAGCAGATGGTGAATGGTGGTTGTTTTGGGCTTGGTGGAAGGGAGGAATGGGGAGTTGCTATTCAGTGGGTATAACGTTTTTGTTATGCAAGAGGAATAAGTTCCAGAGATTTTCTGTAGAGCATCCTGTTTATGGTCAACAATACTATATTGTGCACTTAAAACTTTTTAAGAGATTAGATCTCATGTTAAGTGTTCTTATCACAATAATAAAAATACACAAAACAAAGGGCAGAAGGAAACTTTACAAGTGATGGATGTTTATTACCTTGATTGTGGTAATGGTTTCATGGTTGTAAACATTCCCTGAAGCTACATTGGTGCCTGTCACATCCCGGTTAGTATTCAGTGATGATTGTTGAATAAATGAATGTTGATGAATGAATGAAGGAATGAAGTTGTAGCTCCACCCCTGTGCCTGTGGAGCAATAGGGTAAGACTCTTAAACAACTAACTACTGTGGGAGAAAGAGCAGCATGCTGAGATTGTTTGTTCTTCGGTAAGAGAAAGTGACACTCTTCACACATAAGAGTGAAAGAAAAAGTAAAAGAGATAATGGAAAAGGGTTTCTCAATTCTATAAAGCAAAACAGAATCAAGAAAAATGTCAAGTGCTGATAGGAAGGGAAAGAAATCTGATGACAGACAAATGGGGGGAAAATAAAAAACAAAATCTCAGAGGTTTCATTGTTTTGTTTTTGCTTCTGTCTGTACGAAAAAGTTTATCTGGGACAGATAATCAGGAAGAGTGTTGCCCAGAGAGTCAAGATGGGAGCTAAAAGAAGAAGCTAAAGGATGGAAAGATAGAAAATAGTTGAAGATACTTTACAAATCATTGCCTATTAACATCAGCAGGGGCTGATGTCATGAATTCTACATACTCAGAGATTGGTGCATGGTTTTGCAGAACACCTTACAATTAATTGTTAGAATGTTTTAATAGCAAAGAAAGGCTCCAAAAGAAAAGAGGACGTTTAGCCCTTGCCTTAAAAATAGGTGTTTTGAAAAGCGAGGACCCCACTAATTAGTTTAGTCAGCTTAGTGGTAACAATCAAGATACTGAAAGAAATTATATTTTCAAAATTATATTGCAATCCCCTAGAAAGGAACAGAGTTCCGAGTAGCAAACAAGGTTTTGTCAAGAGTAAATCGTGCCAGACCAACTTAATTCCCTTCTATGATAGAGTGGCAGGCCATGAGATAAAGGGGAAGCAATAGATGTAATCTACCTCAATTTCACTGAGGCTTCTGATTCTCTCCACATAACATTCTCATCCATAGGCTAGAAAGATTGGTCTAAGTCACACTACTATTAGAAAGGAGCATAAACGCCAAAAGACTGCCCTAGAAGGATGGTTATCTGTGTCTTAGGATAGGAGAGTATTTTAAGGGATGCCAGGGTATTGTACATGTTATAGGAAGATCAATCAATAGCCTAGCAATGGGGACAGACAGGTTTCTTGTCTACCTCTATCATTAATCATTGTATCTTTGAGTAATTTCATTCCTCTTCCTCTCGGGCTCAGTTTTGCAGTTGTAAAATGGGTGGGTTTAGAGTAGATTTTTTTTTAGGGTCATTCTAGTTTTAAGCACACATAATCCTTCAGCTAACATTACTTTAGAGATTTCCTCATGATCGGAGTAATACTGTTGGGGCTCTCATGTTGTTGGATGTTTTCCTTATTTGCAAACTCCATTTAAGAAATAAATATTTTACAGGAGAGGTTGCCCTTTTCCCCCCATTTGAGATAATTCATGTATATATATTCATTTGCATAGTAGTTAAACTGAATGGTTTTGAATGCCTAGTATGTGCATAATGAAAATCGAAGGATGAATTTGTTAAAAGCAACAACTCTCACCTTTTATGAATCATATACAATATCCATATCAAAATTTTCTGAAAAGGAACAATTATAGAAGAGTATTAAAATGAAATAATTGCTAATAGGTTAAAAACAGGACTAATATAGAAACCTAAGTTTAGAAAAATATACTTAGAGTTCTACAAATTAATTATGTCTGCTATCAAACTTATAGCAAAATGGTCGACTATACTGCAATAAATAAAAGCTCAAATGTATAAAATTTAGACTTCACTTTCATTGACTTAAAAGCTACTTGCTTATTAAAACTTTATTAGATTTTCTTTTTCATTAAATAGTTTATTCAGAAAGCTAACCATCCTTGGTCAACTTCAAACTATTCTTAATCCCTGAGAGCTGATTGATTTCTCATGACTTTAACTGGTTTATACAGAAGGATATCTTTAAAATTCTTATAAAAACATCCAGATGGAATAACATCCTAAGGTAGTAATATGCTTATTGTTCATTACTTCACTTTTTAAGTTGGCATTTCAGATTAATTAAGCATTTGATAAAGCTCATGTTTATGCAAGTGTTTACAAATTAGAAAAGCTGTTAGCAGCATTTAATTTGTTTGAATATATATATTTAATTTACTGCTTCTAATGGAAAGAAGCTTAAGGGGATTTAAGAGTCATGGCTTTATTGATAGACATTAGGCATATGCACAGCATAATTATTATTGCTAATATTTTACATTTGCTGCTTGCCAACAGGAGCAGTAAAGAACCCCGTGTAATTCCATAGGCAGAAACGTGGGCCGTACATGCTGGGCATTTGCATCACTACACATACTTATCTCTTCGTGGGTTTCTTTTCCCCGCCCTCTGTACCACATGTATTTTCCCCTCACCACTTTCCTCACACTGGCGTTATAATAACAATGGAATGCTCCTCTGATCCTTTGGCTTGAGATTTGTCCAACCCCCAAAAAATTCTGGACCCAGCTCAGATCATGTCATGACAAGTATCATTTCAATCCTCAGCCAATGGCCAGTTGATCTCCAGGACTATGAGATTAAAATAAGTCATGTAGAACAAGGTATCATCCAGCTATCGTTTTGAAACCCGTGCGTGGGGTTTATGTTGATCGGGAATCCCGCTGATCTGTCCATAGACGCACTGCTTCTGGCTATGGATCTATGACAAACGGTAACTTCATGTCTATTAATTTTGGAAACGATTTAATTTCAAGCCAAACAAAATCACTTCTCAGACATGATTTAAGCACCTACTTTGTGCCAGGTTCTGGGCTGAGGCGTGAGAAGGCAAAGATGAATGAGAAAATGGTTCTGCTCATCATTTCTCAATGGGGCTATTAGAGCAGACTTCTATCTAATTTCCATGACTCTGATCTTCCTGGACCTTTCCAGTTTGTCCTCCACCCAGTCATTAAAAGTGATCAATCTCGGCCAGGTGCAGTGGCTCACACCTGTAATCCCAGCACTTTGGGAGGCCGAGGCGGGCAGATCACAAGGTCAGGAGATCAAGACCATCCTGGCCAACATGGTGAAACCCCGTCTCTACTAAAATACAAAAAATTAGCCGGGCATGGTGGTTCTCACCTGTAGTCCCAGCTACTTGAGAGGCTGAGGCAGGGGAATCGCTTGAACCTGGGAGGCAGAGATTGCAGTGAACCAAGATTGCGCCACTGCACTCCAGCCTGGGGACAGAGCGAGACTCCGTCTCAAAAAAAAAAAAAAAAAAAAACCATCACAAAATTAAAGCTGGCTCTGTGGGACCTCACACTTAAACCTTCCATTGACTGCCCTGTTATCCAACAAGATAAAGTCTATGCTTCCAAACATAGCGTGGGAGGTCCTTCATGAACTGATCCCTCTCTGTCACTACTTGTCACGCTCTATGCTTATAATTTTTGCTCCAGTAATGCTGAAGTGCTTGTGGTTCCTCTATACACCGTTTCCTACCTTGCTTATTCTACTTCTGGCAAAAATTCTCTTTACCTGCTAACTTCTATTCTCCCTTCAAGACTCAATTCAAACCCTTCTATTTTCCTGATCCCCTTTTCCTCCAACAACCAAGCTGGATGAGGGCCAGCTGTGCGAAGGCATGTGTGATGCCATCTGCTTAGCCCATAAGTGCATTCACAACATAGTTGTATAATTACCTGTTTATTGTTTCAACTCCCCCACTAGAAGAATGTTTTTGCTTCTGTTTTTAAATCAATGACTATGCATTTCATTTCAATAATACTAATTGGTTCTTGTTTAAAGTCCCACCTGCTTTTATTTCATCTTTGCATGAATTTTTAAAAACAATTTCTGTTTTATTTTAGGGACGTCATTTCTTCATTTATCTTTGAAATACCCTAAACATATTCAGTTTAAAGTTTGTGGGGTTTTGTTGTTGTTGTTGTTGTTGTTTGTTTGTTTGCAGACTATTTAATCATTTCCATATTGGAGTGAGTTGATCACCTAATTGTCATTTTTTGATTTTTTTATATTGTTATTTTTCTGAATGAGTTTTGGAATTTGGGCTTTAAGTTTCTTGTTCAATGGAAACATCCCTTGAACCCTACAACATTCATCCCTCTAACAGGTCTCTTGGGCTCCCTGGTCCAAAACCAAGTCCTTACAGTCTTATAGCCGTAGCTTGGGATTCCTATTCCTGTGATGTTCACATCTAGTCATGAAACCAGTGGGCAGCCCGGCACAGACTTGGCTTGGGGACTGTGACTGTTCTTACCTTTTAAATTTCACTTTATATAAGCTGTAATTACAGGTATCACATTTTGTTTCCCAGACAAAGAAGGGGTGCCCCAACCTGTAGCTTTAAAATAACTTTGAGCTGGGCATGGTGGCTCATGCCTGTAATCCCAGCACTTTGGGAGGCCAAGGCAAGTGGCTCACTTGAAGCCAGGAGTTTGAGACCAGCCTAGCCAACATGGTGAAACCTGGTCTCTACTAAAAATACAAAAAATTAGCTGGTGTGGTGGTGCGTGCCTGTAGTCCCAGGGAGGCTGGGGCATTAGAATTGCTTGAACCAGGGAGGCGGAGGTTGCAGTGAGTAGAGATGGCACCAGGGCACTCCATCCTGGGCAATAGGGCAAGACTCCATCTGAAAAAAAAAGAATTTTGGTTTAGTCTCCATGAGGTATGGGAAAATTTTCACCCCTAATACCTTCACTGTATGCATACTCATCACCTCTTCTTTTCTGTTCTGGGACCCAAGCCCAGCAGTTATGGGAGAGGTCAATCCCAGTTAGCCCTTCGAGGTGGTTTTTTGTTTGTTTGTTTTTCATTTTTAGCATTCAGATTGATTATCTTTGGGGGCATGGTTGCATCTTTTTACTTTTCCCTTTTTATATTTTATTTAGTAGTCTAATGGGTTTGATGAAAGGAGGTAGAGACAAGGAACAAACTAATATGTTCATCTGTCTTCTTCAGTTCCTCTGAGGACATAAGTAGGGGAATTGAGAAGTGGGGGCCGGAGGGGGTTGAAGGATTGGAATAAGTCAACTCAACAAATAAAAATGATAGCATACTGTGTACAGGAAGCATTGTTAAAACCCAAGAGGATAAAAATGCTGATCTTAAGGGGTTAGAATAATGTGTACTAGTCTCCTTCATTCATAGAACAAATATTTACTGAGTGCCTAGTATATGACAGACATTTGTTAGATGCTGGGAATACAGTGGGGACAGAACAGACAAGGTTCCTGAGTTCAACAACAGTTGGAGAAGATAGACTTGTAGGAGGCCCTAGGGGTGAGCAAGAGTGTGGCACTTTGGATGTATGAAACCAATTCAACACAGCCAGTGCAGAAATAGCAAATCTCACGTCATCCAGCCACACTGCTGTGTGCAATTCCCTCCACAAAGAGATCCAGCAATGGAGAATGCATTAGCTCCTTAGACAATGCAAGTCCGCCTTTGGCCATCAAAGTGTTCCCTAGTACTCTCAATGATTTCTAGGTACCTCCCATTTTTCATTCCCCTTCAGATCATTTGGCATTACATAGCTAAAAAGGAATTTTTAGGAGCTGATAAACTTTTCCTTCCAAAGATTTCATGTCAAGCATCTCTAAACTGTTTGGAATCCAATTGAATAAATCATAGTATACATGACGATCTTTTTCCTCCCACCCTCTCATGAACTCTGAAAAAATATGTCTTACTCCTAAACTACTTAGCACTTTTGAAATGCCAACTGATTCTTCCTGGTTGTCCAAAAATGAGTACAGAATGGCAATTCCCCTAGGAAATTTTCTCCTCTGGGAGATGAAGCTATTAGCAAAGCAAGTCAAGGTCCTGTTAGACATTCTGCTGTTATCCAAATGAGACTTCCGGCAGATGTCTGGAGAGTTGAAATCCCCATCACTACTCTGTCTTTTCTCTGCACTGATTTCACAATCTGTGTCTAGTAACACACCACGCATTTGCTCCATGTGTCCCAGCGTACTCTCATAATGATAGCACTTCTGTGCTCTTCCTTTGTCCTAACCCATATGCTCTCCAGCATGTTCCTGCCCTCAGGTCTGGGCATTTCCATATGAATGTAGATCTTCATGACATTCACCCCTGCTCTGCCTCCTGTCTGAGCAGTCTGTTTCTTTAGGGGTGGGCATACCCTTCCTTTACAATGTTGTAACACCCTTCCCTTGAATTATAACACAAAGGTCTAGCCTTCAAAGCCCAAGTAATAGTTATAAAATCAGGTTAGTCTTGCTGACCTGTCTCTAATGCCCTGTTTCCATGGATTCTTTCTCAATTGCTTTCTAGTGAGAATTACCAGGAATTTGGTGTTAAACTTTCTGTGTCCTTGCTACTCTGGATGAGCAGTAGATAGAAATGCAGAATCTCAGGTCTCATCCCAGACCTACTGAATCAAAATCTCCTTAATAACAAAGTCTCCTAGGAGATTCATATGCACATCAAATTCACAGAGTGCTACTCTTGAGTGCCTGATCTCTCCAGTTTATCTAAACATTCTTCTCACCTCTAGATGCCATACAATCTTTGGATGGGCTTCAGCTGACCTCCGCAAACTCACCTAAGGTAATCAGTCTGTGTCCAAATTTATCATTACAATGTAAGGAGACAATTGACTCATCTGGCATGTAAATGCTTGACTCTGTGTGCACTACGTCCTCTCTAAATGGCAGGCATGAATGTACAACTTTCTTAACTTTGAGCATATCTGGGCTCCAATATGTAAACCTCCAGGAGGAGGTATATCACATGCATTACTACCTGTTTTTAAATGAGTAAATGGTATTCTTCAATTGTCTCATTGTTTTCTAATATTTATTATAAAATTAAACTTTATTCTAAGTTATATCAGTTGATGTGAATATCAATTGATGAATATGTCTGCAGTCAAAAAAACAAAGCAAAACAAAACAATTTTGTTAAATTCTGATTAGATACTGTTATTTGTCCCCCTAAAATCTCTTTGTTACAAAGAGAGATTAAAAGTACTAAAGAGGTGTTAAGGACATACAGCTCTGAACAGTTTTCTCTTTGAAAACTCTCTTTCTCCAAATGATTCAAAAGACGTTTTTGCATGTTATGTGTTTCAAATACTATAAACAACTAAAATTAATCTCGCACTCTGGCATTTAGAAAACACTGTGCTACCCAACTAAGACTAAGGCCTGCATTAAATTTCTAAAAGAGATAGAGTCAAAAGTCTGAGGGAAGTCTGTCTACTTTAATTAAGTGCATCCGAGAGAAATTTTTAGTAACATCTTAAAGATGATGCTTTTTAAATGTGGTTTCCATAAGTAGCAGTGGTCGTGGGTGGCAAAGAATTTATGTCCTGGTATATTTCGCGACCATAAAATAGAGAGCTTCCTTATCAAGAATGAGAACTTATAGTTTCAAATCTGGTGTGAAATTTTCGTTTGTGCCAGGCACACATTTGGAAACAACCTCTCGATCCTGCTAAGATCTCAGTGTTTATACTGGTACATTTTCCACAGTAACAAGGAAGGTACAAGGGCAGAACAAACAACACCACAGCCTTGCAAAAGCTTTATAATAACATTGTATTGCTTTAAACCATCCAATCCGTAGTAGACATGGTTCAAATGTACAGAAAAACTAAATGCAATACCATGAGGGAAAATGAAAAGTATTTTGCAGCCTAACTTCAGCATAAAGAGTTTGGGAGTATATATTTTGAGTGAAGAAAGTTTTACTTAGACCCTCTGGATTATTATCTTTCTGGTATGACTACAATAATTTTCTTTTAAAAATTCAGAGACCAGGATTTCACTCAACAAAACATGTTTTATGCTAATTAAAAGTGGCCAAGAAGTCATGAATTCCCTATGATCTTTATGGAGAGAAATCAATACCTGTATCTATTTCTATAAAACTCCAGGGTTTTACTGGTGGATATTAGAACCCAGAAAGGTAGGCTTTCATGTTGTGTTTCTTGTAATAATGAGCAATCTAGGGTCAAATAGAAGCCTCATGCAGAGTAGAGAATAAAAGAATCACCAAGAACAATTGAAAAATAAATGCAGAATCAGATATTTGTAATGCTGCTTAAAGCAAGGCTAATCTTTATTCAACAGTTTTTACTCCCATATAAGACTCCTATTGTGTTGTGTCTTAGCAGTGGCTAGATTACTGAGATTCTAAAACCTCAGTATTAATGCAAAGAATTATGGTTTTATAAGTCAGTGGGGGAACACAGGTACGCATACAGACATACACACACATACCCCAGTAATTGCTATTTCTAGCAGCTTTTATTGTAACAGGAGTCCTTAAGGAATCTTGGTTTTACTGCATTTCAAAATCATTGACGTGTATTGTTGAGGAGTAGTGGCTGGTACATATTCTCTCTATAATAAATGACATGGATAGATTTAACCTGTTCTAAGATTTCTTACTATATAACCCTAGTGGATACCATTTAGATTGACCACAGTCATAATCCTAGTTGTCATTACCAAAAACTCAAAAGTCTATCTAATCATATTAGATTTTGTGTCCAATGAAATTATAACGTAGTAGTCTATCAGCAGCACTGATGATATCACAAAGGAATGAGTTTCATTGCCACAGACTCCTGAAGTGTTTTCAGCAGATTTTTCTGAGGAGTGGGAAGAGGCAAAATTCAATGAGTAAATGTGTTCCAGGAGAGCTTCCTATTTTATATTTATTTGAATATTAAGTTCAATGCTATAACTGCTATTCCTCCTTGAGTGATATTTTTTCCCTAACATGCCATGTTTCAATATAATAGTAATGGAATTATTTCATAATTCTGCTTGTGATCACTTAAACATTACCAATTGTCTGATTAAACTGATAGTTCTGAAGGAAGACGTGAAGGCATATGAAATGTGCACATCTAAGCAACATCAAAAACAGAGTGAAATGGTAAAAATTTCATACTGCTTTCAGAAAACTAAAAGAAACTCATAGAGAGTTGCATAATTTAAGGTTCTATTCTCTCCTAAGGAGTTGCCTTTATTTGCCATTGCTAATAAACTAGCAGTAACTCATATTAATCACAGAGGAAGGTAGGATCCGATATATATATTTTTTCTGATTGCTGTCCTAAGTTTATCCAACAAAGACTGTTGTTAGTACCTTAGTGCCTCACAGTTTATTCACAGTGCCGGGATGTGTTCCAAAGTCCTTTAGGAAAAAAGGGCTTCAAAATGTACTTTCCCCATCCCTCTTGTTGAGAGTTCTTTTCTTGTGAGCCAGTAGGAAGTAGCATCAACAAATCTGTACTCTTTGATAATTGGAACATACAGGATCTCTGTGCATTCTGGTCCCTGCTGACTCAGGAGAAAGGAGATGACAGGAGACAGTGTCTTGGGCGGACCATTCCTGCTCAAGCCGCATGCTGAACACAGCTCCCGGGCAGCCATCATTTGTAGGCTCCCTTTTTGTTGGAAAGTAGGCCTTCACCTTTGGCAAGTGGCTCTATTATGCTAAGCAGCTCACAAATCTGGTGGAGAAGCACTTCATACTTTCTTTGAATACTTGTGTTCCACATTCATAGGTGGTGTTCAAAAAACCTGCATGAGAGCAGTAACCATGCTCTATTTAGACGGAGTGGTGTGTCCTAAAAAGCTCGCATGGGTAGGCCATGCGTGGCCCCTAAAGCTATCTGCCACAGTTGTAACAAAACACACCAGCAGTCATAATAATAAAATGCTTCGTGGATTTCTCGCCCAGCTTCCTAATTATGAAACATATATTTCACAACCATTTGAAGTCTTTTTCTGAAGAATCGTTATTTCTCTCAGCATGAAGGCATGCAATGTAGGTAGTTTACATAGTCATGGGAGGTAAGGTTTTAGTTTTATTTTTCAAGTTAGATATCACTCAGGTCTTGCTCTAGCAGCAGGCATTGGCTGAAGATATAATAAAAGGACTGAACCAAAATACCCTGCCTGAAATACCTCTTCTTATCAGCATCTAAAAATCTACAATGAGAGATTTTCTTTCAGTATTGGAAGGCATTTACACCCTCAGGATTGATTTATTAAAAAGGTGCCAGAAATGGGTAAACAAAATTTTTCCATAGCTTAGCTCACAAAAACATATACTGAGCACTTCTTAGGTACTAGACACTCCGCCAGCCCTGGAATGTCAAGGTTGGAGGTGGACATCTCTTAGAAGGACGTGACAGGAAGTTTATGCTGAATCTTGCAACTAAGTTGGGAACATGTCCGTGCTTGGAAAGAAGAGAGCAGAGAAAAAAGTTTACTTCTCTCACAATTTCAACAAGATGTAGACTCGGTTACACATGGTTAAGCTGTGCACTTGAGAGCCACTTGGCAAAATATGTCATTTGATTCCTAGTACACTTTGTGTACATTCAGCAGTAAGTTTAAGCATGTAAAGTACAAGTGAATAAGAAATTCCCACTCTTAGAATTATATAGCAGTTATTTAATGTTTAGAGGGCTGATGGGAATATATAAAATAGCTAATGTTTAAGGATGACCTCACTATCAAGCCATACTGCCAGATACCATAAACAGCTATAAATTGTGAGAGCAGCAAGGATACACAGTGACCCTGTGTTCAACTAAGCACAGCATTCACTATAGTAGTTAACCTTTGACTGTAGTAGTAAATTAATGCAGATCTCCGAAAAACACTCCTATGCAGAAGTCACTGTGAAAACACTGCTGCATAATAATAAAATTCTGACAGTAACTTGACCTCCAAAGCTTCTGACTGGGGGAGGTATCATGTAATGTTGGGCTAGGGAAGAGCATGTGTTCATTAAGAAGGTTACCGAACACTGGATATCTTCTATTTTGTGATTTTTCTGCCACAGCCAAAGAACGGCAACTTGTGTTATAAAGACAACAATGTCAGGTGTTCCAACCTATTTTAGTAACACCCCTTTATTACTGAAAGTGCCTCCGGTAAATGCCCAAATTGCCTATTTGCACTAAATAAAATGTCACTTTGTGAATAAATTAGGCATTTTATGCTACCTTCTGTACATCTAATGACATCCGTTGTAATATAATGTTTGTTTGTCTCTAGAGGCTGGCTCTCGAAATCAGCTTGCACCTGTGGCTTTTGGGAGATATTAAGTAGAGCTTTTTTGCACTCAATTCTCCTGGTAGAATGTCACTGATATTCAAGGAAAGACTTGAAAAATATTACCAGGGTGTTTCTCAGTACGCCTCTGGGGCTTGAAGTTTTGAATGTACGTGGACCTTTTGACATGTTGCGGTCCTTGTCCATTGGGAATTACGGGTAGCTTGTCATTCATACTCTTTACCTTGATTCAGCCCGTGAACAACTGGAATCAGATAATTTTGTGTGCTTGGCATACATGTGACTAACTCAATCATTTGTTTTCCCAGAGTGGTCTGCCTTGGCATTTATCTCTTGTTGCTTCTACCCTTGAAACAACTCAAGTTCCAATTTCTTTTTTAATACACTTTAATTTCAAACAAAAACTGAAAGTTTCGGCATGACTACTAGACCAGGGGGATGCATCAGGAATGTACATAGATCCAAATAAGCCCTCAAAGTTGCAAGCTTACTCAAATCTCATGTCGTGTGTTGATCGTTTCTCCGGTGACTTTCTTGCCCCTATACACACCAAAAATCAAAGTTTTGAACTAATTTCTTGAAAGCAACTCTCTTGAAAGAATTTTCCAGGTAAGACTTATGCACAAAAGTATAAGGGATACAGTGTTTGCATTTAGCAGTTCTTTTCTTTCTCTTTTGTTGGATTTGACAAGAACTGGTAAAAGTAAGGACACAGGTGAATGATATCCTAATGACTCCTCTCATCTAAGAGAGAGATAAATTATAAAAGTAGTGTGTTTTTCCCGCATGTTCTCACTCATAGGTGGGAATTGAACAATGAGAACACGTGGACACAGGAAGGGGAACATCACACTCTGGGGACTGTTGTGGGTTGGGGGGAGGGGGGAGGGATAGCATTAGGAGATATACCAAATGCTAAATGACGAGTTAATGGGTGCAGCACACCAACATGGCACGTGGATACATATGTAACAAACCTGCACATTGTGCACATGTACCCTAAAACTTAAAGTATAATAATAATAAAATTTTTAAAAAGTGTGTTTTTCTCCTACACATTCAACTTCTAAAAAGATATAAATAATAATAATTACTAATATAAATTGTTTAACACATGCCAGTAATTATTCAAGGCATTTTACATATATTACCTCTGAGTACTTACGATAATGCAATAATAGGTAATATTATTTTGTGATTTTACAAAAAAAGGAAAAACTGGTACTGCAACAAGCCAAATCAAATTTGGGACTTGTCCTCTTATAAAGTCCTACTTTTTGTGTTAGAAATATTCCTTTATATTGGCGGAGTTGTACAGGGTTTTTTTAATTAGCATAAGCTGCAGAATCAGACTTCTAGTTTGAATACTCTCTTTGCCATTGGCTCTTTAGTTTATTTTACATATCAGTCAGGATTTTTTTTCTGTTGCCAGTGAGAGAAAAACACAGGCTGAAATACAATAGATATCCTATACATTCTATATATGAACAAAAATGTATTCCTCATATAACTAAAAATTTCAGAGTAATCCAAGTTTGAAGCATGGTTAGCGTCAAGATTTAGATAAGTCATCAAGACTCCAGCCTCTGTCAACACCTCAACTCTCTTTTCCTCCCATTGCCAGGCTGTATTTGGTTCCATGATAGAGCCCCACAGTTCAAATCCTAAATGCTCCCAGTTTCAAGCTCAGCAGAAGAGAGAGCTCTCTTGGCCCAACAGTTTGAACAAAAGTCTTAAACCTGATAGATGCATTCCCTGGGGCAATAACTGAAACCAGAGGAATGGCATGCATTGATTGGACAGCACACATCTGTGTCACATGCTCTTTCCCACAGCTGCAACTTAAGCCCCTAGAATAAGAATGGGTGATGGGCAGTTCGCCCGTGGAAAACTGGGATGCTCTTAATTGTGGTGTGAGGAAGGGGGTAGGATGAGAATGAGGGAGTTGATTCCAAGCATCAGAAACAGCAGATGTCAAGTTCCTTTTGGGAGAGTCTCTTTGTGTCTCTGAACATCACTCCTCATCTGTGAAATGTGGGAATAATCACTACGGCCTAGAGTTGTGAGAAATCAATGAACTAATGTATGTAAAGTACAAGATGCAGTGTCTGATTAATTGGGGTCTCTCCCTGTTTCTTTTTCCCTTCACCTTTTCTCTTCTTCCTTTGTCTGCTTTTATCTTTCAGTTTTTATGTTTGCTTATTTCTGCTTTTGTCATCTTCTTTTATCATCATCATGATCATTATCCTCACCAGCATTATCATATACATAAAGTATTTGTCATTGGTTCTGGCCCATAGTAAGAACTAAATAAATCGTAGTGATGTATTTCTTCTTCCTGTAGAAGATGACCTCCCCTAGAAAGAATTCAGAAGCGTAAACCTGAGTTTAGCTCAGTTTATGATTCCTGGAAAACAAACTCCTTGAAAGAGGCATCCTAGTTCACAGCTGAATATCAATTTTAACCTTATTCTCAGATTGCCTAACCAATCCTGCACACATTAGTCTGAATTGGGGGATAATATGTTCTATGAAATCCAAGTTCTGATGTTAACGTTTTTTTCTTTCTTCTGACATGTCTCCCCATCTCCCCCCCCCTTTTTTTTGAGGAAGAACCAGATAAAAATGTTTCATTGTCCCTTACAAATTGTCTCCTAGGAAAAAGATGTAACCCTAATCTAGCACACACATCTATCTTAAGCTTTCCTCACACATTACCATGAAAATTATACATTTAGTGATTTATAACAAAATTACCAAAGATAACCTTCTCCCCTGTCTTTATCTCTGATTGGATATCTCATATAAGCCATACTTTATTACCAATTCCCAAATGAGGTGATTGGATTATACATGCTAAAATTCACAACTTCTTCATCACTGCAAAGTAGCAACCTGATTAGTAAAAATATACTTAATCGTTAAACCCAGTCATCATGTTTCCTAAACATTAAAGCTCAGCATATAGTTCAGTTCAGATTGGTAAGGATACAGTGAACACCTACTTAACTTACCTTAATTTCAAAATAAAATCCCAGGATAAGGATTGACTAGTCCAGGCTGGGTGCCGTGGCTCACGCCTATAATCCCAGCACTTTGGGAGGCCGAGGTGGGCGGATCATTTGAGGTCAGGAGTTCAAGACCAGCCTGGCCAACATGGTGAAAGCCCGTCTCTACTAAAAATACAAAAATTAGCCAGGCGTAGTGGTGCACACCTGTAATCCCAGGTACTTGGGAGGCTGAGGCAGGGGAATCGCTTGAACCCGGGAGGCAGAGGTTGCAGTGAGCCAAGATCACACCACTGCACTCCAGTCTGGGAGACAGAGCAAGACTCCATCTCAAAAAAAAAGAAAAAAAAAAGGATTGACTAGTCCAGATGGATCAGTTGCTTGTTCCAGGACACATGACTACAGTCCCAGAGGGGTGGAAAAGGTGCCACTACATTAGCTCACTCTTCCCATAGTAGTCATGGGGATGGGTTGAAAGCACAGTTCCAAAAACACACTGGGACTGGACAGAAAACATTTTTCTTTACCTACTCCCAATACAAACCTCTCAGAACAGCTAAACCATAATTTCACTGTGCTTTCAAAATACCATTTGCATTTTCATTTAGAGTGATTTTTCAGAGATTGAATAATCATCTAAAGTTACATCAGAGTAAACTTTTTAAAATCTTGGGTGAAAGGTTCAGTTTTGAGATTTTATGAATTGTAAGTGGTTGTGAGGTTTTTGGGTTTTTGTGGGTTTTGTTTAGTTGTGTTTTGTTTTATTGGATGGATAGAGTCTTGAACAAAACGTAACCACCTTCTATATGTCTAACACCTCATCCTTGCTTTCACAATTAGTTTAACTGTTTTTCCTCAACTGTTTCTAGCTAGTAATTTGGAACACGAGTTTTGCATTGCCTTTTTTTTATGGTTTGAATATTTGTATCCTACCCTCTAAATTGGATTATAAATCTAGGGAAAACAATGCGTTATATTTTTCTTTCCATCCAAGGTGTTAAGCCCAGAATCTTGCATAAAGATTTTTCTCGAGCTACAGCAATTGTTGCAAATAGTAATAGTGACCGCGTGTTGAGCTTCAACTGCATGTCATACACCAAGATGAGCATTTTATAGTCACTGTTATATATAATCTTCAAGAATCACTAGTGAGCCAATTATTATTATCCCCATTTTAAAGATAGGGAAACTGAGGCTTAGAGAGATGAAGGTCTTGTCCAAGGTGGCAGATAGAACTCTAGGCTCTATTTTACTTTTTTAATCTCCAAAGACTGATTATAAGTCCGTAGGAAATCTCAAAGCCTTTGAATGTATTTCTTTACAGTGGGAAAACAATACATTTGCAACATATTTCTGCATTGAGGGGTTTGAGATTTTTACATTAGAATATATTTTCAGGCCCATGCTGAATCCCTCAAAGCCAGGCCCTTTCTATGAACTTTTTAAGTAGTCTCAGCACATCAGTATTACTGCACCTACCTAGTCGTCTATTGGATATCTGCTAGACTGCAAACAAATGATGGGTAAATATTATGTTGTATTTATGTTTTTTTCCTCAATATCTGATATAGTACCTGACGTATCCTAGCAGTGACTGAATAGATGATATCTGCATGCATAAATAAAAGAATCAATTCATCTATCATTAAATTTATCAATGAATACATATATCAATAAATTACATGAATCAATTTATCATTATAAATATCAGTGAATAAAGAAGAGATTGGATGATGCTACAGAAATTTGCCTACAGAACACTGTCTAATCAGACCTGAGTTAAAAAACTGCAAAATGGTGCCTTTCCTAGAATCTCAGCACCTTGGGTCTTTGTAGAATGCTGTTCAAAATGCTCCCTAGGGTTGATTGACTATACATTGCTGCCACCACAATGCCAAAGTTTATTGAACTGCATTTGTCAATACCTTGTTTTTTATTCTTTCTAAAATATGGACTAACATGAATTAATATGAATTCATGCACCTGTACGCTGAGTTTCGCTATTAGCAATGAACAATTTCATGTGACATAAACAAATGTGAATTTTAAAATAAGCAACAGATGATCCAGCAGTGAAGCGTGCCCACCACTTCTAAAGCTGGGGTCAAACCAACATCTTCTGAACATTGTTTTAGCAGGTTGAACTCAGCCAGAGTTGTCGGAGATTACACATGTACCTTTCGTCAACAAGCATATGGAAGTGCATGTGTTGTCAGCAGCCTGGACCATGTAATAAAGGAAGATCATATAACATGTAGAGAGCCCTCGAGGCTGCTAATATACCCATATCTGCAGTACAGACTAGGAAAGATCCACTGTAGCCTTTTTCTACTCTTTGATTTCCCCCAAATATTTGTAAGTTATTATTTACTCCAACCGTAAAAAATGTGAAATATATTAACTGAACATATCATTATCCCTTTAGTGAATGCTTGATCTCAAAGCCTTGTTCTTCTCAGCAAAGGTAATTTTAGTGTATCTGAAAAAAACACAGAGTAAGTCACTTCACTCACCCTATCTTACCAGATGGAAGATGCATTTATTTTTATTTGTGTGTTTGTTTTCCTTTTGTTTAATATGAAGTTTCCATAGCGTAACCTAAAACCTGAAATCTTTTAGATTGTTCAAAAATTATTTGAATAATTATGAGTTAGTAAATTTGGCCCAGTGTTCTCATCCATAAAATAAAGATGCTGTTAGATTATTCTCACCATTGTATAGGTGTGTATGTATATATATTTATAAAATAGTTATTGTCCAATTATGCATGATGTAAAATTTATGGTTACCATAATCTATCTCTACATATTTGACCTCCAACTAGATAGAATAAAATTAAATGATCCTGAAAAACAGTACAATATAAATGAACAATATATATTAACGTATTTTTATTATTAGATGATAAAATATATATTTGTCCTCATTACTCAGCCTAGGATGACATGTATTAATTAACAAATAAGTACAATATGAACTTGATGTTTCTTGCTTCCTGTTCCTCCTTCTCTCTTCCTCTCTCTCTCTTTCTCTCTCTCTTTCTCAGCTTGCTTGTATTAGATTGGTTGGTATCTGGTTCCAACCTAAAGAAAAGTATTTACAAATCAATATCTTAATGAAATAAAAAATGTTTGAACACGTAACCACAAAGTAGTATGGGGGAAAAAACCTATTGGATAAACTTGTATGCCTTTATTGCTATCATCTTATAATCACGGCCAGACCTTCATTAGGGAATTAGCTAAATGCTCATTTGGCACTGAATTCCTGTCTGATGGGTCTAGCAGGAAGACATTCAGGATGTTGTGATTTCTATCCTCTTGCAGATAGATATACTTACTGTCCTTGTAATTGGTTTATCCCAACAGATAGTCTCCTCAGAGATCATGCAGTCACGGAAAATATCACCCAATTTCCTCCCAAGAATTGTTGGAAGGTTTAATCAAGAGATGTTTGTGATGTGCGTTGAGGAGGGAAAGACTCTCCAGTGACAAAGAGAAATGATTATTACTGGAATTAGACTCTACAAAAATTTCTAATCATTACTCAAATGAGATAAGGTGATGATAGAAAAACCCTAGGCAAATTTTTAAAGTGTAAAATTTGACCAATATTTCCAAATATATTTTGCCTTTAATTGGAGAACAATTGTTTTCCCTTTCTTTTAATGTTAGTTCCCACTAAGGGTCTAATATTTTAGAAGAATTTTGACAACTAAAAGAGAGAACATTAAAATTAAGGGTTGTGACTTCATTCATTCTATGCTTCTGCGGTTCTAAATTGCTTCTAATTTCCTTCTTTACACATGCAGTGTAGGGATGGTTGTTTTTCACAGACCTTGCTTTTCCACTAATTAGTTGCCAGAATTAAGATCGCAATTAATCAACTGAAATAGTTTAAGAAAATGTGTCATGTATCAGAAAAATAATTGAAATGCATAATTTGAAGACAAATGTTGACCCCGTCTAGTATGTTGTAATAGTTTGGATCTTTGTTGCTAGTGACCAAGATCTGATTCATAGGAACATAAGCAAAAGTGTAGGTTTATTATTAGGCTATTTAGGTTGCAAGAATATGGCTAGAGGTGAAGTACTGAAACAACAAACTCAAACATATTTAGGACTTCTTTTCATGTCCTACCTCATTTCTCCAATGGTCAGGGTCAATATCTGCTTTCTCTCTGTAAAAGTAGTTTCTTTTTTTTGTTTGTTTTTTGTTTTTGTTTTTTTGGAGACGGAGTCTCGCTCTGTCACCCAGGCTCGAGTGCAGTGGCGCGATCTCGGCTCACTGCAAGCTCCGCCTCCTGGGTTCACGCCATTCTCCTGCCTCAGCCTCTCCGAGTAGCTGGGACTACAGGCGCCCGCCACCACGCCCGGCTAATTTTTTGTATTTTTAGTAGAGACGGGGTTTCACCATGGTCTCTTGATCTCCTGACCTCGTGATTCGCCCGCCTCGGCCTCCCAAAGTGCTGGGATTACAAGCTTGAGCCACTGTGCCCGGCCTTGTAAAAGTATTTTCTATGATTCACTGGTCCTGGTGGAAGGAAATCAGATTGCCAATAATATCTAAGAATTACATCGCATATCCTAGGCTTTCAAAAAGAGATTGACAAGCTTCCTCTGTCTTGATTCTGTGATAGAATTCCTAAGGAGGGAATCATCACTCCAGCTCAGGTTAGGTGACCACATTGAATGGTAAACTGTAATTAGAAGATGGGCTACAATTGTAACCAGCCCAACAGTTCCCAAAACAACCATATGAATGGAAGGAAGATCAAAGGATAATCTCCAGTACAAAAGTACTCCTCAGCCAGGCGCAGTGGTTCACGCCTGTAATCCCAGCACTTTGGGAGGCCAACGCAGGTGGATCACAAGGTCAGGAGATCGAGACCATCCTGGCTAACACGGTGAAACCCTGTCTCTACTAAAAATACAAAAAAAAATTAGCCGGGTGTGGTGGCGGGCACCTATAATCCCAGCTACTCGGGAGGCTGAGGCAGCAGAGTGGCATGAACCCGGGAGGTGCAGTTTGCAGTGAGCCAAGATCACACCACTGCACTCTAGCCTAGGCGACAGAGCGAGACTCCATCTCAAAAAAAAAAGAAAAGTACTACTCTAAAGAGTACTGCACTGGAGTACTCCACTGTATACATGCTAAAGCTAATATTTCTAAGACTTTCCACAGGTTGCTTATCTAAATGCTTATAGATAATTTTATATTTTGTTTTATAAAAATTGATCTTAGCAGAATCTCAAAAACGTAAGGCTGAAAGTTTAGTAAATAGTCAACTGAATAGGACATTATCACCACACAAGGATAATTTGCCTAAAACAAAACTCAAATCTATTCATGGATAATGTCTTCCTTAGCTCAAGCATATACTGAATATTAAATATATGGAAAACCTTGGGCTAGGAACGCAAAGAAATAACAATGAGCAAGATAGCCTAGTGGAACAACCAACACATTAACAGATAGCACACAGCAATGTGGAAAATACAATAATGGAAATATCTACAGGTTATTGTGGGGACACTAGGGAGGAATAAAACCCTGCTAGAAGAGACAGGCAACCATAAATGGCCTCCCAGAGGAGTCAAACCCTGAGCCACATCTACAAAGAAGTAAAAGTTAATTAGGTAAGAAATGGAAAAACGAGCCAGCAGAGTCAGCAGAGGCCAGGTGATGGGGGAGCCTGAAAACCTGGCTAAAGATCTTGGACTTTTCTGAAGGTCCCTAAGAAAAGAGTATGAGAATGGCATGATCTGATTTGCCCAGAACCAGGTCTAGGTTACGGTTCCCATTAACGCAACCCCAGAGAGTTGGTTTCGAAGTAGCTTCTCAAGTAATCAAGCAAGATAGGCTAATTTCATGAAAAATGTAGTCTAGCATTCTGTAATTTCCTGATTATACAACACCCCTGTCCCCACACCCCTATGCTCTGCAGGTGAAAAAAAAAATCTGCTGCTTGCAAGAGACAATCATGTTCAATCAAAGAAATCAACAGAATTAACTATTTGGATAGGTTTGCCTCCTTGCTCCGAGAATGCAGAACACTTTACCACATTTGCTTCCTGCTAATCGCTCACCTCCACCAGACCCAGCCTTTCAATTATAGTCAAGCTAAATTGCCCGCCTTCCTCTGCCTTTACTCATCATAAAATCATTTGAATTTGCTCATGGGAATTTTCATGCCCAGGACTGACTCTTTCTTCCTATCTGCCAGAATCTATGGTTATCATTATTAAAAATTCAGTCTGAGGCCTTTCCTCCTGGGGCTGCTCATTATGTTAGATAGGGAATGTATAGAACTCTCCTTCTGTCAGTCCCAACCATCTCTTCCACGGTGTTCATGATACATGAATGCATTTGTGTTCTAACATTTTTGTGTGTGCATTCTTCTTAAAATACCCAAAGCTAAAACTCAAAGCTCTGTCATATGTCCCCTTGAAAATGTTTATTAAATTGGGTGATACTAACTTTAATCCCAGAAACAGCAGATGGGCATGGTCTGCTTTCCTATGTGCATGTTTTTATGTGTGTTTCTGAAACATTTCGCACAACAAAAATATCATTTTTTATCATTACCTTTTAAAATGTGGTATTGTGTCCTGAAACAATATTAAAAATCACAATTCCAGGAAACTCATCATTTCCCAATCATACAATGTATTGGCTTTAAACTCTAGCAAGTCATGAGAAATTGGCCCATGAAATCAAGGCATAATAATTTAATGAAAATCTATCTAAGAGTTTAAAAATATATATGAGAACTAATTTTCTGTACTTGTCCTCAGTGATTGATTTGCTTTAGCTAGCACCTGGGCCTCATATTTGGCAAGGAAATAAAGAAAATGTCAATGAAAAAAAGTTTTCATCATTCTATTTTTCAAATTCAACTCTTTCATACTCTAGAAAGGATTCCTGTTCATACATGTTGTATTCGGGCCTTTCCCTATGTAATAATGAGGGGCATCCAATTACTAAAACGTACAACTGTCTGTCATTTGACAAAAAATATTTGTTAAATTTTAAGTCTAGAACTATTTGAATTTTTTTCTTATACTCCGGTTGCAAGGAAAGAGGTACAAAGTCCCAGGCAGTTTCTATTTATTTATTTTATTATTATTATATTTTTTTTTCTTGAGATGGAGTCTTGCTCTGTCGCCCAGGCTGGAGTGCAGTGGTGCGATCTCGGCCCACTGCAAGCTCCACCTCCCGGCCTCACACCATTCCCCTGCCTCAGCCTCCCGAGCAGCTGGGACTACAGGCACCCGCCACCACACCTGGCTAATATTTTTGTATTTTTAGTAGAGATGGGGTTTCATCGTGTTAGCCAGGATGGTCTCAATCTCCTCAGCTCATGATCTGCCCGCCTTGGTCTCCCAAAGTGCTGGGATTACAGGCGTGAGCCACCGCGCCCGGCCCCAGTTTCTATTTATTTTTTGTATTAAAAATGTCTTTAGGACTGCTGCCCCGGGATGGTGTGTGTGTGTGTGTGTGTGTGTGTGTTTTCAAGCCTCATCCCCCTAGGATATTCTGGGTAGATCAGTCCTCTAAACTCCTTCCTGAACCTACCTCACCCTCTCTAGACATAACTGTTCCTATTACCATTCTTCTAACCCTCACCCATGTTGGATTCTATTTGCCCCTATCAACTCTACATATACTCATATTTACCATAGAGTTAATGTCATATTTCATATAACATATTTTCAATTTAATTAGAACCTCCTAAAAGCTCAGTTTCAGCCTTAAGGCTTGGCTGCTTAAATAGCAGTGAAGTGTGGTAAAGAAACAGTAGACCAAGAAGAAGGAGCCTCATTTCCTGTGCACATGTTTTATCTGAGATGTAGAAACAGTTCATGTAACAAAAAGATCATCGCGTTTGCCATTCTGTAAAATATGATCGTGTCTTGAAATAATATTAAAATCACAACCCCAGGAAACTCATCAGTGATGACAGTTACGAGCGGGGTGACTTACGGCAAAGCATTCATCCTCTCTGGGATCATTTCTTCCATAAGACTAGATCAATGGTTTTAAAAATGTGACTGTTTTTATTTTCTTTTAATAGACTTTATTTTTCATAGCAGTTTTAGGTTCACAGCAAACTTGTAAACAAAGTTGTGAGTGGAAAGTGTTGTAGTCCGCCCTTATCTTCAGGGCTACATTCCAAGAATTCCTGAAATTTCAGATAGTACTGAACCTTATACATTCTATGTTTCTTCCTATAATAGGTACATACTTGTGATACAGTTTAATTTATAAATTAGGCACGGTAAGAGATGAACAATAACTAAAAACAAAATAGAACATTTTTAACAATGTGTCATAACAAAAGTTATGTGAATGTGCTCTCTCTCTCTTTCTGTCTCAAAATATTTTGTACTACACCATGGGTAACACAAACTGCAGATAAGGGAAAAGACTCCTGTACAGAGACTTCCTACATACTTCTGCCCTCACACATACGGTCACACTCATTACCAACATTCCCTACCAGAGTGGCACATTTGTTACAATTGAGGAACCAACATAGACATGCCATTGACACTCTTGGTGTTGTAAGTTCTATGTCTGGACGAATGTATAATGACAGGTACCCACCATTATAGTATCATGCAAAATAGTTTCACTGTCCTAAAAATCGCATGTTACACACATGTTTCTTGTCTTTGTTTCTTTTATTCTTTTGGAGCAAGAGTAGCACACACCTTTTAGTTTTCTTTTTTTTAATGAAATTTATTCAATCTGAATATCTAAAGAGGAAAATAGGAGAATGACTGGTTAATGAAGACGTTGAATGTTTGAAATCCTACCTCCTGGGATCTATCTCATCAGATAACTCCAAATTCTTTCATGGTGGTGAAAGAGACCATTATATACTTGAAAGAACATAGTTTGACAGCTACTACTAAATTACTCTTTTGGTGGCTTCCATTCTTAAAGCATAATTGAGACGGAGCTGGGAAAGTGATCACTTGTTCAAAATGGTGCCTCTTCAGTACATTCTCATGGTATTATAGCTAGTAAAATGATGAAGATGGAAAGCCATTGGTGTTAATGGTGTGAAAGCTGGTACCAAGGCTGCTCAATAGACCATAATATCTGTACAGATGGTAGTCAAATGTTGGCCCTATGTTGTGTCCTATCCAGTTCCTCCCACTGTTGACCAACAAGTGCCACAACTCCCCCAGCCTAGACTCCGCACTCCCAGAAGGTTAGAACCTGTCCTATCATCTGTTTCAGTCCAAACTCTCTTAGTTTCAAAACTGTGGGTTCAAGTGACATGTATATGTTCTTTGGGAACTTGGGCTCAAACTAAATGGTCTGGACTTTTAAATAACAGGAAACTTGTCTTTCCCCTTACAAAAATAAAAGCACCTGTTTAAGAATGGCAAAAGAAAGTAAATCTCATAATAAAGACACCTGACAGCTAATAGACACCTGACAGCTAGAAGTCCATACAGATTTTAGTATTCTTGTTAAGTAAATGTAATCTGTGATTCATCCTTAAAAGCATTTGTTTAAACCCCATGGCTTTTGGAAAGTTCAAACTCAATGGCAGATGCTGAGTACTTATGTATTCCTTTCACAGATTTGCTAAGAAATTTGTCCTTATGATATCATGCATTTTGATACAGTAATTATCCACACAAACACACACACACAGAATTTATGAACAGTTAATATGGACATGTGGAATGGATAATGGCAAAGGTTTCTTTATAATGTGTGCAATAATTTTTATTTTGAGTAAGCTAACTGAATGTCATCGTATGTAGCATTTGAGGTTTGCATAGTTGGGGCAGATATGCACAATTTTATTGGTTGTACAAGCACAGATAGGTATTAAAATTAGGAAAGCCAGAGGGAAAAGGTTCACTTCCATGCCCCAGTACAAATTTTAACACTACTTCAAACTTGCCCTTAAACCTCCAGTGTCCCCTAAAGATTTACACTTAGATCTGGACTCTAACTAGATTTCAGGCCATTCGTGATTGGGACTGAGCTCCATATTTCCTTTCCGTCAGGCCATTTATCTCACTATGATTCCTCTCTTCCAAAATATGACAATAGGAATTGTTAGCATTATACAATTCAGCGTTAGATCTCAGGGTATCTTTTGAAACTTGCTAATTATTTAATATCTTATTCTTCTCTCATAGCCTATGCCAATTATACATTTTTTTCTTGCCCACTCTTGGAAGGATTGTAGAAAAGTCATTGAGAGACAATCACTAAAAGGGCCCTTGAAAACTAAGCTAGGGTAATTTATTAGAAAGAAATGGAAATAAGAATGAAGATACAGCCCTAGAAATCAAAATAGAGAATATAAAAACAACCAATGTAAGTTACTTCTCTGAGTATCTTTTTAGAGCATGTGTTTGCATTCTGGTGCTGGAATGTTACAGGGTTAACTGTAAGACATGGATTTCATGTGCAAGCATCTAATAAACATTCTGTTAATGGCAGTTGCTATGAATGCTGTTGTTGTTATCAGTGTCTTTGCTATATTGGTTATAGAATTGATAACTATTGTTATTATTATTGTTACTGTTGTTACTATTAAATTGTTGACTACAGGACACAAATCCAGAATGACTGAAGTCTTTCCCTTCCACTCAATGTCTTTTTGCCAGAGAGAGGAATGACAATTATAATTTTGATCAATGAAAGAGTTTCTAAACAACTGACTCTTCCTCTCTTAGCAGCCCTGAGTGTTAAAATTTTTCATTCATTAATAAATGTATTTGTAATATCTGAATTGATTAAACATTCTGTTAAATTATGCTTATAGTATCTCTCCTTTAATTAACTATACTTATAGTATCTCCTCCTTTAATTAACTGTTTTCAGGTAGCTCTACTCGTGAGTCTTTACGTATATTTGTATGTTTTAAAATCTTTTTTTGTTTAAAGAAATAGAGGCTATTGTGAATTCATATGATGGGCTTGAACTGTAATGTAAAAAGCATACTTTCTTCTTTACAAATAAAACTACTGGTCTTGTATTTACGTAGTATCCCCCCACCAACTGAAATGAATAGTAACTGTGATAATCACTGAATGTCTATGTTTAAATAAAACACCCCAAATATAGACATTTACTCCTATCAACATATATACCAGCTTTTATAAAATGCACTAGGCATGTTTATCAATGATCACTGAAAGTATTTCTGTGAACTTAAATATGGATTGAAAAAAATCCATTTAACAAAATGAAAGTAACATCTTGTCATTATTAACATCTCAGAAATGTGTTTGTAATTCAATGAAGTCAAAGAAAAGAGAGTTTTTGCCTAGAATACTTTATTTAGTTTATCTTTAATTCTTATCTTGTTTAAATTCTGTCTTAGCCTATTTTGATCACAAAATATCCTGGATTTTATTTCATTGTGTCAACTTAACTATTAAGCTCAAAATGTCACTGGTTATCTGTCACATGATCAGCAAATATTTAGTCTCTAAGCTGGGTAAGGTACTTCACTTTATGCTGATTGACATATAAAAGGGTGGGACTCAAAAGACGAATTCTCCATTCCAAGTGGTCCCTGGTGAAAGTGGGACAGGAGAGTTCCCTTGACCCCTTCACAGGACTTGTGACAGAGGTGTGGCTCACTTAGTTGGCCGCTACCACACTCAAACCACTTGCAGGATGGGACGCACACAGGCGAGTGGGTGCCAGGGCCAGGGTAAGTGCTTTCAGGTTCCAGCCCCATGGCAGCATCTAGGGGTGTGTTACAATTAGTGCTGTTTTAGCAGTTGCTGTCCATGGATGACTATGTGTTACCCAGCTCAGTAGAGAGTCAGGGTGACAGCCTTTTACACCCTGCCCTCTTGGTACCTGGGTTCTTGTCCAGCATCCAGGAAGAATCAGGTCACAGGGACTTGAAGGATGGTGAATGCGAAGATTTTATTGAGTGATGGAGGTGGCTCTCAGCAGGGTGGGGAGCTGGAAAGGGATGGAGTGGGAAGATAATCTTCCTCTGGGGTTTGGCTGTCGCTAGCCAAACTCTTCTTGATGTCCAGACACCTCTTCTCTCCTTTTCTGCTGCACTTTGCTGCTCTGCTAGCAGAGTTTAGGGGGTTTATGGGTACAGGATGGGGAGTGTGGCAGGCCAGGGCAATTTTGGAAAAAGCAACATTTGGTTGGGAAAACACGGATAGCCGTTGTCATTTAGGGTTATGGTTTCCAGGCTTGACGGTGGGGCTTTTGCTGGGGAACCACCCTCTTCTACCCAGTATTTTCCTGCCACTTGTTTGCATCAAAAGTAGATGTGACATTTAGGATTGCTCTCTTAATGAACTAGAAGAGTTGATTACTAGTGCTGTTTGATTGTTCATCTTATCAAATATAGGCTCCTTTAGGGCAAACACCTTGTGCATTTCCTTCACTCTGGCACTCCTGGTGTTTGCCACAAAGCCACATCTTAAATATCTGTCAAATTAATGAGCCTGCTATTTTATTAACTTTGTGTTGGGCCAAAACAAGCTTTTGAACATAATCAAATTGTACAATTTTTCACATAATGACCAATTTTTAGAAAATTCTGCCATATGTTTATTTTATGCTCAGTCATATCTGATTTGCCATATATGGTGGCTGAGTTTCATTTCTCCACTTACTGGACCCACCCTTTGAGTTCCTTATAGTTACTTAATACTTATTGAGTGTTTGGTATCCAGTGGCTTTGCACTAGTCCTTCTGTTTAAAATATTCCCCCTGCAATGTAAGAGTCTATCATTCACATTAAATGCAATCCTCCATCAGATACTTAAAAAGTTTGAAAATCTGGATTGCCAGATGCTGAATTAATGACACCCTGTACTGGTACTTGTTGGTTTGGGATAGGCACCCTCTCAGCCCTGAAAAAAAGGCCCCGTGAGTAGCAGTGACTGTAAAATATTCTGACTCGAACTTAGGCCGCTTAATAGCCATCATGAGAAATTTACATGATCCTATAGCACACTTTAGGGAAGCTTATGCAACTTGCCAGTTCACTTTGTTTGCAGTAGTCAAAGCCCTGGAGACATCGGCATTTAACTGTGGTTTGAAATTGCTGAAGTGGGCCGTTCCACCAGGCTGCATGGCCTACACAGCAAGTCTAATAACAGACGGCTCTGTCTGGGGGGAAATGACCAGACAAGCTGTATTCAGATTATCTTCAGGGAGAAGGCATTAATGCCTGAAGAAACTGCTTTTCTCCCTCACCCCAACTCTACTCTATTTTGCTTTTCTTCTTCTTCTTTTTTTTTTTTTTTTTTTTTGGGGGTAGAGCATAAATGTAACCTGTGCTGACCTTGGGCTCAATGTTTTTATTCATGGTTTGTTGAACTCTTGGTCAAGTTTCCATCACTGTTATTAATCATTCAGATTGCAATTGTCAAACAGACAATTGGAACCCTTCTGCACAAAAGCTGAGTAAACAGGGTGCAGTTTGGGAGAAAGAGAAAAAGAATAAAAACAGAGGATTAAAGCAAATAAAATGGATTAACCCTTGACATGATAATTTATACTAGGACTAGAAGTCCAACAGAAGAGCTGTTGTAGATTACATATGTGATTAATCACTGCTATAGTTTCATTGGTGACGAAATGATTAATAAAGCTTAAGACAAAAACAAATCCTTTTGATCTGCACCTAAGTATGCAAAATCTAGCAAGCGTTTCTCATCCAGACCTTGGTTCCCTTGCAGGACGGACAAACGTTTAATTCAGATTTCTGTGGCCCTAGTTAAGATAAAAGCATCATCTTTACAATAGATCCACCCTGGCTCACTTGTAAAATAAAGGGTTAGGAACAGGTACCCACCTCTGGAAAGGCTTACTAGCATAAGGTTTATTTGTGTTCAGCCATCAAGGCACACAAATGCTGGTAGCCAGGAGATCAAGCAGTATTCCCTCTAGTCCTTCTTTGCCCAAGGAAGAAATTGTGCATTCCAATAAAAAATAGAATATTGGAGAAGGGATAGAAGAATGGATAGATGTAAGAAGGTTTTACGGAATGTAGCATTTTGCTTTTGGTTTTTAATCATAGCCTGTTTCAGTAGGGTGTGTATCAGTTTGTAATGTGCTTTCATATACATCATCTTCTTCACATCCTCAGGACTCAGAATAACTCAGACTTTATGGTTATGAAAATTACTTGGGGCACTTGGTAAATGGGCATATTCCTGAGTCTCCCCCCGCCCCCACACAGATTTAGTGTCAGTAGATGAGGAGGGGAGAGAGAGATGAGTGAGATGAGTGCTCCATGTCTTAACAAATATTTGCAGGTGAATGTGAAGCAGGCAAATCTCAAAGAGGCTTTAAGAAATGCTGTCATAAGGCTCAGATAAGTTATTTTTTTTATTGGTAAAGAAACTGAGGATTGAAGAAATGAATTTAAGATTATAAAGCTAGAAAACTTTGGAGTTTTGAAACCATCCAGGTTTCCTTCTGCAACTATCGCTTTGGATGGGAAGAGTCCCAATATAGTCTCCATGGACAGCACAGAGGGCTGTGGCTTAAACAAAATGAACCAGTGCTTTTCAAACCTGGCTGCACATTGAAATCACCTGGGGGACTTTAGATATATGGATGCTCTTGTCCCACTCCTACACTTGATCTTAGCCAAAAGGCCGAGAAGCGATGTCCCACTCCTATTTATTGTAATTTTTATTGATCTGGGGAGTGACTTGGAATTGGACATTTTTCAAAGATCTCTAGGTGATCAAAAGTGCAGATAAGTTTGGGAATCACTGGTATGAACCTTTGAATTAAGACAGTATTTCCCAAATTGATTCATGCATGTCATGTGATATGAAAGATGGCTTCTGTGGCGGAGAAACATTTTTAAATAGTTACATATTTATTTTTATATGTAGTTTTTTAAATGTTATAATAAACCAAACCCATTATCACATACACATTGTTTCACACAAAGCTAAAGTAGACATTTGCATTATTTTTAAGAGTGAATTACTTTAAAAATTATTAAGCAATTAATAGTATGACTGTATGTGGAAATGGCAGTAAAAGAGAAAGTGATACAGAAATAAATGAAATTTAGAGAAAACTAGGTTAAGTAATTATGTTTCTAGAAGATGTCTGTTTCATAGGTGCAAGTAGGCTCTTGAGACAATGTCTGTTCCCGTGTTCATTTGGTTGCTGTATTAGGACACTGGTAAATCAACATTATGTTGTCAGCTCCCTAGAGAGGTCAGATCCTAGTGAGACAAGACCATGAGGCATCTGGGGTGACAGAAGGTGACAGAGGCATGAGTGGCAGTAAATGACTAGAAACAGTTTTATCTTCTTCACAAAGGTCGTTAGCTGGCCCTGGGTTTAGCATACAGACTTGGGAGCAACGTGAAAGAGGCAAGATGTTTCCCCAAATAACTTAGGTTTTAAGAAAAATACTGAGATATGATTGAAAATAATTCTGGAAGCTATCTGGACTCTAAATATAAGATGTTGGCAAAGAAAATCTTAAAGAAACTAGTGCATAAGAAATTGTTTAACCGGATATTATAACACAAAATCGCAATCACCACCAGAATAATAACAACAGCAATAACATTAGGTTGGTCCAACAGTAACTGTGGTCTTTGCCGTTATTTTTGCACTAACCTAATAATATGATGTAGTACTTACAAGGCAATATCTGAGAAAGATCAGGGCCGGCCACACTATATAATATTCAAAACTCCATCCCAATATATTAGTATCTAATATGTGACAATGATAAAAAAAAGATGCCTCTGTCAAAGTCGTTGGAATGATTCCCTTGTAATTAAAAAAAAATACAGGTGTATCACCACCTTGTAAATTATACCAAGGTAATTTCCAGATGAAATAAAGATATACATGCTGAAAACTAAAAGTATTAGAAGAAGTATAGACAAATACAAATATATATATATATATAAACATTCAAATGGAGAAACTTCACTTTAATGAAATAAAAAACAGAAACCATAAAGGAACAATACATTGGCAGATATAACCATATGGTAATTTAATTTTAATATGAAAAAATTAATGGCAAATAAACAATGGATTAAAATATTTGCAATTTATGTTACAAAATGTTAATATCCTTGAGATAGAAATAAATCTTATAAATCAGTAAGCAGAGACAAGTATTCCAATGGGAATGGCCAATAGACAGAAAGATGTAATTCTCAAAGAAAAGCATATTAAATATTTATTGAACATGAAAAACGCAAGTAATGAAACTTAAATTACAGTAATAAAATACATTTTTATCAATTTGGTGAACAAATAAATTATAACATAAATAGATTATAAACAGGTACAACAATTTTGGAGGGCTATTTGACAATAAACAGCAAAATGGAATTTTGCAAGGCCCTTGATCTAACAATTCCACTTTTAAGAACTTACCAGAAGAAGACAAATGTTGACAAGAACCAAACTTTAGCTGAGTATTGTTTGTTTCCACATTATTTAGAACATTGGAAATTTATAATATTTTACATGCTAAAAATAGTACAGTAGTTAAATGATTTTTGTCCATTAAAAAACACAATAGAATACCATTATTGAAACTGATGTGCTGAGAAACATAAATATGAGGAACTTAATAAAAGAAGAATGGAAAAATATTGATATTGTTAAACTTGGTCATTGGATACGGGTTCATTATATTGTTTTCTCTAATTTTTGAATGCTCAAAGTTTTTCATAGCAGAAGTGTGTTTTGTTAATCAATGGGATAAGATAATATGCACTGATATAGAAAAAGTTTCTCAATATAGTTACTGTAAAAAGCAGGCTAATGAAACTTAAATGTGATATAATGTGAGATTTTGGAGTGAAAAAACAGTATATGTCTTTGTGTCCTACACAAAGGGAAAAAAAGTTGAAGGAAATAACAGAAGGTTTAAAAATTATTGCAGTAATGTTGTGGTTGCCCGTAATTTTTCTTTTTAATCCATGTTTTCATCAATGAGCATGTGTGGCATTTTTAATAAGAAAATATGTTATGAAATAATATTTGATAGTAATATTTTACCTTGACATTTTAAAAATATGAATTCTTTTCAAGCAGTCAGTTATTTATTTGACATGTATCGAGCACTAACTCATGTCAGGCCTTGTGAATGGAGATATAAGGAAAAAGGTGAACATGACATAGTTCTTTATCCTCATTATACTTACAGGGAAACTAGGTACACACGTGGATAATTACAGAACATCGTGGTAAATGCTATCACAGCACAATACCTAAAGAGCTACAGAGAAAAAGAGTATTATTTTGGTTTCATTAAAGGTTTGATAAAAAGTTAACAAGAACTTGGTTTTCAACTGTTACTGATGACCTAAAAGTTTTCTTGTCATGAAGGACTTTGAGTTTCAGTCGCCATTATTTTAGCTACCCACCACACCATCCGCAGGCTGGTAGGAGAGGCAAATCACCTGGGTGCTGGGCCCAGGGATGTCACTGGTACTCTTCCTGGAACCATTCTAGCTCTGAACAGCTCCATTTCCTCAGCGCTATCTCCTGACTCTTGAGCTTGTCCCAACAAGCCTGGAAAGCAGCCTTGGGAGAGTCTTGTGCCAGTGGAGATACTGACAAGTGTACAGAGAATGGTTTTGGCCCTGATTAAGCCCTCTCATTGCTAGAATATCTGTAGTGACTTTAGTTGCCCTTATAATTATTTTTTGAGAGAAAAGAATTGTTTTAATATACCTTACCTGCATGCAGATCACTGAAAACAGAATTCTGTTCTCCAGTACCATAGGCACTAACTACGTGTGGCCACAGGGCAATTGAAATATGATTAAGCTCAAATTGCAATGAGATAGAAGTATAAAGTAACATACCAGATTTCAAAAACTTTGTGAAAAAAATATATAATCTCTTATTTAGCTTTCTTTCTTGCAAACAAAAAACCATGTAATCTAAACAATTGTAATATTGGTTACATGTTAAGATGATAATATTTTTGAATTTAGGCTAAATAACATATATTATTAACATTAATTTCACCTTTTTCTAACTTATGTAATGAGGCTACTAGAAAATTTAAAATTACGGGTGTGGCTTACGTTTGTGACTTCACCTGAGAGTTCTGTCGGATAGCACTGGATTAAAAGCTTCGACAGATGAGCCCTAAGGTACCTCCAAATGCTGAAATTTTGTAAGTGCTTTACTCCATCTTCATAATAATTCTGTTTGGTGAGGATGGCATTTTACAGATGAGAAAACCATAACAAATGGCTCATCAGCTCACTTCCCGAATCCACTGAAGAGCATTGAATAAGTTATTTTGTTCGTTCTGTTTGGTTGGTGAAGTATTTGCTTTAATACTTCTTAAAGCACAGTGGGGAAATGGGCAATCCACAACATTCAATCAGTTGGCAGTTACTTTGTCCTTCTTATTTCCCATGTGATAAGGGACAGGCGTATAACAAGTAAGCTCATCAGTTCAAATTCTCAGTCTCTCTCCTCCTGCTCTCGTGCGTGTGTGTGCACATCTGCACACACACCTCTGAAGACGTCTGCCATTTAAAATAGTCACTTAGAAATACAGAGTATGCTCTAATGGTCCCTGATTGGATCATTATACAACATAGATATATATCAAGAAATCACAGTTTTCCCCATAAATATGTACAATTACAATGTACCAATTTTAAACATTAGTAAATAAAAGAATGTAAAAATATATAGACTATGAATTATATAGCTAAGGGGAAATGTGAAGTCTTCTAGGAAAGGAGCCTCTTCTCCTAATTTCCCCCATTCCTTATATCCAGCCCCTGTCTTCCCCCAGCTATGGGGCCCTTTCTTCACATTAGCTATTGGATAGAATACTGGTACTGAATACAGATTAACAATGTGCTGCTCTGGTGGATGCAGTGGAGATCTGGAATCCTCCTCCCTCTACCTTGCCTTACAGTTCCTGAAGCACATCTGAGTTTCTTCAAAATCCAGTTTGAAAAGAAAAGTTAGGCCCAGAGAAGAGAATTTCAGGAACATTACTTAGTTGTATATCATTGAGGGTTGTATTTCCTCTATCACCAGGTACGTTTCCAGAACTAACCCAAGTCTTGGGTCAGAATAGCAAGGATGCACCTTTTCCATTCTACAGAAAGAACTAAGTAAGAATCTCTCTTGGGTATGTAGACAAAGGAGATAGGACAGACAGAATGCCTTAGAAACCAACGAAAACAAATCAAACTATGGTGTATTTATTCACTTACTTTTCTATTTCACAGTAATACAGCCTTGATTTCCAGAATTAACTTGTACATTGTCAGTAAAAGCCCAACACTTTTTTTTGTTTCAAGCTAGAGTCACTTTGTTTTGGAGCTAAGTAGATACTGGGCCTCTTTCTTTCCTGACCTTTAGGACGATTTTGTAAGAAAAACACTCCACCGATAGCCTGCCTTCACTCCACTTTTAAGCTCTTCTTAGGAAGCTCACATCTGGTAAGTGCAGATGGCTATCACTAAAGGCATAATAATAATAATAAAAAAAAAAGTAGAGACCTCCTTAGGTTTCTGGCTACTCTATGTCAACAAGCTGAGTCAGTGTTTGTGATTTTATCCTAATAAGTTTTCTTTTCTGGGTGCAAATCAAGCTCAGCCTCCTAACCTTTTCAGAGAACTTACTCATTTCTCAGAAATCAATGATCAGGAGGGCATTTGGTTCTGAATGAGTATATGTCATTCTACTCTGAAGAAAATCCAATGTTTACATTTTTATCTGTTGATATTTTAATTAACAATTTAAGTGCAATGTTTGCCCTGTGAGTTCAATGGGAAAAACTCTGCAAATAAACAGCAGTTCCCTCTTGGACAATCACTCTGTAAATTAGCTTGCTTTGTCAATAAAGTGCATGCCTATCAGACTCTTCAAAGCAGCAGGGGTGAGGATGTTCATTTACTTAAGCAGTAGGTTCTACCATTAGCGTTTGTGATTGGTGTTAATTAGAAGTGTGTGTGCATGTCTCCCTGCCATAGAGCCCACGTTTTCAAAATCCTAGTAACAATCAAGCTATTAATAAATTAATTACCCATATTTGTTTCTGTTTCTTTTCTAATCTAATTGAACCTTTTTGAGCAATACCATCTTGATGAACATTCGAGGACTGGTTTCCCGGAACTACAGTGGTTTAAATCGTGCTTGATGACTGTTTTTAAAAGAGTGTTCTATGACTGTTTAACCTAGTCATCAAACTTTTCAGAATGGGTACAGTTGGGAAGCCTAAGTATTTTAGCAATTTGGAACAATTTTTTGAAGTTTTTTTTTTAATTAAATGGGCTTTGATAAAGTAAATGTTTTATTTTTCCCAAACGAAGTATTCAAAGTAAACAAATTGGATTTACTGGCATTCAAGATAATTCAGAGTATTAGGAGATATCTAAGAGGATATTAAGGTTGTGTTGACGAAGTTGGGTAATTATAGCAATTATGTAGATAATTCAGATGGTCTTGGTGGAGACTTGGGGTCCTTGATATCAGAGAGCTCAGCTACCCCGTGTGGAAAGCATTTTCCTTTGACCTAAAATATCCAGACTGAATAGATTATTTTTAGCTCTCTCTCTTTGCCTTGGGAGATATAACCTAAATGTTTCTCGATTACCTTGAAACTGGACATCAGGCAAGCCAATGTAACTCAAAGCTATTTTCAGTAGTGCTAGCATTTAGAGTGCAGAAGGAGTGAGACATAATTTATATATTACACTGTTGGACTATTTAATATTAATATTTAAGTGCTACTTTTTATCAGCAAGCACATGATTCTCTGGAAGAGTTGAGAAGCATCTCAATCCAGCTTGGTGCTTTGTATTGGTCTGCACCTTACAGAAGTGTTTAAAACTTACAATTCTTTATACCCCTTGAGAAATTCCCTGTAGATCAAGTAGGAAACTCATAGTTGTGTTTTTTCTATGGCTTATTTTGTGCTTAGATATACCAGTCACCCTGAGAACCATGTACCTCTTCATTTCCTGTCTCAATCCTGTTGATTTGATTCATGGACACCTAAGCATCAGTTGTAACTGTGCTTGTGGGTTCTTACACCTCAATGTGTACCTAGACCCTAAGGATGTCTTTTTAATAATTAGAAAAACTGGAAGCAATCTTACAGAAACACTTAGGAACAATTATATCTCGTATCTTATTTTCTTAAAAATATTATTGCATTTGGCTTTAGACAATGGAATTGGTGATTTTAATGGATTTTAGCCTGGACAGATGCTTCTCATTCTTATGTACTCCTGAATTCGTGCTCCTATGAGGATAGCATCCTTGCGCAGTAACCATGTAGCATGCCACAAAGGATTATTATGGTAGATGGAAGAATAATCACAAGATGAGAACACTTTCAATAAAGTGAAAGTGAAACTAGAAATTTCCCATAGCCACGAGTATCACGTTTATTGCTAAACTGTGTGCTCTGGCTGAAAGGCAGAAGGATTTTTCTACAAATTAATAGACATCTTTGTATTTGTGTATTTCTTGTATGTGACAATTCTATATTGAAGCATGTTTTGTTTTGTATCCCCTCCCTTAATTATATTGAAATCTGTGTTTGTAGACACGGGGAAAAAGCAGCATGTTGCCTATACCATACTACATTTCTGCCTTTTAAAATAATATCTTACGTCAAGAAAGAAATGTATCATACAGACACAACATAAAATCTTCTTAAGTGTAGAGAAATCAAGACATTCAGTGAATTAAATTCCTAATGAAAACATTTTGTGCTATGAGGAGACAACCAGATTATTTTTGTCTATGGCTAAATGCTTAGAATTTAGACTATATCTGTATTCTTCGTTTTTTAAAAAAAGAATTAAAGAGCCTTTTAAAATTAGCTTGTTATTTTATATACATGTATATAACTTAATATGAGCAATTTTCATCAACCAAGAAAACTCTCCCAACCTATGTCTGTACCTACATATGCAGCATGATTACAGCCATCAGTAATGATTATATTTGCTCACATGATATATTTGCTTGTTGCTTTTTTAAAAAAATACACTTCATATTGTGAAGCTTTATAATTTAACTTTATAGAAGCTCTTTCTTGCAATTAACAACAATGCTCCGAAAATTAAAAGAGAAGTATTTGGACTATATATGAAGTGGAAAAAAATAGACCAAGCAAACGGAGTATTATTTATTGGTTATTCATTTTTATTAGTACATAGTTATTGAGTGCCTTATTCTTTTTTTTTTTTTTTTTTTTTTTTTTGAGACAGAGTCTCGCTCTGCCGCCCAGGCTGCCGTGGTGCAATCTTGACTCACTGCAAGCTCCGCCTCCTGGGTTCGTGCCATTCTCCTGCTTCAGCCTCCCAAGCAGCTGGGACTACAGGCGCCTGCCACCAAACCTGGCTAATTTTTTTGTATTTTTAGTAGAGACGGGGTTTCACCCTGTTAGCCAAGATGGTCTCGATCTCCTGATCTCGTGATCCGCCCACCTCCGCCTCCCAAGAGTGCCTTATTCTAAATAGATTTATAGATCCTGCTTTCTCTACTGATAAGAATTAATTGCTGCTTCATGCATTTTGACATTTTTTAGGGTCATCAAGTCCAGACTCACAGCATCATGATTTATTTTTCTTATAAAGATCAATCCTTTTAAAAACTATACGCAATCTTGTGGGTGGTATACTTCTGATTAAATTAAAGGACAAGAAATTAATTAATTTATTTTTTCTTTAAAGACTTCATGGAAAGAGGGGTAGAGAAATGAAGAGAGGAGAGTGAGAGAAAGAGAGGGAAGGAGTAAAGGATGCTTATGTCCATTGAGAATAGGTGTGTTTCCATACAATATCAGAGATTTGTGGGTTTTTCCTGGCCTGAGGCATGGAAAAGATAAAGCATTGATTTGGTTTTAAAGGATTTTGTAAGCAAATGTATACAAAGTGTTTACAAAGGTCCTTGGAGTATGTTGGAAAAAAATACTGTTGAATTCATAAATGCAGCCATTAACGGTAGCCAAGATTGCAAGTGTTCAAGTTTATTGTGCAATGATTGATTCTATTTTTATACTGTATGAAACATTTTGGGGTTAGCCCCAATGGCACTGCAGGGTCTAAGGGCTAATATTTGGAAATATTATTGCGTGTTCCTTCACCACAGAAAAGCTACATCTGGCTCGCGTGATCTTTGGAATACGGAAGAGTCTAACTTCATTTTTTAACTTGGCACTATGCAAATATTTATTTTCTCAATTAAAAAAAATAAATATTTAAAAAATTGAAACACATACTGCCAGTGCCTTGTTCATAGTCCCCCCCAAAACAAACCATTCTGGAGCATGCCTACTGGATTTGCAGCTGCCAGCACTGGAGATTCTTGGACTGAGAGATCTCTCTGCAGTCTGCAGTCCACCTCCACCTGTGCATACAGCAGACTGGAATCCCCCATGGAATTATTTTCCAGTTGCCCACAATGGCTGTTTGTGAATGTACATTTTACTGGATTCCTTCTTTCTTGTCTTACTTCCTTACTTCTCTATCAAGGTTTCTTGAGATTACATCCCTTTAAACTACATAAAAATACTTATTTTATGGTATGCTTCTAGAAAAACACAAGTTGCATGTATTTTTTGAATTCGTTATCTATTCGTGTGGTTTAAAAAAAATCAGTAGGGAAGAATATAAACTGAAAAGTAATTCTTTACTACCCTTGTCCCAAGCAGTAAAACACTTAGGTAAGAACAAAGCGAGAGTAGTCCTTGCCTTGTTCCACATGTTTTAGATTTAGAGGGTCTTGCAGGTCTCAAACACACAGAGATGTGAGTTTATTAAAAAGACAAAATGCTTCTACTCTCAGAAGAGCGTCAACACACAGCGCTGCTCATCATCCTTGATATCACAATTCAAGCCCCAGGGAGGTGCTCCTTCATGTCTCTTGTCTGTTGTCTTGAAATAAAAGGCAACTGTGTTCACAGGCTCTGAAGGTTCCTGAGTTGTGTCACAGCTGACATTGAAGACAGACACTGCTTCAGAGTACAGAGAGGTTTTGATCAGGGAAGCACTTAAATAACAGAGAAAGACAAATTAATTAACTTGTCAAATACTTTGTCTGAGGTAGCATAGAGGTAATAGTTTCCTGAATGATCCATCTCTTGTTCTCTTCCTGCTCTAATTTGTGTTCCTGGGGAGTTTATGAATTAGCATGGGGCTCACTATAGTTAGTTGCACATGAAAACTGAAGAACTTTTGCAATCACTAACAATTTAGATTCTTCTTAAATTTGGATATATTGCACAAATCTTTACAAATATATTTGAAGTATGATGAAGCATGATGTCAATTTTTTACATTAACCACTAGAAATATAAGTGTTAGAAATATGTTTTTTATAAAATTACTTTAAAATAGTGAATTAAATTTCAAAAAAGTAAATAAAGCATTTTAGTTTATTTGAATAGTTTGGTTTCAAATTGAAGTATTTTAAATTTTAATCTGTATTTCGTGTTTTAATTTTAATAAATATTTTAGAATAAAATAATTTTGAAAATATACAGAATTTTCATTTTTGTTCACTTTTAAATTTTATAGTTTTAATAAAAATTATTTTCAAATTTCATAAATGTTGAACCCTTCATTTACTTTTTATATAACTGAGACTATGTACAAGTCAAGATTGTAATAGAAATAAAAAATAGGCAAGCTCAGAAAAGGAAAAAGGCAGACAATGAAAAAGAAATAGCAAATCTTCAAAGAGGTGGTTTACTTAAATTTTTAAAAGTATACAAGAGTGAAAGCAAGTGGACTTCTATCATATATGACCCAAGAATTCATGTAAAAGATATTACACATTCTTTGTTTAATGAATATTAAATATTGCTCAAAACAAGGAAGATGAGCAAAGAAATGAGTCCTATCAATTCCACGATGAACAGGTCAGATAAATATCTGCATCTTCATATGCTCTACTAAGTAAAGACATAAATGCTTATAAATACAATGAGAATGGAAAAGAAATATTCACATCAAGTTTACAATTCAGAAGCAACAATAGCATCTTCATTCTGTTTATTAACAGCTAAAAAGATTGGATTCACAAAATCATTCGTGATGGTTAATACTGAGTGTCAACTTTATTGGACTGAAGGATGCAAAGTATTGTTTCTGGGTGTGTCTGTGAGGGTGTTGCTAAAGGAGATTAACATTTGAGCCAGTGGACTGGGAAAGGCAGACCCACCCTCAATCTGGGTGGGCACCATCTAATCAGCTGCCAGTGCGACCAGAATAAAAGCAGGCAGAAGAATGCAGAAAGATTAGACTGGTGTAGGCTTCCGGCCTACTTCTCTCTCCCATGCTGGATGCTTCCTGACCTCGAACATCAGATTCCAAGTTCTTCAGCTTTGGGACTCAGACTTGCTTCCTTGATCCTCAGCTGGCAGATGGCCTATTGTGGGACCTCCTCTTGTGATTGTGTGAGTCAATACTCTTTAATAAACTCCCCTTTATACATACATCTATCTTATTAGTTCTGTCTCTCCAGAGAACCCTGACTAATACAGTTATCAAATTGAACAAGAAGTATGAGACAAACTGGAGTTAAATTACACTTCTTCAGTGATGGTTCTAGAACACAGCCACCAGTAGTTTTGAAAGTGCAGGAATGTTTCCTGCCTGGTACAAACAAAATCTGATTCAAATTTGTAAGTACAACTCCCATTAGTTAAACATGACATAACAGTTAAGTAATTTTAAAACAAAATTATTTCTAATGGACAAAGAAACTTTTAGAAATTAGCTTTTATGTTCTAATTTCAAAGACAAAACACATAGGTATTACTGTTGTATGTACCAATCTTCAAGATCAACTTAGGCCAAAAACCGTACTTGTGACTAGAGACATTTAGTTTCTCAATTAACATAATAAGAAATATCACGTGCACATACATACACATATATCATATACAATTATTGGAACTGAAGAAAAAATGCTCAGTAAGTAGTAAATGATTAATACTATTTAGCAAAGACAAGTAAAACTTTGATACAAAACATTGATGTGATTCTTAAAAGACTACTACATGTCTAATATTTAGTTAAGCATAAGGATGCTTCCCACAAAATAGACAACAATGGAAATAATGTAAAATTGTTGGCTTAAAAGAAATATTTTAGGAATGTGATGCAAGAATGACCAACATATGACAGATAAAAAATATAAAATAATTATCTAGAATAGTAAAATCAAAATTAGAATAAAAATTTAATGGATATTGAAGTGAGATAAGAAGTCATACAAAACTTTTAAAAATAAAAAGTAAATATTACTTATGGAGATTTTATTATCATGAAGAAAAGTCATGCTGAACACCTAGTATTCATTGTAGATGTATATTATCTACTGAAAGAATGAAACAGAATAGGACAAATTAATGATTATTTCTCTGGGTTTAAGCCTGTTCATTTAAAGAAGTATAGGTTTTGACTTAAGTGAAAATCTAACAGGATGCCTTTTAATTTTTGAGATTGATTTAAAATATTGACTAATGCATGCCTTTGATAAGGGGAAAAAAGCATGGTTAGTAAAGAAAAAGACATATAAGCTAGACTTTTGACTGAAAATTTAAAACCATTCTTTGTGTTTATGTGTGGCACATAGATTGCATTGGTTACTAGGAAACATGACATTAACTGTGAATAGTTTCGGAAGCAATTCAAAGAGTAAATATGGCATTTTCTAGATCTTCTCTAAAGTGGAATATGGTGATCAGACACATATCAAAATTTAGCCTTATTAAAACTCCTGAACAATTGGGAAAGAGACCTAAAGTCTGTCAAAGCAATAAGAATTAGTTCAGACAGGATATGAAATGCACTAAATGTATTAGGTGAAACAACAGAAATCTTCTTAAAGAGTAGATCAGGACCTTTGGTGAAAAAGTGAAATCATTTTGGAATTAGAACTTCCACATGTTTTGATGATTATGAATAATGCTAACAAAAGCTTTACAAAGAATGCTAAATAGATCTACGTTTGGTGGTATCACTTTTTAAGGCAGTTTTTTTTTGAATAAAAACTGTTTTTACAAATCAAAAGAAACTGTGAAATAGGCAACATAAGTGATATCTCAATAAAACATAACATTTTAATAACAAAGTAAAAATACTTGCCTAACTTTGAAGGAGGAGATTCAAATAAAACAATACAAATTTCTTTAGAAATGATTTTCTTGTCATAGATCAATGTGAAATCTGCATTGAAGAAAGATTTGAAAAACATTAAATAATGTATGCAGTTTTCCATTTTCCTTATAATATACCGGCACTGATGAATTCTAAAGAAAATGCTAGAAATACTGTATGGATCTAGATCAAAGGTCAGTAAACTATGGCTCTAGGGCTAAAGACAACTTGCTGCCTCATTTTGTAAACAAAATTTTAGTGCAATACAACTACGGCCAAACATATAGGTATTGTCCATGATTGCTTTATTCTTCAATGGCAGAGTTGTGTAGTTGCCACAGAAACCAAATGTCCTGCAAAGCTATTTACTATTTGGGCTTTTACAGAAAAAGTGCCCTTAAGTGCTTGGATAGTGCTTTAAGATAGAGTAAAAAATACTACATAAACAATGATTAACATAATAAAAGAAAGTTTGTGTCAATAGAACACAGAGTCTGAAAAAAATCTGGACCATAAAAATATAATTAGGGAATTTGGTAAATGAAAATATAAAAAACTGACTAGAATAAGTATATAATAATCTACGTCATTATGTTTTAATCATTATGTCATGGGATTCTTGGGGTGTCGCTTTTCCAGCTGGAAGCCTCTGTGGCCGGTGGCACTTTTGCCTGAGTTTTGCTCATGCCTGCTGGGCTCATTCTGTCCACTAGGCCTGGCAGGCTGCCCTTGGCTCGTGCTACCAGCCTGGATCCCACGCTGAAGTGGCTACGTTGTCTGGGTTATATACCCTGGGGTTCATCGTCATGCACCAGGAAAATTTAGGACGCAGACACACATGAGGAGTTTCGGAGTAGAGGCTTAATAGGCAGAAGAGAAGAGAAAGAGAAACAGCTCTTTACATAGAGAAGGGGGTCTCTGAGTGGAAAGGACCGGCTGGTGGCAAATGCCCTGGATTTTATAGCCCAGTTTGAGGAGGTGGTGTCTGATTTACGCAGGGCTCACAGATTGGTTCAATCATGTTACACAGTATGTGAGGAAGGCTGGTCGCCCCACCCTAATCTTATTATGCAATTTTCCAAGTTGATTGATGCCATCCTGTCTGTTCCTTACTGCACATGTGGCTGACAAAGAGAAGGGACGATGGAGCTGCCATCTTGAACGTGATTGGCACAACTGCCATTATCTATGTCTGCAGCTCAATTTTACAGCTGCTCTTTTTTAGAAAGGAAAATAATCTGGAGCTGCTTTTCATGAAAAAGAAAAGCCGTACTGAAAACGCCCATAGCCTTGCTATCTTCCTGAGTCATTTCTTTTTAACTCCTATATCAATGCCTGCCAAGGGTAAGCCAGGCACAGAGCAGCGAGGGGTGCATGAACTAGAGAGCACATGGTCTGGCCTCTGTGCACAGCCAGGTGTGCCAGCTGCTGTGGCAGGCAGGCAGCTCCAGCTGCTGGCTCTATGTAAACCTGCGGCTGGATCAGATGCACTGTAAGTGGCTTCCACTGTGGGCACCCGCCTCTGGACAAGGGGAATGCAGCGGCATCCAGAAACTTGGAGACACTAGAAACCACAGAGCCTCAAGGAGGGTGTCATAGCCCTGGCTCAGGGAGCCCCTAAGTCTGGGCCCCGGAAGGACTGCAGCTCTTCTCTCCTTCTTGTTACCCGCAGCATGACAAGTGGAGGATGCATGTTTCAACCCTGTTTGTGTGACAGCTCTTTCAGTCCTACCATTTAGTGAGTCCTGAGTTCCTGTCCCACGTCCAGGAAGAATGAGGTATGCAGACAAGTGGAGGGTGAGCAAGGCAAGGAGGTGCTTCATTGAGTGACAGTACAGCTCTCAGGAGATTGGGAGTGGGTAGCTCCTAACCGCAGGCAGGTCATCCCACTTGGTTTGCAGCCCTCAGCAGAGAGGAGACCTGGAGTGGGTAGCTCCTAACCTCAGGCAGGTTGTTCCAACACCTCTGTGAGTCTGGCTAAGTCTGGGGTTTTTATGGGCTTCAGAAGGGAGGAAGTGCATGCTGATTAGTCCATGGTCAGCCATTGGTGGGTCCAGAAAAAGCACCATAAGTTCTCACTCCAGGCCATGGACTCCACCAGGAACTGACAGCCCAGACCCCATGTTTCAGGCCATCCCTGGCTGGAACGTGTGGTTTCACTGGGGACCAGCCCCTTTCTGCCCAGGAGCCTATCTGCCTCCTGCCACCACCTATGTGTCATCTGTGGTGCCCAGACTGTTTTTGCCAAGGGGTGCCTTCAGGCCCACAATGAGCCAATGAGCCACCCTCAGCACCCCCTTGGCCTCCCTCCTATGCTTGTTGGCACCCAAAGTCTGGATTGGGCCAAGGTGGCAGGGGGCTGGCATGTCAGCATCACCCTGAGTGTACATACATCTGGCTGGGTCGTGACAGCACCGGGCCTCCACCACAACTTTGCTCTGAAATCAGAGCAGGTGCTGGAAACAGGGAGAAGCCAGGCAGCAGGAGCAGGCACTTCCAAAACTGTGGGGGTCAAGGGGGCTTCCTGGGTCCCTGAGAGCACAAGGATGCCCAGTTCCACATCCACAACTGGGTAGCTGCAGCTGCACCCAGGAGGACGGGGCTCCCATCCTGCCAACCAGGAAAGGGAGTGGGGCTTCACTGTTCTTGGCTCCCGCCAGCTCTGTGGAGCGCGCAGACCCTGCAATGCCTTCCCCGCTGCAGCCTGCCTCTTCACGATAGCTGCTCCAGATGGGCTGCTGCTGCTATCAGTTATTATTATTGTTGTTTATTAAAATTAATTTATGATAAATATATGGTATCTATTTTGTTACTAATTTGCATTTGCTTTATTTTAATTACTTTATTTTATAATAATTTTATGTAATACATATATAATGTAAATAATTTTATGTAATCAATATATAATAATTTTATGTATTAAATATATAATGATTATGTCTTTGTTACTCATCTCAACATTGTTGACTCTTCAACAAAACCACAAGAAATGTATCATTAATAAAATTCAGTCATCTTTGTTATTTTGTCGACTTTTAGAAATATAACCATAGCTTTGCACATATTTTTCTTTTTTTAAATTTTAATTTTTAATTTTAATTTTAATTTAGTTTTATTTTTTATTATACTTTAAGTTCTAGGGTACATGTGCACAATGTGCAGGTTTGTTACATATGTATACATGTGCCATGTTGGTTTGCTGCCCTGGTTAACTCGTCATTTACATTAGGTATATCTCCTAATGCTATCCCTTCTCCTTCCCCCCACCCCACGACAGGCCCCAGTGTGTGACGTTCCCCACCCTGTGTCCAAGTGTTCTCATTATTCAATTCCCACCTATGAGTGAGAACATGGGGTGTTTGGTTTTCTGTCCTTGGAATAGTTTGCTCAGAATAATGATTTCCAGCTTCATCCATGTCCCTACAAAGGACATGAACTCATCCTTTTTTATGGCTGCATAGTATTCCATGGTGTATATGTGCCACATTTTCTTAATCCAGTCTATCATTGATGGGCATTTGGGTTGGTTCCAAGTCTTTGCTATTGTGAATAGTGCCACAATAAACATATGTGTGCATATGTCTTTATAGCAACATGATTTATAATCCTTTGGGTATATACCCAGTAATGGGATGGCTGGGTCAAATGATATTTCTAGTTCTAGATCCTTGAGGAATCGCCACACTGACTTCCACAATGGTTGAACTAGTTTACAGTCCCACCAACAGTGTAAAAGTGTTCCTATTTCTCCACATCCTCTCCAGCACCTGTTGTTTCCTGACTTTTTAATGATGGCCATTCTAACTGGTGTGAGATGGTCTCTCATTGTGGTTTTGATTTGCATTTCTCTGGTGGCTAGTGATGATGAGCATTTTTTCATGTGTCTGTTGGCTGCATAAATGTCTTCTTTTGAGAAGTGTCTGTTCATATCCTTTTCCCACTTTTTGATGGGGTTGTTTGATTTTTTCTTGTCAATTTGTTTAAGTTCATTGTAGATTCTGGATATTAGCCCTTTGTCAGAGGAGTAGATTGTAAAAATTTTCTCCCATTCTGTAGGTTGCCTGTTCACTCTGATGGTAGTTTCTTTTGCTGTGCAGAAGCTCTTTAGTTTAATTAGATCTCATTTGTCAATTTTGGCTTTTGTTGACATTGCTTTTGGTGTTTTAGTCATGAAGTCCTTGCCCATTTCTATGTCCGGAATGGCATTGCCTAGGTTTTCTTCTAGGGTTTTTATATTTTGCTATTATAACGATACAGTTGTCATGGCAGAGAACAGACTATTTAACAGTTTTATTAGCTTGGCTTATGACTTTTAAACATTTAAACAGTTAATATACAGCCTCTATTTGTACTTTTAACCCAGAGCCTTCAAATATTAGAGCTGGGCTTATCCCCTCTGTCTCCCAGATCTCTTCCCCAAAGTTCGCTTCTGTCACTGTTTTCTGGGTCATCCTTGCAAACATTGGTATACATAAACAAGCATGTGAAGCTGTGTTTACTCTTCTAGGCTGCCATCAATATCATCTAGAGAGAATCATGGTACCTGTCTCACCTTCTTCCCTGCTGAGGATGTCAGAACCTCAGATAATAATGCCAATGGAAGCTGCAAATGCTACTGATATAGGTTCCTAAATTGCATTCAAATGTATCCTACCAAGTAAATTAAATTCTCTTCTGGCATCCATAGTATTTATCTATATCTTCATTTTTGTCAGAATTGTTTCTGTGTCTTTTCTTTTTATAAATCATATAGTTTTAAGGGATGATGAGTATTTCTTTTGAGCATGATAATGGGTGTGTGTGTGTGTGTGTGTGTGTGCATGAATCTGTATGTAGAAGCTGTGAGAGGAATGAGTTGGTTTGCACAACTATTGAAGAGTTGTGACTTGAGAAACAGTGAGAGTAAACAGATCAGAGAAAACAACCACCAGAGGGCCTTATGCCTGGAGAAATGGCAGAGAAAACCTTACTGGCCTTACCTTCAGTGTGCCCCCACCCAATGGGAAAGAGGAGGTTAGGATTATTACATCATACCTGGTGGAAGTCTTTATATCTTTAAGAGTAAGTTATGAGGTGTAAATCCCTCTCCATTACTACCACCTCTTCTTAAGTGAAAACTGTAGACTTCACTTACACTTTTGGTGTCAGAGGCTCTTTTGGGCAAATAGCAAGGGAGTTATAGCAGTGCATAGAATTTGAAACAGGTTAAAATTGTACGTGGCATGAGGGGACAGCTGACATCTGGATTACATATTTTATATGCCTTTTTAAATTCCCAAATCTGTGAGTTTCAGACTGCAAGGGAATATGTCTGATTCATCCCTATATCTTCAGTTCTAGAAATGTACTTGGGATGTAATTATACAACCATTAATTAACCGGAAATCTTGTTGGATGAACATGCTTCACACCAGAAGATGTGACTAGTGAAGTTGACTTTAAATACCTACTAAAGATACAATGAAGAAATCTGTAGATTAGGTTGGATGGCACTCAAGCTCTATCTCTCCTTTGTTAAAATAAAGACCAAAGTATCAGCTATTCTCTAGTTTAGTGCAATGCTGATGTTAAACTCTCCATTGTGATAAGCCGGTGCCCTAAGCATCTAATTCCCAGGAAGTGACTTACATATTGAAAAGATGCTTGTTCATTTTGCAACTCCTGTTTGTTTTCGTTTTTTACAATATACTAATAAGTGTCACTTTGGAAGAATCACACACAATTTATTTTAGTCTTTGCAATGAATTGAAACTGAGGCATGATGGAGTGCTTGCGAGGAATCCTCATTTTTGAATTTTATGCTCTCAGCGTTTAAATGACACCTCTTGAAAGGATTCATACGTTTTTTTTTTTAAAAAGGCCAATTTCAGATCTGTAAAGAGAATATGGAAAAATTAATGCCTCTGAAAGAAATCTTGAGACACAAGATTGGCCTATGGAAACAGATCATGTAGTACAATCTTATTTCTATTCCACTAACCTCTTTTCTGTATCTCAGATTGTTTTTGATAGAACACTCTACTGATGTAAATGCAAACATCCAAGAGAAAATACATTTTTTTTACGATCAGAGGAAACAGATTTCCCATAAAAAATGGGGTTCACTGAATTTCTAGGCACACAGGATTTTTTATTATACATAAATTTTTAATGAATCAACATTCAGAAAAGGGGTTCCATGGGGCTAAAGGGAATATAATGTGTCAGATTATATGGAATGACTGAGGGATAATAATGATAATAATCGTAGCTGAAATTTAACCTGGGTTTTTCTTCTAAAGAGCTCAAGGCATTTCACATATATGGAGATTTATTTTTCACCCTGTAGGAAGAGTATTTTCAGGAGGATGCTGACCCATCAGGAGGCCATAGAGAAATAGTTTCATTATCCCTTGGTGCCAGGCTGTGTAAGAAGAATATTATTCCTTCCAGGGCCTGAGATGAAGTGAAACATACATAGTCATTTTGATCATATAGCTATAGAGTCCCTGGAGCCCCATTTCAGGGTCTGCAAGGGATTTAAGTAAAAACACCGAGAGTATATAAATATGAAAATTCTGCTAAGACATTTTCTCCTTCTTATAGAATTCTCGAGGTTCACTTCTCTTAGCCCTAACAATCTGTCCTCCTAATGGGCTTTTCTGAGGTGATACTGAACTAAGAAGATACATTCTAGCCGTTTTCCAAGACTAGCCTCAATCTGGGCTATAGAAAGAGGGCAGGCTTAGAGCCAAAGAATCATAGTATTTAAAATGGACAGTAGAATATGTTTCAAACAAACAATCAATTCCTGAGGTGAGAAAACAGATTAATCAAAGAGAAAGTGTTTGTTTAAAATCATTCAAATCTTCAGTGTATGGATGAAAATGAATGCAGGTGTCCTTCCTCCTCCCTTGAACAGTTAGAAAGGGCAGGACTTTGAAGGAAAATCACTAACTCTGTTAGCTTATATGACATTTGAGCCAAACAACCCATAAGGCACATATTAAAGTCCTTTCTATTTTACAGAGTAAAGTGTGAAAGGATTATGAGATTTGTCCTCACTTCTCCAGCTCCTTCCATGTTATACCTGCCACGTGCTTATGCACACACTATTCCAGAAGGGCTGCCCCTCTTTTTCCCTAGAGGGAGAAGTCATTTATTATATCAACTTATTTGCTATGGTCAGTTTGAACTCCAAATGAGTAAATGAAGTCCTTTTCTTTAATAAAGAGGTAATTTGTACAAATTTAGTATGAGGATCTTCTCTAGAATATCCCTAACATCTCTTTCCCTTGCATCTAAGTGGACACCTCCAAAGATTAGCATTCTTTTCACTAAAAGGACGTGATAGTAATTACCAGAGCATTCTTGTTAATGTTTAAAGGTTCCTCATTATAATAAGCTGCTACTGCTTGACTTCCTCTCACATGTAACCACTGGCCCCAGTTTTGACCTCTAGGGTAATACAGATTAAAAAAATTATTCCTTGAAAAGTCATTTTCGTATCTGAGGACAGCAACCTCCTCATTCTTCTAATTTATCTGTTGTCCAAGACCATATATTTCAAAAGAAAAAAAAATCAGGTGCTCCCACCCATGTTTAATTTGGAATTAAACTTAGGAAAAAATAACCAAGTCTCCCATGTATATCAAAGGCCTTTAAAAGAAGTGGCAGGTAGCCTCAGTGTCTTTTAGCGTGAGGCGTGGAGAACCCATCAAACATCCCGTCACTGCCATCTGTTGCCATGAACACATTTGCCTTGTGAATTATTTCTTGTGTAGTATTTGTAAACTCAGAAGATTGAATCAGATAATTATTACGTCTCCCAATTCTACATGTCATGCCTTCGCCCTTTATTTAGGAAAAGAAGTGCCAGGTTTACTGCCTCCTTGGAATTCTATTTTGTTCATATTAAGAAGTAGTAGCTTTAATCCATGCATACCAAGTAAATTGTAAAGCATCTTGAAGATAAATACCTTGAACAAGCTATAATAGGATCTTAAAGTACCCACAAATCCAAAAATGAACAAGAAATACTCTGCCTATAGACATTTCCTGAAATTTTAAACAAATCTGAATCAAATAGAATAAATAGATTTTTGGACCTGTGAAGGCTCCAAAGACAGCATACTTGGTTAGTCCAAGACAGCATACTTCATTATGTTAACAAAAGCAGTCTATATGGTTTGTTTCCTTTGGAGGATGTACAAATTAATTTTCTAATATTATTATTATTATTTTGAGATGGAGTTTTGCTCTGTCACCCGGGCTGGAGTGTAGTGGCACGATCTCCACTCACTGCAACCTCCACCTCCCGGGCTTAAGCAATTCTCCTGCCTCGGCCTCCAATGTAGCTGGGATTACAGGTGCCCACCACCATGCCTAGCTAATTTTTGTATTTTTGTAGAGACGGGGTTTAACCATGTTGGCCAGGCTGGTTTCAAACTCCTGACCTCAAGTGATCTGCCCACCTCAACCTCCCAAAGTCCTAGGATTACAGGCTTGAGCAACTGTGCCTGACCTCTAATATTATCTTATATAAGGCTAATGGTTCAATGTTATGTGTAGGAGTATCATAGTTAAAGTGAGGCTAGATCTGAATTGCAGCTCTCCTTAGGGGAAATGTTGATTAAATACAAGGGTCATGGACTTATTTAAATTTAGTAAAATTTAATTAAATAAATAAAAATAAAAATACTTTAAAGCAGCCAATTTTAGTTGTAAATCTAGGTACAGAACTCAAGTCTTCTAATGCTAATTAAACTTTTTCTGTTACAGTAACAGGCAGCTGCCTGGAATCTACATATAATTAATCATGAGATTAGTTGTATCATTTGAGATAAAATGTTGGCATTTTGAAACTTACCTCTCCTCTAGACTAATCAGATGAAGTTACAGCTATGAATATTTTCTATTCAGGAATACAATCTGAAGGACAAAATAGCTCTTTCGTTCCTTCTGAAGAAACACTAAATAACAAGGTTAAGGGAGAATAAACTTGTACTCTGGTATCCAACTGTATGCTCCCCTATCTCTTGCTAAAACTCATTTCTTGATTTTGGTGTTTATATGTGTGCGTGTGTGTTGTATGTGTGTGTGTGTGTGTGGATCTGTTTCTGTCTCTCTCACTCTCTGCTACTTTTCTACAGCACAACTAATAATCTCTTGAACACTGCACAGATGTTTTCCCCATTCTGTGGCATACTTATTTTTCAAGTGGCTTCTGAGAGCAGATGTTCCCATGTGTCTTTGTAACTTCTTTTCAGTTGATGCTTTTGCAACATTAAAAAAAAAAAGTGCAGAGGTAAAGAGGAAGAATACTAAGAAGACCAATTACATAGTTGATGTTCTATTAGAACAGAAGGAAAATAAAGACCAGTACATGTTTAACTTTTTTACTATGGGTTTGTGAAAGAACTTCCATGCAATTCAGTTGAATTGAACAAATATTTATTAAAAACCTGTGTATAAGGCTCTTGGCTAGGTTCTGAGGGAGTACAAAGTAGACAGATGTCACATAGGTTGGAGGAAGGATATTTGCAAAACAAGAATGCTTTCACAAGGCATATATGCCAGTTTGTATCTCAAGCAGAAGGCAAGAATAAAGTACGAAAGTTTAGAACATATGCAAAGAAAAGCAAAATTATCAGCAGAATCTGGAGATTGCCTCGTGATGCAATAATTGGGAATTTAGATTCAGAAGATGGCTTAGGGCTAGAGTATAAAGAACCCTGAATGACAGACTGAAGAGTTCATGATTAATTGGATTTGTACTGGTGAAAGTTTTGAAGAGAAGAGTAAGACAATCAGAGCCATGTATTTTGAAAGATTATTGCAGCAGTCATGGGTAAGAGGAATTGAGGAAAACAAAGACAATAGACCTAGGGAACCACAGCTACCCATTCTACTGTGACAAAATAATAAGGTAGGATGTAATCTGTAAAAATAATAGGGTTGTAGAATCAAAGAGATTGAGGTTAGAGAAATCATTGTAGAGTGCTCCTTTCATTTCTTTCCCTTCCTAAAGATGTGAGTCAGAAGAACAGGGGAACAGTGCTTCCAGTAATAAAAATTGGGATGTCTAAAGAAATTATTAACGTATGGGTAGAGAGAATGAGCTTGGTTGGCAGGTAACATATTCAGTTGTCGATGTTCAACAGGTAAAGCCTATTTGGTGTCAAGAAGATGGTTTTGTGCTGGAGATAAGTATATTATAAAGTTCACTGTATAGAATTGAAAGGTTATCAAGAAAAAAGCTGAAAAAGACTGTGGAAGAAAACTAACAACAAGACCTTGGCAATTAATGTGGTCCTGATAAAAACACAGAGGGCGAACATGAGCCTGCTAAGATGGCTGATACTGCAAGTGCAAAGGGTAGTAAGGAAAGCTTTAAACAAAGTTGAGGCTGGGCACGGTGGCTGACGCCTATAATCCCAGCACTTTGGGAGGCTGAGGCAGGCAGATCACCTGAGGTCAGGAGTTCAAAACCAGCCTGGCCAACATGGTGAAACCCGGTCTCCAATAAAAATACAAAAAATTAGCCAAGCGTGGTGGCATGTGCCTGTAATCCCAGCTACTCGGGAGGCTGAGGCAGGAGAATCTCTTGAACCTGGGAAGCAGAAGTTGCAGTGAGCCAAGATCGCACCACTGCACTCTAGCCTGGGCAACAGAGCAAGTCAAAAAATAAAATAAAACCACACACACAAAGTTGAAAAATAGTTCCACCTACAGGGAAAAATCTACCTAAATCCATCCAGCTGGAAGTTTAAGGAATAAGGAAAGAGTAAGGGATTTGGCTATTATAAGGTTTTGCTAAGGATAATTCACATTCTTCTATTAATGTAATAATTAATTTGTTAATATGAGAATTAAGTTAAAGTAAGTTGAGGAGAATTCACATTCTCCTATTGGATTTATTTCCGATTTCTCACCAGTCATGGCAGTGGGAGACTGAGAGCCTGCCATCCTGTTGGAGAGAACTTGACTCCTAAGCTTGGTGCGAGAAATTGCATAATTTCCCATTTTCCACCCTTCAAAATGCCTTCATTGCAAATATCAACCAAACTTTCTTCTCTGTGGAGCCATTTTCCATTCATCTACGGCAGGAAATGACCTATTTCCTACTGTCCTAATTTTGCCTGATTTTAATAATAACATAATATGGCAGGGGTAGCATCTCTCAGAATGCGTAGATTGGCTTTCTGGGGTTATCTTATACTCATGCCAGTGGGAGACTGAGAGTCTGCCATCTTGATGAGAGAGAACTTGACTCCTAAGCTTGGTTGGAATTGGGCTTGCAATTCTCTTCTGGGCTTGTTGCTTCAGAACTTTGGAAAGCACAACTTTGACTCTCAGAAGGTGAATTTCTCTATGATCTCAGATTCAGTTGGGTCCAATAGTATAATGGAGAAGAATATGATAAACTTCATTGTTGTACATTTTCTAATTCTTAGAAATTCATTCTTTATTTCAACCTGAGTTTCCTTCCGAATAACTTCAAGTTTGGTCCTTTTCCTCTGAAGGGAGAACGTGAAGCCTCAAGCAAGTTGTTTAATGCAGACTGTTGCTTGTCTTTCTTCTAAGATTTATTTAAATATATGTGAAAATGAATGTAGAAGTGTTTCATGAAACTATTTAGTTGTTTAATTGTTGGTGTTATTAATTAAAAGTACAAAAACAGGCAATTAGAATAAACAAACATGGATGTAATAGCTGATGGTAAAAAACACTAAAGTTGTATTAATTATAAAAACATAAAAGCAAAGGTTTGAAGTACCATATAATGAAGGGACAATACACAGTGGTCCACGTTAACATTAATCACTACCTGGGTACTTCGATCGGGCATGAATTGATTACTTAGTATTTATAATACCAGTGTAATACTATACTAATTGTAATACAAGTGTAACATTTGTAGTATTGACCCAAATTCATCAGTAAAATATCCCATTATATTCCATCTATTCTCTACAAAAGCATGGAAGAATGGAATACATTCAGAAACCTTTTCAGCCAAAGAACTTGAAAATCATTTAAAGGAGTCTTGTGCTACACGTTTCAGACTCTGTTATTTGTAACGTGTTTTTTGCAGGGCATTGATGTTTCAAGCAATGCTGGGGTCAACCCAACCATTCAGCACATTCACTGGACCTGGTCTTGCCCAAGCTCCTCCACTGCATGATTCAGAGTTGAGATAGGCACAGCCCTCATCAACAGAGAGCCTTTCTTCCAACACTCTTGATTTCTCTTTATATGGCCTTTTCATCTTTGCACTTTATGGCCATGATTCCTGAAAACTCCCATCTCTCAAATATTTGAGGAATAAGGAAAGATTAAGCAATTTGGCTATTATAAGATTTTGCTAACTCATACTGGGTTAACTTTTGGTTAGAAATGGAACCACAATGTAGATTTCAATTGTCTAATATTTTATACAGAAGTTTTATATCTGTTTTACATAAAAAGACTGTAATTTAGCTTAGTTTAGAGTTCAAAGTACTGAAAATATAAAAGGTGGGGAGAATTCACATTCTTCTATTGGATGAATTTCTGATTTCTCACCAGTTATGCCAGGAGGAGGCTGAGAGCCTGCCCTTCCGTTTCTGGAAGAATGGAATACATTCAGAAAACTTTTCAGGTTACAGAACAGAGAACTTCAAAAAATAAAATAAAATAAAAATCACACTTTACCCTTCTTATGAAAGGATGGATAGTATTGCAGCAAACAGCTTCATAATTCTAGCTTAATTCTATATATTTTAAGTGGTTGAAAATTAGCAGAACATGCCTGTAGTTCTCCTTCATTGACCAAATGAGTACATAAAAGTGATGACTTCAGGAAAAATGGAAATCTTTTCAGTGGAAGAAGAAATATGTGATATAAAAAAACAAATGCTTATTTGTTCCTATAATAGTGCCTACTACAAAGCTGTATGCCAGTGGGTGCTTGAGGAATAATATGGAGTTATCTTTTAACATGTTGCTGCTCAACATTGTTCTCAAATGAGAAATTTGGATGTCTTCCTTGTCTACCTTGGAAAAGTTTAGCCAAGAGTTGTTTCTAAGCAAGAAGTTGTATCAAGACAATTATGTCTTTTTTTTTTTTTTTTTTTTTTTTTTTTTTTGCAATGGAGTCTTTCTCTGTCGCCCAGGCTGGGGTGCAATGGCACGATCTTGGCTCACTGCAACCTCCGCCTCCCGGGTTCAGGTGATTCTCCTGCCTCAGCCTCCCAAGTAGCTGGGATTACAGGCACCCACCACCACGCCTGGCTAATTTTTGTATTTTTATTAGAGATGGGGTTTCACCATATTGGCCAGGCTGGTCTCGATGGTCTTGAACTCCTGACCTCAGGTGATCCACCTGCCTCGGCCTCCCAAAGTGCTGGGATTACAGGAATGAGCCACCATGCCTGGCCAATTATGTCTTGTTTTTAACTATTGTCTTCCTTAATGGGGAGACATGGTACACTTAAAGACACAGTATTAAGCTTGTAAATCATCTAGAAGGCCACTTCATTCTTTCCAAGGAAATTGGCAAAAACTGTTTTATGCCCAAGATGAGAGGTTTCTCTGTGAAGGACAGTCTTTCTATGGTTAGAAAAGAATTGAACCAAAGGCTATGATGGAGTAAAATAATAAAGTGGGGCCAACACATTCAGCTAATTATTTTATTACTTCTAGCTACAAAGAGCAATGCATAACCTATACAAAGAGTATAGAGTGTGTCATCCACAGTAAATTCCCTCTGTAATTAAAGAAGGTCATATCCTTCAAAATTGAGGAAACTTGAGATCCAAGTGTTCAACTTTTCTTTTTTGATTGAGATCACACATTTATAATAGTCCTTCCTCCATTAGTATTTCTTCATAGAGCAAGGTTCTGATATTTGGACACCTGAATAGATTTCTCAGTAGGGTGTTACTGTCATTGAAGTGTTAAAAAATTCCTTCTGCTCTTTATTAATTTTCAAAGCACACTTATAAAAGCATCCTGGCACCAAACCAGTAAAACACACAAACAGAAAGGAAAACCCATCACCCTTAGAAGACAGAATGTGTTCCAAAGATGTATAGAAAGTAGTTGTTCATGATTTGTTTGTTGGATTTGTACATGATTCTGTGATCTATCCATTTATGCATACATCAGACATCTAGCGACATTATTCCTCCTTATTCTGCCTCTAGAGCTCTGAAAAGGCCACTTACCTAAAAGACTGTGGATGAGACGATTTACTTTCCCCTAGCAAGGCAATGATATCTACCCATCCATCTACCCATCATTCATTCAAAGCTTCCTGTGTATCTGACATGGTATTCTCCAGTTCCCATAAAACAAGATATTTTCATCAATATTCCTAAATAAGTTGAAATTAGCATATATAATTTTCATAATAAAAGAAATGAGCAACAGTCAAAAATTAAAAATACAAATTTTTATAGTAGATTACCTGTTCTTTCCTCAACCCTGCTGAATGGTTCCATAGAACCAGTTGGAAGGTGAGCAATTTGGCATTTATGCTGGCTGTTTATTATTATCATTATTATTATTTTTACAATATACACTACTATTACCCCTCCCTGGACACTTGCAATCTATCTTACCCTGATCTATGCCATATAATTTAGGGTTTTTTAAAAAGTTTATGTTTATTATCAATCTTACCTATGTTCGAAGGTAAGTTCTGCAAAGAAGGAAGTGTTTCCTGTTTCATTCTCTTGTGTGTCCCTAGGTCCTGGAAGTGCTTGGCAAAACATGGGCACATAATAATATGTATTTAATGAACCAATCACGTCCTATTATGAACCACAAGAATCCCTACTATGTGCTTGCTTTAACTCTTGGCAGTGCTTCTTTTGAACACGTGCAAGCCTGTACATCTTCAGTCTGTAGAGAGATCCTGGATGGTTTCAGTTTGCCAGGTGGAATGAGGACAGTCATTGCTAACAGAATCTGCATATAAGAAATATAATGTCCCTGCTATGCTCCAGGTACTGTGCTAATACGTGCTTTGCAAATATTATCTCATTTAGCTCACGGAAATCTCTAGGGGCGCTGTCATGTTTTATAATATTTTATCATCTTACATTTTTACTGAGAATGTCCCTTGCCCAAACCACACAGTTGGTAACTACTTAGTTCAGCTATTGTTGAAACTAAACAATACGTCTTACAGCCCATACTCTGAACCCACTCTGATGTATTAGTCTCATGTAATGTGTTAACAACGGCTTCTCAACTCTCTGAAACAAAAGGAATGTGAAATTTTAAGTCCTCACACATTTCTAAGAGCCAAGTATCCTATTTTCTTTTTCAGGAAAAGGAGAGAGAAAGAGAGAGAGAAAGACAGAGCACAAGTCATGTTCAGCCATCCCTGCTAAAGCCTTTGTAATACCCACATAAGTCCGTAATTCCCTCACTTACTGTAGCAGTTAACAACCACAAAAAATAAAACCAGCCAATGCCCTCAACGACCCTTTCGCTTTATTCACATGAAGTTTTTGCCATAAACTGCCTGTCTTTTAAAAATAATCTCTAAGGTTCAGGCAACACTGTATCCCCTCGGATTGTGTGTGTCCTGGGCTGTGGGAAGGCCGTTGATGATCACTACCACAGCATCGTCTGCCGACAATGGATTTCCAGATAAGAGTGAACTTTCCAAATGAGCAAGAAAGTGGTTTCTTTACAGTCTACCTGTTTTCACTAATAGATAATTCGGGTATCAGAGAGAAACTTCTCCACTCCTTCCACTCTCAAAAAAATAAAGGCCATTTTATCTGAGAAGTAGTGCAGCGTTAAGCAAAGTAATGGAACTTAAAACCAACAGTAATATAGGAATAACTCGCTTACACGACTCACAGCTAAAAATGACTGGAATCACCTGAACAAAGACAAACGCAGTATCAAAGAAGGACAACATGAGGTTTATTATAGACAAGTACTAAAAAATACATGCACGTGGCAAAAAGCCATCAGCACATAGAGAAAAGCTGATGAATTTGTATTTGCAAGAGAATTAGGATCTGATTTAAGGAGACATTGAGCCACAGAGAGTGCTGGCTCCAACTCAGATTAGTTAGGAAGTGTGGTCTGTGACAGAAAAATGGGAGTATGGCATGATCAGAGGCAGGTTCTGGTCACAGTTTTGCCTCCAACTTCCTGCACGGCTTTAGGCAAACTGCTTCATCTCTTTTCACTGTGGTTCTTATAGTTCTAAAATGAGTGAGGGAGGAAGCATCCTTCCTGATTATCTTACAGAATTATCGTTTCTATAAGATCACATATCTATTGACTTGGAAAGAAGTCCATTGTTAAAGTTGTTTTAAAGTAGGATGCAGCCAGAAAAACCCATAAAACACCATCATAATCTCACATGTTACACACACAGGCCATAATCATATGTACAATGTGTCGTCTTTGTATCTCCTTTATACTTTTGCTTATTCTCTGATTTCCTTTTGAGATACACTTCTTTTTCTTTTTCAATTATCTGCATTTTTGTAAGAAAGGGAAATATAAAGAGAAACATAAATATGTAAGTGTCTTAGTCCCTTTAGGCTGCTATAACAAAATACCATAGATGGAGTAGCTTAGAAAAAAAAAAACTGAATTATTTGTCATTGTTGTGGAGGTTGAGAAGTCCAAAATCAAGGCACTGGCAGATTCTGTGTTTAGTGAGAGCTCACTTCCTGGTTCATAGATGGATGTCTTTTCAGTGTGTGCTTACTCGATGAACACAGACGAAATAGCTCTCTGGGATCCCTTAAACTAATCCCATTCTTGAGGGCTCTGCGCTCATAACTTAATTACCTCCCCAACACACCACCTCTTCACTATGTCACACTGGGGATAAGGTTTCAACGTATGAACTTCGGGGGGCTATAAACATTCAGCCAGTAGTAAGCAGTAAAAAATTTAAATGCCATACAAGAATAAGATAGGAAGAGATTCCAAGAGTCACTTTTTTTGATCTTCTTAATTTGAAGTATGATGTTTCACATTAGAATTTTTAGAAAGAATAGAAGGAAGAATTACCCACATTGTAAAGAGAGCAGATATTAAATATGGGGCAAATATTGACTAAATGAGTACATCATATAGCTTTAAGCCCTGTTGACTTGAGTATTAATAGAATAAGGAAAAAAACCATTTGAGACCCTGTAGCTCGTGGAGTTGCCTCGAGTGAACCCATGCAAGGTCACTTTGAAAAGTTTCTAGGCTCACTTTCAAAGTAAAAAAGAGGAGCTGGCAATGTTGAGCATTCACTTTGCATCCCTGCTCTCACATTTGTCATTTTCAAAGATGCAAAGTAATTTTGGGGGCTGTAAATATCATCAAATAGTAGGCCATTGTTGCCTTTGGAAAGAATATAACACAACCCTCCCTGGACTCTGGTGCACTCTCTCCGAGCACTCCCCTCACGGTTGAAAACACACAGCACCCATCCCCCCATGCTAGTCAGGGCTTAGTTTCTCTATACAATCCTTGCTGTTTCTGGGAGTAGTTACACAAAGTCTTTGGAAGACAAGAGAATTCTCCTTCTCCGTGTTTCCCTAAACCTCTCTATAAATAGTGGAATCCTGCTGTTAACACAACTTGGAGGTGTACATTTCTCACTTCTTCACAAAAAGCAAAGTAAAAGCTTGAGTTCAATAACCATCTTTATGATTTCCCCAGTTTTGCAGAAAATTTAAATAGTGAGACTCATTCTAGTTGTTAAAACTCATGTTGTGAAAATACAAGTATACCTCCTCTCATTTATTTTTTTAAGAGTCTAGTTCCCCTGGTGCCTTCATAATGTTATGACAGATTCTTAACTGCTCTCCAGGAAGGCAGGAAGGGAGGCCACACAGGATCCGGAGAAAAAAGACAGGAGGTCTTGCCAGTAGTTGTTCAAGCATAATTGAAAATAAATCATCTCAGAGATAATAATGTGAGTCAACAGTCAGATGTTGTTTTATTTACCAAAACAATAATTTAAAACAACCAAATCAAAATGGTTCTACAACTGGAAAAAATAGTGTGGTGAGATACAACGGTGCCTATGTCTCCTTTGATTCAAATTATTGACCTAAAAAGACTAGCAGTCGACCCTGCAAAAAAGAAAATGATGTGGAAAGCAAAGTGATTACTGGATATTTCAGATTCCACTGGAATTGGCAGATATGTATCTAGCATTATGGAAAAGATATTTAACATGCTTACAGCAGAATTCCTCTTACAGAGCAAATTTTGTTCAAAATGATATCTTGAGAAGCCATCTGTGGTAGTAGGCAAGACTATTCCAGGTACTAGTTAATGGGAGATTATTATAAAGTGATAGCTAAAGTGTTCTGCCTTATAAATGACCTAAGAGAGGCAAAGAGGGAAAGGGGGATGGCTAAGAAATATATCCAAAGACACGTTTAAAAGTGATGTTCCACCCCGTCTCTACTAAAAATATATATAAAAAAATAGCCGGGCGTGGTGGCAGGTGCCTCTAGTCCAAGCTACTTGGGAGGCTGAGGCAGGAGAATGGCGTGAACCCGTGAGGCGGAGCTTGCAGTGAGCCGAGATCGCGCCACTGCACTCCAGCCTGGGCGACAGAGCGAGACTCCGTCTCAAAAAAAAAAAAAAAAAAGGGAAGTGATGTTCCACGTATGAGTTCCAGTTCTTTTTGTTGGTTGCTACAATGCAACCTATTTACCCATCTTATTCCATCCATAAAGCTGCCATATAAATAATTTTGTGTAAAGGAAGTGTTGTGTTGTTTTAATGGCAGCTCGGAAGATAGCTGAGTTTCACACCTGGGTCAGCATCATAAATACAGGCAACATGGGTATGGCATTGGGGTGACTCATAATCTAACTTAGAAGCAGCAGGAACTGATGCCAAAGAAATTGAAGAAAATGTTGGCCCAGTAGGAATATGCAAGAATCTTGGGAAATTAGGTCCTATCTATATGTGTGGTTGTGGGGAGGTAAGACCAACCAACATCTGGGTTACTAAAAAAAGAAAATAAAAAAATAAAAAATAATAAATAAATAAATAAATAAATAAATAAATAAATAAATTATAGGTTTTTGCAAAAACAACTTTTGTCACTGAATTTATTTATTTATTTATTTATTTATTTATTTATTTATTTTTATTTATTTTTATTTATTTTTTTTGAGACAGAATCTTGCTTTGTTGCCCAGGCTAGAGTGCAGTGGTGCAATCTGGGTTCACTGCAACGTCCACCTCCTGGGTTCAAGCAATTTTCCTGCCTCAGCCTCCCGAGTAGCTGGGATTACAGGTGCACGTCACCATACCCGGCTATGAAGTTTTTAGTTTTGATGCTTATGTGAAAATATGGCTATGAGTGCAAAACAGAGGGTCGCGTATCTCAGGATTATGGCATCCCAGCACTTGATCTTTAAACATATCTCATCCACGTGACTCATTTTACAGGTGAGGACAAAGGCCATGCACTAGTTAATGGCAGAAACCAAAGTGGAACTTTCCTGACTCACTCTAATGCAGAGCACTGTCCCATCTACTGGATTGCCTCAATTTCAAATGATAATGGCTGTTTTTTTCCTTAAGAACTTATTAATCACTGTTACTACATTTTACGTGTTTCAACACTTAAATATAAATTAATTTATATTACTTGGACCCTGAGAACGCATTAAGTAAATATGATAAATCAGAGTGTCAGGGAAAGAAAAATGTAGAGAGACAAAACTGATCTTGAATCAAAGAGCTTGAAGAGTGGGAAAAGACTAATTCCAAAATTAAAGAAACAAGTTATGTGTCAGATGCTACTTTCTCAAGGATGACAAGTGGCTCCCCAAACAGAGAGCTTCATTTGAATATCTGAAGACAGTGACAGATTTTCAAGCTCTGGAGATTTTCAAGCATTTGAGATGAAAATATGAGACATGGAAACACATAGAGGCTTTAACTCAGAACTGAAGTTAGCGGCTTGGGTTCAGGAAAGTTTCTCACGACTTGACATCTCATTTCTCTAGACCAGGAGTAGTGAAGGCGTTTTTCTCAAACTCCTTCCTTTTTTGTCCTTGAGGAAAATCATGCAGGACCTCCAGATGCAGGAAAAGTCAAACAGCAAAGAATATCCGTTAGTTGTGATGAAAAGTAACTATATTCTGTAAAGCCACTAATTACTAGACAGTAGCAGGCTACATGTGTTCGCTCATTTAATAATTATGTTTCCTGAAGGGTATTGCTTACTTATCAAGAACACAGAGTTCACCCAAAGCCAAGAAGATGACATAATGGTATAACAGGCTGTATGTCAGAATTGAACTCACTAGCCAGTTTCTCCATTTTTCCACACATCTCTTTCTTCAAAGATTCTTAACAGCACCAAGAGAAAATGGGCATTTGGCAGAACAAGTGTTATTGGCCTTGATTCCCTCTCATGTCCTCTGAATTGGGACATTAGAAGATTATAGGTCACCATGACAAGGCAAAATACACTGGAACTGGATTTGGGTGGTCTCCCGTGGTATCGTGATGACTCTAGCAACTTGATGTTAGCAATGGTCAGAAACTGGGGGGGGAACTCAAAATTGTAAAATCAAATTGGTACTAAGCCACTAGGAACACTCAGAACAGTGTAAAGCTGGGAGTAGAAACACTGTTCTTGGTCTCTCATCCTGTGTATCCTCCAAATCAGGAGTTTATAATATATTTTAGTACATTCCTCGAAGGCTCCCAGCTTTGATCTTTGGCTCCCTCTTCTCTCTGTAGCTTGTGTACAAAGCAAGCACAGAAAGTGGAATTTGGCACCATGTGTTGCTAGTCTTAGAGAAACCAAGTCTAAAGCCAGAGACAAACATTTTTCTACTGCAAAATGTTGAAAGCAGTAGTGCTTATCTCACTGTTTGAAAAGCAATGCAAATTCAAGTGGCTGTCATTTTATCCACGTTTTCTTCAATTTAGACAATTCTCAATATTGTATATATGAGAGCTCTACTGTATATTTAAGGGAACATGGTATTTAAATTGACTTCAATACATTTTTAAAGTCCATTATCATCACTAAAGCTTTTCACTTTGGAATATTAAAAATCACTCTCATTTCCTTTTCTTTCACATTTTTTCCTAGTTTTAGCCCATTTTTACAGTGGTAATATAGCTCTGTTGAATAGAATCAGGGCTACACATGGCAAATAAATGTCTACAGAACTCTTCTGGACTGGGCGATGGAACTATATACTGAGTTAAGCTAGCAGCACCTTATCTTTAGCAACGTCTGCATAAAACCTAACCACTGCACATATAATTTGGCAGTCAGAGATGAATTTTTGATGGGAAGGTAGATTAGAACAGAGCAAATCCTGACATATTGTACAGTGACCCTCCTCCCTCCCCCAGCTGAGTTCTTTATTGCCTCTGCGTGCATTAAAATACTCTTTGGATATCAGGAGAATTCTCCCTCTGCCACAATCCATCCTAAAGGAGAGAAGCATGTAAGAATGTGTCACATGTTTTTAGCAAGACAACCCGATCACCAAATGCTATGATCCCATTTAATCTACTCTACTTGTCTGGATTCTCAACTACTTACGCTAAATAATTGAGGTGGGTTCTGTCCCAAGCTCCTTGGTGGAATATACCTTTTCCACCTGTGGATTTGGCCTTTTCACCCAACTTTAAGAAAAGGGTAAGCGTTTCTCATTGGAGGGCATTTCTCACTGGGGTACTTTTTATATTATTCCTACATATATAATTCTTTTCCGGCTTTCTTCACTACGAAAAAAGATGGTGTTAGCATTTTTAAAGGCTGTCTCTCTGCATTTTATTGTATAAATCAGATTTCTTGCTGAAGTCAAAGGTCATTCCTCCTGCTGCATAACAATACTTTTCAGCCTAATATTAAAAGCTGGCCTCATTTTACTTTGTAATAGAAAGCTTCACTTTGGCATTAACATTATTCAAAAGGCAGCTGCCCACATAATAAGTTCCTTTTAAGCAAAATGAGAAAACACACATTTATCAAATAATTTTCAGTTACGGAGGCTACAGTTTTGATTGCATCAAAAAATCTCAGCCAATCATTCCTGAGAGATGCCAGATACATGTGTCTGGCAGGATATTGAATAGCCAATGAGTGTGTTCTTGCATAATATATTTATAGAATCTTTTACAATGTGGAGAGAGGGGAAGAAATGTGGCTTTTAAAAAAATTCTAAGCCAATGTTAAAGGGGCCATGCCAAAGCTGAGAAATACTTCTGTAAAGAAAATAGCACACATCCCTGAGTATTCTAACGTGGTGAATGGCAAAGGCAAAATTGAATTTATGCCTTCCTGTTTGTGCCACTCACTTGTGTAGATTTGTGTCTGTGATGACACTAGAAAGGACAGTTTCCTGTTTTGCTTTTTGTGAATTAGTCCAGTAAAATCCGCTTTACTTGTACACAGCCGAGCTTAGGTCCAGCCTGGACATGAAATATAGTAGCAGGGCTGACATGAGTTTTAGCCAGTGCAAGATAGCTCTTTCCTGTGATTGCATGTCACCTTGTACAAACAATGTTAGGATATAATTTGGTTTACAAAGTTATGTAAAGCTTAATTTAGATAGCTGTACACACACACACACACACACACACACACACACACAGAGAGAGAGAGAGAGAGACATAATGTTTCCTTTTCCTGATATATTTCCAAAGCATACACTACACTCTTAGTTTATGATCTTAAGACCATTTTCAAATAATTTACTAATGTAGAAAAATGGGGCTGGGCGCGGTGGCTCACTCCTGTAATCCCAGCACTTTTGGAGGCCGAGGCGGGTGGATCACATGAGTTCAGAAGTTCGAGGCCAGCCTGACTGATATTGTGAAACCCGGTCTCTACTATAAATGCAAAAATTAGCTGGTTATGGTGGCGGGCACCTGTAGTCTCAGCTACTCAGGAGGCTGAGACAGGAGAATTGCTTGCACCCAGGAGGCGGAGGTTGCAGTGAGCCGAGATCGTGCCACTGCACTTTAGCCTGGGTGACAGAGTGAGAGGCTGTCTCAAAAAAAAAAAAAAAAAGAAGGGAAAAGAAAAATGATACGAAGGTCACTTCATCTACATACTCACTTGCAATTTCTTTCTCCTGTTGTATTCGAGGTTTAATTGCAAATACTGAGATGAAATTGATCCAGAGAAATCTTGCCAAACCAACAAAAACCATAGTCAATTCTATGTCACTATGATTGATAAGGAAACCAGTGCTTTAATTTCTCAGGTGACTCTCTTCTCATCCTGATGAACCTGCCAGTCAAACTCAGGAGACAGGCAAGAGAAGAATATAGTTAGACGGAAGGAGCAGCATCAGATGAAGGCCTTTGCTAGGCCTGCTGCTGCCGCTTCTAGTTGTATTTTTTCTTACTTGTTTTCTCTTTCTCGTCCCCTTCCTCATTTCATTCTCCTTCCCGTCTATCTTTTCTAACTTGTCCGTTTCTTGGAAATCAACTTATGGCAAAACACCCATGTCTGTTGCTTAAATGCTCCAAGTGGCTATACTAGGTTGGGAATTGTAGACATCTCATATCTTTAGATTTCAATGTAGTTCTTATAACTTTCTAACGTCAGCCCCTCTGATGTACAGGTCTTGTTGTGATCCTCTGGAATAAAGCTGTGACTCTCCGGAACTTCACATCACAAAATGGTGTTCAAAAATATCTGTTTTGTTAGATGGCCATGTGCAGTGCCAGCTAAAAACATGATGCATTTCTAGAGAGCCCGATCACCCACCTCTGGCGTTTTTCCCTTAAAGAAAAAAGACACACGTGCATGCATGCGCGTGCACGCGCGCGCGCACACACACACGCACACACACACACACACACACACACATACACACACTTCTAAATAGAATTCAGAAGACATAGCACTGGAAACAGCTCATTTCTCGGAAATTCCTGAAAGCTAGAACTGCATCCTCCCCCACAATCAGAGACTCAATCAGCCTCCAATGGAAAAAAAAAAAAAGTGGCTGCAGTTGTAAGAGACAAGCTGATCTAATTGATCCCAGCCCCTCAGGGAGGATGTTCTTCACTTAATTAAGAGCACTGCCACCTGCTTGGTGTATCGGCGTCTAGCAATTCACTTGAGCAGGTCCATCGGCAGATTAGGGCACCAGCTTTTACTGCTGCGTGGTACTGAAACACCAGCATATTAAGCTCTAAAGCTGGTTCTTAAACTGTCATAATGCTGGCTGAATTATAGCTGATTGGAATACCGAACAGGAGAATGCTGATTGGCTGAAAGCAAATCAAATCTGAGCAAAACTACACTGCACTAATAGAATAATAAGGCAGAATGCTTGAAAGAAATTATTTATACATTGCTTCATAAAGGTTCTGATCATTTAGTTTATGTTCTCTAAGCAACTATCCCCTCTAAAATGTTTAATCAAAACCAACTTTAGCTGTTCTATTTACTGTAAAGTGGTATTGTGATACTTGTGACCAATGAAAATCTCACATTTTATGAAAGAATCGTAGCTTTTTTTGGTATTGTATCTCATGCCTGTTAAGACACACAGATAAAGCCATTTATGGGAACAGGTGAAACCTGTCAGCTACGGATTTTTAAAGACCCCAGTAATGACCAACTTCTAAACAAATTTCAAGGATTTCTTGAATGTTTGGTTATTAAACCAAAGCCCAAGTGAATACAGTTTATTATTTTAAGATTATTTTAAAAATTAAGGTTTCTCAGTATTGACATTATGATGAAATTATGAATTTACTAAAGTGCTAATTAGAAGTGCTTATCCTCTCAAGTTAAAGGGCACCAACAGACAGCCTTAAACTAGGCTTGTATTTGCTTTGCATGATTTAACTGCTTTACATTTTTCTTTCTGTTTGTGCTTTATGTTGCAATACCAATAGTAATGTCAATGGTTAACAGTATAGTAGAAGATAAAAATGTATAACTTTTTAGATACTAAAAGAGAATATTATTGATCAAGTGGGTAAACTTCCTACTTGTTTATTCTAAAGTATATTATTCCTTTTACGTGAAATTTTCATTTCTTTTCAAAATCTCAAACTGTTTCACATTAAAGATATTGTAACCTGCAGATGATGTTTTTATTGTTATTGAATCACCCATAAGTGGTAACAATATATATGTGGTAAACACTAAAAAAGAACCCATTTCCCTGAATTGAGCTGCCCAATACAAGGAGTGATACTGGTTACATATTTCTACAGAGGGCCATAGGGCCATAGTATTTTTTTTTTTTTTTTTTTTAAGAGATAGGGTCTTACTCTGTCACCCAGGCTGGAGTGCATTGGTGCAAACATAGCTCACTGCAGTCCCAAACTGCTGGGCTCAAGCAACCCTCCTGCTTCAGCCTTCTGAGTAGCTGGGACTATGGGCATACACCACCAGCCCTGGCTAATTTCCTATTTTTTGTAAAGGCAGGCTCTTACTTTGTTGCCCATGCTGGTCTTGAACTCTTAGCTTCAAGTGATCCTCCTGCCTTGGCTTCCCAAAATGCTGGGATTATAGGCATGAGCCAACCTGCGTAGCCTATTTTTATGATTTTTTAAGAAAATTAATACAAAAATTTTTGTAGTAAATTTTAAATCTCAAAAAAAAAAAAACCACATGAAAATCAAAAGTCCTCCTTGCTCTCTATCTTAGTCCATTTAGTGTTGTTATTAAAGAATAGCTAAGGGTGGATAATTTGTAAAGAAAAGAAGTTTATTTAGCTGACAGTTCTGCTGGCTGGAAGGTTCAGGTTTGGGCGTCTGGTGAGAGCTTCAGGCTGTTTCCTCTCATGGCAGAAGGCAAAGGGGAGCCGGTGTGTGCAGACACCACATGGTGAGAGAGGAAGCCAGAGAGAGAGAAGGGGGAAGATGCCAGGCTGTTTTGTTGTTGTTGTTGTTTGAGATGGAGTCTTGCTCTGTCACCCAGGCTGGAGTGCAGTGGCACGATCTCGGCTCACTGCAGCCTCTGCCTACTGGGTTCCAGCGATTCTCCTGCCTCAGCCTCCCGAGTAGCTGGGATTACAGGCACGTGCCACCACAGCCAGCTAATTTTTGTATTTTTAGTGGAGACGGGGGTTTCACCATGTTGGCCAGGCTGGTCTTGAACTCCTGACCTCAGATGATCCGCCTACCTCGGCCTCCTAAAGTGCTGGGATTACAGGCATGAGCCACCTCGCCCAGCTGCCAGGTTGTTTTTAAACAACTAGTTCTAACGAGAACTAACAGAGTGAAAAATCACTCACCGATGAAGGAGGGCATTAATCTATTCATGAGGGATCCATTCCTCTGACCCAACATCTCCCATTAGGCCCCAGCTCCAACATTAGGGATCAAATTTTAACAGGTTGGGAGGAGACATATACCCACACTATAGGGATCTCTACTGTAGTCCTCTCTATAGAGATTATCACTTTTATCTTCTTTTCTTTTCTCTTTTCTTTTCTTTCCTTTCTTTCTTTTTCTGTTTCTTTCTTTCTCTCTTTCTTTCTTTCTTTCTTTCTTTCCTTTCCCTTCCTTCCTTCCTCTCTCCCTCTGTCCCTCCCTCCTCGTCTACTTTTCTCCTCTTCTCTTCTCTTCTCCTTTCTTTTCTTTTCTTTCACAGGATTTTGCTCTGTTGCCCAGGCTGGAGTGTAGTGGGCTCAAGTGATCCTCCTGCCTTGGCCTTCCAAAGTACTGGGATTACAGGCATGAACCACTGTGCCTAGCCTATAAATTTTCATAAACATCCAGAACTTTTTCTAAAATATATACGGGGGGAGAAGAGAGATTTTGTTTTGGTCATGTTTAACATAAAAAAAATCTGTTTCTAAGTATTTTTCTATAACTCGTATTTTCACAAAACAATATTTTCAGAAACTTTTGGGGTGGAGGGGGTCATTTCATACAGAAGTGCCTATGATTCATTGCTGCTGAGTTTTTCATAGGGTGGATGAATTATAATTTATTTTACCCTATGTTGATGGATATTTATGTCATTTTCAACATTCACTCTTTCAGTGCTGTAGTGAAAATACATGCAAGTATTTCCCCCAGATCAGAGACTTAAAACAGCTGTGTCCAAGGGCAGTGCATTCTATATCTCACAACGATGTGGGTCTTTTAAGGTAGCTGAAAATGCACGTCACTTCTTCATTGTTCCCTCTGGTTGGTGAACTTTGACTCCCAGATAGTCCTGTGGTATCTTTCTCATTGAATTAAAATTTTTGAATCTTTCTCCACATTTTTATAATGAGACTACTACTCTTTCTTTCTCTATCACCTAATCTTTACTTAGTTTTCTTTATTTTACTTATAACCACCTGATATATAAGGTATTTATTTGTTTATTGATTGTTCTGGATTTATCTGTTTCGCCCTCTGCTATATTTCTGGCACTCAGATCACTGCCTAGTGTTTAACAATATTTGTAGAATAAGTGAAAAAATGAGTGAACAAATGAACTATAATTTTACCTCCTGTAATCCCAGCTACTCAGGAGGCTGAGGCCGGAGGATCACTTGAACCTGGGAGGCGGAGGCTGCAGTGAGCCGAGATAGCACCCATGGACTCCAGCCTGGGTGACAGAGCAAGAACCTGTCTCAAAAAAACAAAACAAAAAATTATTCCTGTTTCTGTGTGAGGGAAACTAAGAAAAACATATCCCTTGTCTCTGTAAGAAGCAATAAATAATCATTTATGAATCTCACCAAATGAAAAAGGAATAGGGACAGGGGCTTTGTGATCATCTGAAATATTATCTACTTAAGGCACTGGCTAGTTTAACACAAGCTAATTCCTCCTGTTTTTAATATTGGTACATAATGGAGTAATCCACCAGGGTCTCTTATAGCACCGATGAACACCAGGAGTTGCATTGACTCTAATACATATTGTGGCATCAAGTTCTGTATCCTGGTTTTTCCCGGGAGCTCTGCCCTGAAAAACCTCCTTCTCTTCACCACCACACTTGGCCTTTTGTCTTTTCTTTTCTGCTGCTGAGTCTTCAAGTGGGAGGTTATATAGACTATGATATCACCTATCATTTATAACCAAGTAGAAAATAAGAATTAGAACACTGTTGTCAAGCTGTCTTCACTCCCTAATTGAATTTTATCCGTTTAGCACTTTAAAATGGAAGGTTTGGAGGATTTAATTTTTAAAAGGTAATATTCTTTTTTTGGATCATTTTTAATACCTTAAGTCCCTGACCAGAATTTCTGAGATTGAACAACTAATCGTCCCAAAGATGCTTCAAATATAAGTAATTCAGAATTTTTAAGGTATTCCTCAAAGGGCATGAAATTATGGAGTAAAACTAGCTTAACAGAAGAAAAAATAAATCCAGGGTTGATTCCTGAGGTAGGATTTATTACCTTATAAATCTGTAGAACAATTTAAACTTTCAAAAAATAATTTTAAAAATTAGTGATCTAATTAAATATGCACCCACTCATACACTCCTCATCTAAAAGAAGCCAGATCAAAACTATTGGAAGCTATGGCTAAAGCAGCTGATGAGAAATTAAATAGCTTGCTCTCTCTCTTTCAGTCTAGTAGAATGTGGTTTTTATTAGCATCATTGTTTGTAACAAATTATAGATAAACTTCAGGCAATGATTGATGTGGCTGGGGGTAGTAAGGTTATGTAAAACTTCAACTTCTGCAGTTAGAAAACATTCTAAAAAATTAAATGGGTAATAAATTGTCATACCTTGGAATAGAGAAAAATACTGGGCATTCTAAATGCCTAGGTTGTCACTAGCTAGTAAGGAAAAAATATTTTGCCAACTTCATGCATACTAAACAGATGCATGCCAGGTGGCCAAAAAAAAAAAAGAAAGAAAGAAAAAAAGGTGGTGGAACGTAAAACTAACTTTGTAAAAGCCTCCTTGTGTGCGTCTGCAATTCCTTTTCTTCTCTGGCATTTTATAGTTGGCACTTTTCGTTGGGCTTTAAAAAAATTAAGTGCTTTCCTCTGAATAAGAATAAATCACCAACTTATTTTCATGTTTACCAAGACTAGCTCCAAAGTTAGTGTTGTTTTTCTTGATGGCATTAGCTTCAAAAGCTTGTCTCTTAAGAGAGTCATTATGTTATAATGTGTGAATTAGTTCAGTTCGGTTTACAATCAAACAAGTTAATTGTTGGCTCGGTCCACTCCACAAAAAAAACTCTTATCTATTTTATGAGGCCTTATTTATGTGTTCTTGAGCTAGGGGGAAAAAAGGTACTTTGTGTATGAGTTGGGGAGAAAAAGGGAAAAGACTCAAGTCAAAGAAATGTCTTCCTAAACTCTCGATTTGAGCCATTTTTCCAGACTCAAATGTCCAGTCTGTTTTGAGGATTATTTAAAACTTGACCTTGAGACCAATTTGCTTGTCATTGCTTCAAAAACAGTGCTAACGTGAGAACTTGCAAATGTTAAATCAAGCTTTTTCAATATGAAAACAATAATGATTGTTAAGGACACAATATATTTTAGTTATGTATTCATATTCATTTATTTACATGTCTAACGGATATTACTGAGTGCCACTATGTGCTCAGCCTGGTGCCAAATTTCTAGGAATATGATGGTTAGAAATAACAGACAAAACCTCTTCCGCCATGCTTTTGAGACTCACATCTCAGAGTCTACAGGCAAAGAGGGACACATTCCACAAGAAGGATGTTTTCTCATGTTTCAGCCCTATAGAAGGTTAGGAAGCAGTCTACCAAGATACTGAAAACTTTATTTCAGTAACGATTTCTTTACTCTATCCACCCCAAAAACTAGAGAGAATGCAGTTGTACCCATGGTTATAGGATATTGCCAATCACAGATGGAAACAGAAATTCAGGGTAAATCCTATGAGAATTTTCGGTTTAAGATGGACCAGTTTGCGGCAGACAAGGGGAAGCTTACAGTGAAATTTCTGCCCAGTAGAACCTCAGTTTGGCTACTAGAGGGCTCTGATCTCAAGGACTGTCAGTTCATTCAAGATGTGAAATAATTAGAAAAATAAGGAGAAAATCTGAAGGTGTACTAACAATCAAGTGACCATCAGGTAAAATAAGCTAATTCTTTCAACCTTGAGAGAATGAGAAGTTGGTACGATGGTTAGGAAGAGGAGATGCCAGGTGAAAATAAAATTCCAACTTAAATGATGTTAAAGGAGAAATATTCTCAGTAAAGAGTTTGGATATGTTGGGTGGTAAATATGTAATAAAGTTATTTTGTGACATGCAAGATAATCTGAGACGAAATGGAGAGCCACATCTTTCTGTTTCTTGGTGCTCATCCTCATGTTCAAAGTTTAAATCAATTGAAGGGTCAAAGTGCCCAAGTTCATCTCAAAATACGCCATCTTCATTCAAGGTTGCAATTTCCTCTTTTGAGGAAGACAGAGTGGCCTAACCAAACAGGAGAGAAAAATCAGGGTTTATAAAAATGTTGGATAGGAACCATTTAATTCTCACCGTACTTAGCTTTCCCAGGAATGATTATGCTCTCCTTATGAATGTGACATTGAAAATCTGTACTTTTTATAGGACGCAGTGGGAAAAAAATGTAAGCTGTAAAATGTTGCTTTAAAAACGTGTTTAAAAACAGTGTTCTGACACTTTATTGCACAATGAGCTCTTACATTAAGCATTTATGGCAGCTACAAATTCACAGCATGGTTTTGATGCAGTAATAAAAAGCACCAAAATGGATCCAACTGACATTTTACAGCCAGAACAAAGGTTTGAAAGTTTAAAGCTTATCTGTAGCTACTACATGTTACATATCAGTTACATTATCTATAACAAGATTACACGTTACCCACCCCTAACATATTTCTAATAATAAATTATTAGTAAATTCAGTATTTCAATCACTTTCAAGGTCAAAGAACATCAAATCATATGGTCAAACAAACGTAAGGTAATGAGGAAAGACTCTAATTTTTTTTATGACGACTGAGTGCATACGCAGTTCATCCAAAATCCATGCTTGCCCAAAGGAGTGGTTCAATCTCATTTTTCCTCTTCTCTGGGGTTCCAAACAGTCCCTAGTCTTTTTGTACTTATTAATGGGATTGAGTCAAAAATTCTCTCAGACATTTTGTATATTTTTTCCTTTGATTCTAGCAAAATATTGGGAATGTCTGCGATGCTCTCAATTAGCCAGTAGTATCACAAACATGTAGTTGGGTCCGATCTTATTCCTGCTCAAATTCCTCCACTACCACCACCACAACTGTGGCTCTTTATCAATATCAGATTAGTGTGTTGGCAGAGTGATATTTTGCCTACAGCTTATCCAAAATACATGACGATCTCTGAGCTGTTGGTCTGAAATCTTAAAAGAGTGGGTATTTGAAAACAAGTGTTCTGTATAGTTTTGTCAGTTCACATGAAAATTTTCCTAGGTGTATCTATATCTTAATGGTTATATTAACTAGATAGCTAGATATATTGATAACATTTTTGATGGGTATGAAAACATTTTTGATGGGCATGAACACTCTGAGGCTTTACTTAGTTCATGAATTTGTCTATGGAAAAGAATTAGCGTTATTTTCCCAAGCCAATTTTTTTGTGAAATTGCCACTGCTAAAAGCCTCATGACTTGGACATAGCATAGTCCAGTTTCTCGGCGTTGCAACAGAAGCCAAGATGTGGTTCTTCCCAAGGGCTGGTTGCATTTGTCTGAATGCCATGTTCATCGTTTTTAATGTTGGATAGACATTTTGGGATTGAGTTATATAAAGATATTTACCAGCAAATCTATTCTCAGTATTCTCAGCAAAACAAATAGATGCCATTAGTGATCAAACTATTTAAAATATATTTTAAGTGATCCAACATAATAATACAAATATAGTAATGCAAATCCATAATTATTTTATCAAGTTTTATTCTTTTTCAGAATATTGTAACATCCAGTGTTTTATTTGATTATGAATATTCTCTTTGACAGATGAAAACATGTATCTGAAGTCAGAAATCTTTAATTCCTTGAAAAAATATCTTACAATGACATAATAATGTCAGTGCAATTTAAGTTCCTGTATTGAAAGTCCTAATACAATTCTAAAATTCCTTTTGTTTCTTTTTGAGCTATTTTAGATTTCTTTAATCATACTATAGTCCATAAGTCTGTCTTGCATATATGAAGTTGTTACCATCCATGAAAATACTGTCAACAAGTGTGTGGATTTGACAGCCTAGAACATGTAACTCTCCTTCCAGCACAACGATATCTTACCAGGTTTAATTTTATACATATATAAAAAATAAATGAATTATAAATATACATGTAATATATAAATAATTCGTTTCATAATCTTACAATGATAAGGCACGCTGTTCATTCTCGTGTACAAACATGGGAAACAGGCTGGGCATGGTGGCTCATGCCTGTAATCCCAGCACTTGAGAGGCTGAGGCGGGAGGATCACTTGAGGTCAGGAGTTTGAGACCTGCCTGGCTAACATGGTGAAACCTTGTCTCTACCAAAAATACAAAAATTAGCTCGGTGTGGTGGCAGGTGCCTGTAATCCCAGCTACTTGGGAGACTAAGGCAGAATCGCTTGAATCCGCGATGTGGAGGTTTCAGTGAGTGAGCCGAGATTGCACCACTGCACTCCAGCCTGGGCAACAAGAGCGAAACTCTGTCTCTAAAGAAAAAACAAACAAACAAACAAAAAATGGGAAACATTGTATTGAAAGTTAAAAATATATTTGGAAATTTTTTATTACTGTATAAAATTGAACAAAAGTAGTCAAGATGAAGGAATAACCTCTACCCCTTTGTTATTGTTATCAACTTTTTCTAATTACAGGTGTCATCAGTACTATTGTAACAAATTCCAGCAATATAGAAATAACATACATTATAAATGTCTGCCCCAAGCCATGCACGATCCATCTTACCCTTAGGAGTTTGACCTTCTTCCCATACTTCTTGTCTTATAACTCTTTAAACACATGTATACTATTTTAATGAGATTATATAACTTGTTTTCAAAATTATCAATATAACTTACACCCCAGGTTTGGAAAAGCCATCCTCTCTCTCCCCATCTCAGAAATCATTTTAAATACACTTATATTTTATGGTTTTCTTTTCATTTAGATTTTTCAATCCATTTACAACTTGGGGAAGTTTTATTGTGATAGTGTCACAATTTTATTTTTACTTCAAAGTGCTTTGCCAATAGTCACAATGGCATGTAATATTAATAAATTATTATGACTTTTTAACTTTGAATATAACTTTGAAGTAGAATCAAAATATCATAGTAGCAAGAGGGGCAGAAGCTTATGAAAGGAATCTTAAACTTAATCTTGCCCAGCAACCAAGCTATATAGGTTGGTTGTTTTAGACTGGAATCTAGTGGAAGTGTGGAAATGTTTACTGAGAATTCTTAGTAAAGTTCTTAAATTACGTTTTAAAACTCTATCAAACTATATATTCCTTCAACAGAAGTGTCTGATTCCATTAATGCTTTCAAAGTCAGTGCCTTGAAAGAGGGGGCAGGGTATTAGGGGGAATATATGTCAGCCATATACTCAGAAACAGAGGCGAGGCAAGAAGATGTGATCTGTTTTAATTCCGACTCAAACTCCCCGTTTACTTTCCAATATCGATAAAAAATATTTCCAGATGTATAACAATAGATAAGAATGGGAAATAAAACTTGAATTATTACATTGTTAAATTGCCCAATTCAAGCCCCTAAGTCTGGATGTTTATATAAAAATGCAGGCAGATGATTTAGTAATGGTGGTGATGAGAACAGAAATAAACAAAAAGATCAATTTTACCCACTTGAGGATGTTAATATATCAATTAAAAAATAAATATTGTTGCTAAATATTGGTAATTTAAAATTTAATTCAGTAATTTAACCGCAGTAATTTATTTTTAAAATCATAACATTTTAATTGAAGTAATAATAAAAAGGTAAGAGAATTGGCATACAATCAGGTACCTGAGAAGGAAGAAAGTTGAGTAGAGAGTTGATGCCTCCTGTTTGCTTTTCAGAAGATTTCCCCATATAATTCAAAATAATAATCCCTAACATTGCTATAGACCTGGAGTTCTTAACCTAGAGTCTATGGAAACCTCAGCTACTTTTGGGAGCTCCACAATTGTCCTGAAATTATATGCAAAATTTTGTGGCTTCTTGTGGTGGTAATGTGTGCATGCGGGCATTCTTCTGATATAAATAATTCATGGCTTTCATCACAATCCTGATGGAATTCATGGCTCCCTAAAAGTTCAGAACAAGTGATATAGACCTCAGAATGTACAAGGTGCTTTAGAGTTTTTACCTAGTTCTTCAGAGCAGCAGTCCCCAACCTTTTTGGCACCAGGTACCAGTTTAGTGGAAGACAATGTTTCCATAGACTGGGTGGAGGAGGGATGGTTTCAGGATGATTCATGCACATTACATTTATTGTGTGCTTTATTTCCACTATTATTACATTGAAATATATAACAAAATAATTATAAAACTCACCATAATGTAGAATCCGTGGCAGCCCTGCTTTGTTTTCCTGCAGCTAGATGGTCCCATCCGGGGATGATGGGAGACAGTGGCCTGTCATCAGGCATTAGATTCTCATAAGGAGCACGCAACCCAATCTTTCACATGCACAGTTCACAACAGGGTTTGCGCTCCCATGAGAAACTAATCCTCCCCTGATCTGACAGGAGGCGGTAATGCCAGGGATGGGGAGCAGCTGTAAATACAGGTGATTCTTTGCTTGCTCACCCGCCGTTCACCTCCAGCTGTGCAGCCCCGTTCCTACAGGCCACCACCCAGTATCGGTCCGTGGCCTGGGATGTGGGGACCCCTGCTTTACAGTACAGGAGCAGACCTGAACCAAGTCCAAGACACTTACATTTCCCCACTTCTGTGGTCCAGAGAAAAGTGGCCTGGAGAAACTGTTCTCATCAAAGTACAGTTACTAAACCTGGAGACCTCTCCTGTCCCATTTGCATTTGACACTGAAGAATAGATGTGAAGATGTTACAGATCTTTAGGAAAGGACAGATATTTTCTGAGAAGAGCGAAGGTGGGAGTCTTCAAATTTACCTTGTAGCAGATAGCCAACCACACCACTGGTAAGTGAAGAATGTGTATTCCAGAAGTAGTGAAAGTTCATTTCAACAGAGTCACTTAGGGAAAACAAAAGCTTCCTTTATATAGTGGAATCTGCATGCATTTCTTTAAGCCCTAATATTTGAATGCCGAGGCACTGAGTCCACGTAGTTATTATCTGAAACTCTAGTTCATTCATTTTTTATTTAAATAGGATACTAAATCACACAATTAGGAGAAAGACCCACCTTTTAAAAACAAAAAAAAAAAACTAACTCAGAATATTGCACCTCCATAACCATACATTCTTTCTTAGAAGTGTGCGTTTATTCACTTTCCCATCCTGAAACATATGACATCCTATTCTTTAAAAATTGGTCAAACTACAGCAAAATGAATAGAAACTAAAATATTTCTTAAATGTTTAAAATTCAGCTACTCAAAATCTTGACGCTCTGGTCTCTCCAAGTCCTGCTGATTGCTAGTGGCAATTTCTTCAGGGTGTTCTTTCTCCTGTTTATTTTTGCCAATTTTGTCAAAGATCAGTTGGTTACAGGTTATGTAGTTTTATTTCTGGATTCTCTATTCTGTTTCCATTAATTTATGTGTCTATTTTTACCCCAGTAGCATGCTGTTTTGGTATTTAATTTGGAGTTCAGTGACATGATGCCTTCAGCTTTGGTTTTTTGTTGTTGTTTGTTTGTTTATTTTGCTTAGGAATGCTTTGGCTATTCAGGCTCTTTTTTGGTTCCATATGAATTTTAGGATTCTTTTTTCTAATTCTGTGAAATATGACATTGATAATTTTATAGGAATAGCATTGAATGTGTACATTGCTTTGGGAAGCATGGTTGTTTTAATAATATTGACTCTTCCAATTCATGAGTGTGGGATGTTTTTCCATTTGTTTCAGTCGTCTACAATTTCTTGCATCAGTATTTTGGTTCTCCTTGTACTTATCTTTTACCTCTTTGATTAAATCTATCCCTAGGTATTCTATTTTATTTTATCTTATTTTATTTTATTTGTCATTATTTTTAGTGAGATTCAGTTCTTGGCTTGATTCCTAGCTTGATTGTTGTTGCTATATAGAAATGCTGCTACTTTTTGTGAATTGATTTTGCATCCTGAAACTTTACTGAATCATTTACCAAATCTAGGAGTCTTTCAGAGAAATCTTTAGGGGTTTCTGGTGTAAGATTATATTAATACTATTCATGAACAGAGATAATTTTACTTCCTCTTTTTTTCCAAATTGGGTGACTTTCATTCTTTCCCTTGACTGGTTGCTCTAGCTAGGACTTCCAGTCCTGTGTTGAATAGGAATGGTGAAAGTGGGCGTCCTTGTCTTGTTCAAGTTCTTACAGGAAATGCTTTCAACATTTCCCCATTCAGTATGATGTTGATTGTGGGTTTGCCATATATGACTTTTATTATTCTGAGGTATGCTCCTTCTATGCCTAGTGTTTTGAGGGTTTTATTGAATGTTTTTCTACATCTACCTAATTACAAGCAGTGAAATTGAATCAGGAATAAAATAGTCTCCCAATTAAAACAAAAAGCCCAGTACCAGAGGGGTTCACAACTGAATTCTACCAGACCATACAAGGAAGAACTGATACCAATCCTACTGAAACTGCCCCAAAAAGTAGAGGAGGAGGGAATCCTCCCTAACTCATTCTACAAAGCCAACATCATCCTGATACCAAAGCCAGGCAGCCACAGAACAACAACAACAATATCCCTGATGAACATTTGATGCAAATACCCTTGATGAACATTTGAGGCAAAATCCTCAACAAAATACTAGGAAACCAAATCCATAGACATCAGAAAGATACTACACCACAACCAATTAGGTTTTATTCCAGAGATGCAAGGATGGTTCAACATATGCAAATCAATGAATGTGATTCACCATATACACAGAATTTTAAAAATCATATTTAATATGATCTTGATGGTTTGACTTTTATAATTTGCAATGCTTGTCTTTAGATCTGGTAATACTCTTCATCCTGAAGTTGACTTTTTAATTTAGCCACACCAGTTTTTTAAAGATAATTTTTGCATGACATAACTTTTCCCTTCCTTTTAGTTTCAACACATCTGTATCTTAATGTTTAAATGTGTTTCCTCTAAAACTAATGTGTGCTTGGGACTTGTCCTTCATTGAGTCTGACAAAATCTGTCTTTTAATTTGGGCTTTTAGTCTGTTTACATTAACGTAATTGTTGATACACTTGGGTTTAAGTCTACTATCTTGGTGTTTGAGTTCTCCTTGTTCTAAATGCTTTTAATCCCTCTATTCCTCTTTTTTTCCTTATTTTATTGAATAGATTATCTCCTTTTTTCCCCCTCTATCAATCTTTTAATCATGCATCTCTGTTAATTTTTACTGTTTGAAAGATTAGAATGTAGATCTTGAGGTTGTCTCAAGACTCACTTAAAAAAATGTGTACTACTTTGCCAATAAGTACTTTGCAAATAACAACCTTACAATAGTGTACTTTTACTTATCACTCAGTCTTTTGCATTCTTGTTTTCATATGTTGACTTTAACGTATTCTTTAAATACCATATCACATTGTTATATTTACATAGCCATATACTTTTAAAGAGATTTAAAATATTTATCTAGCCTCTTATCCATGCAGATGAATTTATTTACATACTTATTCCTGATGTTCTCCATTCCTTTCTGCAAAATTGGATTTCTACATGACAGTATATTCTTTCAGGCCAAAAACAATTTTAAGAAATTTCTTGTGGGATTTGTCTACTGAAGGCAAATTTTCCCAGATTTGTCTGTCTGAAATGCCTTTATTTTGCTTCAGTTTCAAAGTATTTTTTTGCTGGATATTGAATACCAGATTTACTTCTATTTTGTGGCTTTTTTTTTTTTTTTTTGAGACAATATCTGGCTCTGTCGCCTAGGATGAGTGCAGTTGTACAATTACAGCTCACTGCAGTCAAAGTCCTGGGCTCAAGTGCTCCCACCACCTCAGCCTCCTGAGTAGCTGGAACCCCAAGCACCACCAACATGTTCAGCTAGTTTATTATTTTTTGTAGAGATGGGGTCTCACTATGTTGCCCAGGCTGGTCTTGAACTCCTAGACTCAAACAATCCCACTGCCTTGGCCTCCCCAAGTGCTGGGATTACAGTTGTGAGCCACAGCACCCAGCCTTTTTTTCACTCTTAAACGTGTCATGTTGTTTTTATTGAGAAGTCAGCTGCCATTCTCATCATTTTGCCTTTATGTGTCTTCCTCTGGCCACTTTCAAGATTTTGTACTCATTTTCAGCAGTTTGACATGACATGCCTTTATTTGTTTTTCTTTGTGTTTATCCTATATGTAGTTTACTGAACTTCTTCAATCTGTTAAATAATTTCTTTCAAAAATGTTAGAGAAATTCATGACCATTATCTCTTCAAATATTTCTTCTGTCCTAATTTCTTTCTCTTCTCCTTCTATCACACTGATTACACATATGTTAGACCAATTCATGTTGTCCTTCAGATCTTGGGCACATTATTTTGTTGTTCATCTTTTTGTTTCTATTGATCTGTCTTCACATTTACTGATTCTATCCTATTCTCTGTCTGCTAGTACACCTATCAAAGGAATTTTGTTTTATCTCTATCAGTTTCTCTTCCTTCATTTCAAATTTTGCCACCTAGGCACTTTATTCATAGTTTCCATATCTCCATTGACATTTCCCATCTGTTCATGAATGTTGTGAACCTTTTCCACTATACTATTTAACATTTGTGTGATAGTTATTTTAAAGATGCCCTATAAAAATGCAACATCTGGGTTATATATTGTCTAATTCTGATCATTTTCTCTCTTGATAATGAATCACAATTTTTTATTCTTTGTATGTCTTATGTTTTTTTATTGAATGTCTAATATCAATAAAGACTAAAGCAAATAATATTTTTACCTAGAAAAGGTCATGCTTCCTCTTTCCGCCTGTTAATGGGTGGGTTATATCAGTCTATTTCCAGGCTAGTCTGTCTTTCAAATGAGTCTGGGTTTTTTGTTGTTGTTGTTGTTACTTAAGTTAGATTCATTTCACCATGAGCTTAAAATTATTTGACATGCGATTCGTAAACCTACAGCATGTGCCTCTTCTTTCTATCTCTCCTCTTTGTAGATGGATCCTACCTGGTATGCTGTAAAACCCCTTAACAGCCTGTAGAACTTCTCTCATACTTTTTGCTTGTGATTTTGCCTTCACACTTCAACAGGCCCCATGTGCTTCTGCCTCAGGAGTGTTTCTTTCAGCTTTCCTGCCCCACCTCCAGCTATATAGCCATAGATAGTCACTGTTTCATAATTAGTAGACATGGTTTAGCGTGTCCACAAGGTTCTCTAATTTCTAAGTCTATACCCTCAGACTTCAGCAGGCCCTGTGAACTTGTTTCATAGGTGGCTAGTGAGATGTAGGGGTACTCTCAGCTCTCCTCTTTCTTCCCCAGTGACAGCCAATAGCTTCCAGGTATTCATGGCAAATACTAGATTACCTGTAGGGTTTTTCTAAATTTCAAGCCCTACGCTCAGATATTAGGAAGCCACATACTTTATCTTTGTCTCAGTAAGAGCCAGCTATCATGCGCTGCCTCTAGTCTTTCTCAAAACCATTTGGTGAAGGCTTGTGGACAAAAATGTTGGTGCAGATATCCTTTGTTCCTGTCATAACTTGGGATTCTAGACTGCCACACCAATATGCATTCAGACTTTCACTTTTTGAAATGTATTTGGTTGCTTTTTATCAGCATTTATAGAATTTTCTACTTTTTCAGGTGCTCTGTCAAGGAGAAAAGCAGAGATGGCTTCCTTCTTTCTCAGTAGGAGTTTGGCATTTTTTGGAATTTTTTTTATTCAGCTTTTCAATGGGCTTCAATAAACTGTGATTTTGTAGGTTAGAATATTTTTATTATTTGGGTGGCAGTGACATTCTCTTGTGACTTTCTGTATCCTACAGGGAAAGATGAAGCTGGCAGATTGGAATTTTTACACAGCTTTGTCTAGTACTAATTGCTTTCTTACCTAGTATATCTCACAAAGTAGAAATAGTCATAGCAAACGTATGTTTAGTAATAATAATACTAACTAGCTCTTCATCTCTGCAAAGCACTATCTTAAGCATTTTAAATCTATTAACTCATGCATTCTTCATTGCAGCACAATCATTCAAATTCCAATATTATCCTCATTGTAATGCAAGGAATATGAGTTTCTAGAAGTTTGAGTAACTGACTCAATATGTAAATAACTCAAATGATTCAATAAGACAAAAAAAAGCAACCAAATATAAAAATGGGGAAAAGAAATGAGTAGCAATGAATATTAAAAAGTAAGCATAAATTGGTCATGAATATATGAAAAGATGTTCAATCATGTTATTCACATTACATTAAAACCATAGGCCAGGGGCAGTGGCTCACATTTGTTATCCCAGCACTTTGGGAGACTGAGGTGGGTGGATCACTTGGGGCCAGGAGTTCAAGACCAGCCTGGCCAACATGATGAAATCCTGTCTCTGCTAAAAGTACAAAAAAAATTAGCCAGACATGGTGGTGGGCACCTGTAATCCCAGCCACTTGGGAGGCTGAGGCAGGAGAATCACTTGAACCCAGGAGGTGGAGGTTGCAGTGAGCCAAGATCGCACCATTGCACTCCAGCCTGGGCAACTAGAGTGAAACTCCGTTTCAAGAAAAAAAAAATAATAATAATAATATTTCTTCCAGGTGAGCATATATCAAAAAGCCAGACAATGACAAGTATTAGCAAAGATATGGGACAGGCCGGGTGTGGTGGCTCATGCCTGTAATCCCACCACTTTGAGAGGCCAAGGCGAGACAATTTCTTGGGTCCAGGAGTTTGAGACCAGCCTGGGCAACATAGTGAGACTCTATGTCTACTAAAAATGAACAAATTAGCCAGGCATGGAGGTGTATGTCTGTATTCCCTGCTACTCAGGAGACTGTGGTAGAAGCATTGTTTGTGCCCAAGAATTCAAAGCTGTAGTGAGTCACGATCATGCGACTGCACTCCAAACTCCAGCCTGAATGAAAGAATGAGATCTTTTCTCAAAAAAAAAAAAAAAAAAAAAGAATAAAAAAGATATGGGACAATGAATACTCGCATCTGATAATGGTGGGCATATCTATTGATGCACCACCTGGGAAATTAGTATGATAGCTTCAATTAATCAAGTTGAATATTTACATATCCTTAGCCAAACAGTGCTACTACTTGGTATATACTTTTGAGAAACTGTTGCATAAATACAACAAAGACTTACACATAAAGACTTTTTCAGAACCAGGATTCAAACCTAGACATTCTGACATTCTAAATTTTTGCCCACAGCTATTATATTATGCTAAAAGTAGTCATAAGTTCAGTTGTAAGATTTCTTACACAAGTGAGATTCCTACCACACAGAAATCCAATCAATTCTCTGGTAGACCTTAGGAAAAACAGAAATATAGAGTGCAGATAGTTGAGACAGTATGACATCGAACTAAAAACCAGTCTCCAGGAAAATGAGGCACTCTCCAATTGAGTAAAGATGTGTGAATTCCTTCAACAGCAGAGCACTCCTATTAGGAAATAAACACCCATAATGAACTCTAATAGAACTGTTTAAGGTTCTGATTGGAGCAAAGTAGCCCCCTCTTTTGTTTTAAGTGTTGCTTTTGGTTGCTAACAAAGTCCTTCTCCCTTGGAGACAGATGTTGCATTTAGGAATTAGAGAAAACCTATCAGTTTTACCTAGCTGAAATACCAATGCAGTTCTAAGTACTTAAACATGGAAATCATTCTTGTTTGCTTGTATTTATACAGAGCAGTCTTAGCATGTGTAATTAATAGATCATCCAGTAAGAAGCACTCTTGTAACCAGTTAAACTCACTATATTTGAATACACAAACCATTCCAGCCAATGAACCATTCAAAATATTACTTTAAACCAATTTGGTTATAACTATTAAGCCTATTAATGGGTTCCAGAAAACCATGTCTTGGGAAAGTATTGGCAAACTTTCTGTCAAAGAAAAGCCTAGCAAAGTATTTTCCAATAATATCCCAAGATACTAATATTTCCTTTAAGTATTGTGTTTAACTATAGAATTGTGTTCCCTACTGTCAAAGAATATTGCTTTATTTACCTAAAATTTTCTATGAACTGCACTTAAATTAAGTGGCAATAAATTAAATTTGGTAACACCTGAGCTTCATATCTGATAAGTAATTTGCTTTCAATGGAATACATTCAGTCATAGCCCTATATTATGGTATAAGCATTTGTGGAGGAAAATCAGTGCTTTAATCAAGATCAACTCAAACATAATATTTATTGTTATTGCATGTAAGTGTGTGAAAAATGAACTGGGTGATAGCGCCATGTCAGAACTATTTTCCTCAACATTACCACTAATCATCTAACCTTCGTTAGGAACCAACTCCAGTACAGGTGGGAAAACATTTAGTTGTGTTCTGCTCTGCTGAGCCCATTCAAAATAGCTTTTCTGCCTCACTCCAGTGGTTTCATGAAGATGGGGATTGATCTGTGAATCTCTTGCATGGTATGTTTGAAATTTTTATGTGAGTGTAAAGTGTCAGGTGGTGTCAAATGCTCTCATTACCAGGCAGCAGAGGGAGAGTCAGTTGACAAGGAGTTATCATTTCTATAAGATATGACTCTGCTTTGATTTTTATGGACAGCAGGTCCTGTTCTTTACTGCATGGTCAAGTCAAAGAAGCTAGTGTGGAGGACTTGATTTAAATATTATGAATGGTAATTCTAGCACATGCTGATTTTGCTAAAAGCACTCAGTTCATTGAACCTTCCTTGATTTCTTTCCTTTTTCATATTTTTCAGTCAACCTTCAGGATTCCACTTTCCTTAATAAAATGTAAAGGTAGCATCTATCCAGTTGTCTGTTTAATGGGCTACATCCTCTTCTAGACACTAACAAAGTCAATCTGTTCTCCTCCAGCACACAAGTACACATTCAAAACAGCATTGGTCCATGAGCCAAGAGTGAAAGAAATGCCTCATGGGACCATCATGCATGAGGATACATTTGTAAGTCTCTTTGTCTCTTAAACTCAGTAATGCCACAAATTATTTAGCTAGAAATGAAGCACCAAGTTAAATGAGACATGTTCATTTCCTAGATATTTTCCTGTTTACCCCTTCTATTGTCACAGTCCATCTGATGAGAGTCCAGCTAACACTGCTAAGCCCGTGGATTTCCATATTTTGTTAAGCTAGAACTTGGCAGAGACAATTTTATATTGTGGAATCTACTCTACATTGTACTGCTGAAATATTTTCATTGTCTGAAACTCACATCTTGTAGTTGTGGGAGTATGAATGTTATCTTCAGGTCAAATTGCTGCAGGATGGAAGCATGGACCCATTTTTTCTTTAATGCTAATTCTATTTTTGGGTTCTGCATTAAGTACCCATTGCCTCTGAGGTGATTATTTCCATTTTATTTTTAAAAATGCTGATTGTGCATTATATCTTATTAAATTAGCTTTATTTAAAAGCATTCTTACTTGTATAATGATATACCGTGTTTGGAGTTCCAACTGTGGGCTTGACAGAGGTGATACTGTTAAAGAAAACCTGTTCAATGACATTGGCTAAAGCACAGTAAGGCAGACTCTATTCAAGACCATCTCAACAGGTGCAGGGACTACTGCAATGGGGCTTTGCACTCTGGGAGAGAGATTGGACTCAACTCCCAATACAGCACGGGCAAGTGGGAATTTATAGCCAAAGAATAGTGTGGTAGTCAGTGGATGGAAAATTACTAAGAGGAAATGTCAGGGGTGAGGAGGATTCTGACTAAACCCACCTAAGAGGATTTTTGCTGAAGATAGGCCAGTGTGATCAGACATCGCCTAGCAGATGGTAGAGGATGGGGAACCTGATCAGATATTGAAGATGATCAGATATTGAGGATGGGATGTTCTTGTTAAACTGACTTAACAGAGTTCTTTTCTAAAGCTGGATTTTACAAGCAAGTGCACAGATGTGCCTGGCAGGAGATTCAGAACACTGACTAAAGTTGGGCCAAGTAAATAATCTTTGTCAATTTCAAGCATGTATTTCATATTGCTGCTATCTTCCTTTGTGCAACATAAAAAAACTGTTGACACTTTATATTGTAATTATCTTTTATTTTCCATGATACTATAAAATAACCAACTATGGCATTATGAAAACATTACTCCTAAATTTTCAAAATAGGCTTAAGTAACTGCGAGTTATTTTTGCCCCCATTATGATGCTAAAAATAATCTTCTGAAGATAGGGATATGAAAGTTTGGAAGCTCTGTTTCCACCAATTCATGAGTTTAATTTGTCCAGTTAATCAAACAATAGGTGATGTGTGTTTCCTTTATCATCTCCAAGTTCATTTCCCATTATTATTCCATAAGTTACTTTGCCAATTTTTCTAAAGTTATTATGGATAAAATCAGACAGAGAGTAATTAGAAATCTGATCCAGAGATTTCTGGAAACTTGCCTAAATCTATTGAATAATTTTTCAATTCAGAGTGGCAAAAGCCATTCTGATGTTGGGAAGGCCATCTCATATTTTACTACTTCTCTTCGTTTTATTGAAAAGATAGTATTTTTTGTTTTTGTTTTTGTTTTTGTTTTTGTTTGTTTTTTGAGGAAATATGTTGAGTCTTTCTTTGGATATTTTCCCAAAGCACAAGGATCTTTCTTTCAGTTTTGCTCTCTATTAAATTATAAATATATCATTGAATTATATTTTAGTACGATAGCCCAAACCTCAATTACTTAGATGCCCCCCCCCAAAAAAAAACAGAAAAAAAATTTTTTAAGTGTTTGAAGGAAAATTTGTCTTTAAGCAGTAAACTTTTTCAATATTAGTATGAATTAAAAGTATAAACCAGAAAGCAAGAAAGTGTTTGAAGTATTGAACAGAATATTCATTTTTAAGCTCCTTAACACACTTGAGGAACATCTACCTGCTTATTGTACTTACATACAAATAATCGATGCGCTAATTACAAATCTTTCTTGTCTGGTTTCTTTCCTCCCTTTTCAACCCTAAAGCCTCATTAGCGAAGTTCTGCTACAGGTTTTGATGTTATTATAGCTTCAGAAAACCCAAACCAAATGTCATGTGTCTTTTTCAAAAGAAACACAGCGTGCATCACAGTGAACAGGAATCCTTCTGATTTTCTGTGATTTCTGTGATGGAATTTTTATTTATGTCAAGATCAAGGTCAGCAACACATGATTTTGCTGCATAATCACAGTTGTGTGCAAAGAAAAGTTTACCAGCCTATTTATTCTTTGATCTGTCCCACAAAAAAGGGAACTTAAAACTATAAAATTGCAACATTTTAAAATTGGAAGGTCCTTAGAGATAATCAAGCCCATCCCTTTTGTTTTAAGTAGATTTGATGTAGAGGAAATCGAACCCTAGAGAAATTAAGTGACCTGTTAGAGGCTACCCATGCAAAAATACAGTCTATCATTATTCTTAAACTGTAAAATTGATCCCTATCTTTGAGATTGGAAAATATCTCACAGTTACTCATTGATTGCCTACTATGTGTCAGGCATAACGTAAGTGCTTTCCCAAAATACTCTAACTTCAAAGACCCTTGAACTCAAATGGTTTGGCTATAACCATTTGTCCAAAGAGAAATCTGAAATTTAGGGATATTGAGACAGGGTTACAAAGCTAGTGAAAGTTAAAATAGAGATTCAAACCTATGCAGACTAACAATAGAACTCTTCTGATATCATGAAGAAAATACAATCTTCTATAAGATCGCCAAAGTCAATTTCTTTCTCTAGGAAATTCATATCAGTAAGTGATGCTTATTTATTTGTTTCTCCATATTTTTGCCTTGTAAAACTTAAATCTAATTAGCAGGGAACTGGAGGTGTTCAAACAGAGCTGAGAGTCATCTATTAAAGAGTTTTGCAAATGTTGGGTAGTATGGATATAGCTTCTAAGATGCTACAAATTTTAGGTTCTTTTTGAAATGACTTTCACTGGGATACAGTATTGAGAATAATTCTTACAGAGTCTCTAGTTTGAACCATATGTGCTATACCAATACAGTTTCAAAATTAAGGTGGTTTATTGTGGTTTTCTTCAAATTGTATTTCAAAGGCACATATTTCTCTCCCAATTTCCTCTTTTTGTTTAGGTTTTATTGGTTATAGCGTCAGAGTAGTAATAAGAATGTTATCATTTGAAAACTGACATCAGAATATCAGAACTTTTTGTTTTCTAAAGAAAAAATTATTGATAGTGCTATTTAGCCTGGGTTCTCCGTGCCTCCCAAAGCAGAAAATGAGGCAAAGGTTTATGTGCAGGTAGTTTATTTGAAAGAACACAGTAATGGATGGGGTGGTAAAACATAGAAAGAAAAAAAAGTACTAGGATGATTGTCAAGCTGGACACTGAGCTTGGTGGTTATGGAGACAGAATTTAATCTCCCTCCATTACCTTCTGAATAGCCATATGATATGCTTCTCAGAGCTATCCACCTGGGGTGAGAAGAGGGGAGCACTTATCCACATACATTTGTCTCCTATGCATTTTCTGGTTGCACAAGTACGAGCACTGAGTGGATTCCCACGGGTTCCCCACTCTGTGTTCAGAGAAGTCCTAAGACAAGAAGCAGGAGGAACACCAGTGTGAGCTCAGGGCAAGTCCCTTTACATTGCATCTGCCCAAAGTTGGTGAAAGCCTGCTCAGAACTGGTCACTGTGAAGCAAGAGGAGGTCAAGAGGATTTATAGTGAAATATAAGAGAGGTCCGTTTCAAATGCTGATTATAAGCCGGGCGCGGTGGCTCACACTTGTAATCCCAGCACTTTGGGAGGCCGAGGCGGGCGGATCACGAGGTCAGGAGATTGAGACCACGGTGAAACCCCGTCTCTATTAAAAAAATACAAAAAATTAGCCGGGCGTGGTGGCGGGCGCCTGTAGTCCCAGCTACTCGGAGAGGCTGAGGCAGGAGAATGGCGTGAACCCGGGAGGCGGAGCTTGCAGTGAGCCGAGATTGCGCCACTGCACTCCAGCCTGGGCAACAGAGCGAGACTCCGTCTCAAAAAAAAAAAAAAATGCTGATTATATCTTTCCATTTTATTCCTCATCCTATATTTCTGAAAGACAGAAAAGCAGCTACAACACAACAGGAAGAGAATCCACAGCTTTAAACTAACAGGTACCCTCCAATTTGAAGCGTGACTTGCTTACTTAAATTCGGAACTAACTGGTTGTGTTGTGTGGAAAGATTCGTGGGAAATGTCATGGGGAAAGGGAGACAGCCTAATAGACTCACGGGATCATAGAAATAGAAGGGATATGAAATGTCGTTTAGTCCATATGCTGCCCTGAAGCATTAACTCACAACATATTTTATTATCTTGACATTTAAATATAGTCAATTGGCACAATTACTTTTCAGAGCAAAGTTTTACTTACTTTCTTGGATAGGCTATCAGTGCTGATTGCTGGAGCCACAGAATAAATTCAGAAAGTTGTTTGAAGAGCACAGGGCTACCAAATTACCTTTTGCAGGAATACAAACTCTTACTTATCGATAAGATTATTCCACAACTAAGAACTCAACAAATAAGTTGCAGGTGAAAGGACAGGAATATTGCATATGTTTTCCAACAAAAACCTTCTATGATTTTTTGTTTTTAGGAATATTGCATATGTTTTCCAACAAAAACCTTCCATGAAATATTAATTCATGGTAAAATTCACTCTGATTTTTTTTTAACTCCAGTCCTTAGACATAAATGAAATCAACATCCCCACTCATGCTTTTGGTGAGTTATGTACATCTCATTTAGAATCTCCTCCAGAAATATTTTACTGCCTCCTCCTTGGGCCCATATTCTTGGAATTTTTTTGTTTGCAATCTATGTGTACCACTTCAGACTACATTCAACAAAACACATACATACATACAGGCATATGTACATGCATGTATACATACAAACATGCATACATCTGCTCCCTTAACTTAAAAAGTTCATAGAATTTCTAGCTTTAGTTATGGCTAGGACCAAATGTTCAGGTGATATCACTAGGATCCTCTCCATCTCTTAACTCTGTTTTCTCCATGGTGGCTTAATTTTCAAATGTGAGTGAGCACCAAGAATTTCAGATGTATGTTCCATCAGCCTAGCAAACTCAGTGGCTCTAGAAAAAGTCCCAGAAAATACTTCGATGGGTTATTGTGACACTTGTCTATTCTTGAGGCCAGGAAAATGGAATGATTCAGTTGTCCAGGACACATGCTGACTCTTGGAACAAGGAGGTAGAGTCACCTCCTTCCTGGCTACATAGACTGACTTTAGAGGGGCCAGTGAATCTTTAAAAGTAAATGTGTTGTTACCAAAAGAGGAATGTTGAGACTGCAAAAACAACAGGTGTATCCTCATATTTTTCTCATGACACGTGTGGTTACAGAAAGTCTGTTCTTCATGGGTCCAGAAGTTTCTTGAAGGCAGAGGCTGTTTCTTGCTCGTGTTATAGAAACTATTATCTATCAGAGTGCCTGGCACTCAGTATTGATTAAAAATTGAAAGAATCTTATGTATTCTACTTAAAGATATTACACCAGCGTCACTCAGTTTAGTTTATTTGTAAGATAACCCAAACACTTTAAAACTATACATGTCAAAGAGCTTCGTCTAATTCAGATTACACCATCCAAGACCAAATAATAATTAAGATATCTGCCCACTAGAGGAAAACAAACAAATGCCTTAAGATAAATAGTAGCAGTACTTTTGAAATCTGCTTCCATTTTCATACTCAAAACATATGGTTATCTATAGTAATTCTGCTGCAGACTTTTGTGCTTGTAAATAAAGTAAATGTGCAAATTAATAAAATTCTATCATGCTTCATCATGAATAATGAATAGTTAGTTACAAACTCTTCAATAAAAAAATAGATTTGCTGTATTTTAAGCATTTCAACAGAAACAGAAGTGGGAATCCATTAATATTTAGTCTATATTTTTTCTTTGTGTTTGATCTGTTATAGAAAACAAACTGTAATGTTGTTAAATAAAATGAATGCAATTGAGTGTATGCAGGTATGGACGTTCTCCTACCATCACATCTTATCTGTCATTCACATGAGGATAAAATAATGTCTCCTGCTTTAAAAGAAAATTTCCAAAGTGCTGAAACAATTTTACACAATTCATGGTGAATGTAAAAATAACCTACAATAGGGTCTTATGCCAAATTAGGCAGCACTTTAGAGAAGCAGGGAATAAAGGCTCAAAGTGAGAGGGAGCTGGGAAGGGAGCATTCTCCTCCTTGTCAGAATAATTGGTTCATTAAATGGAAGGAGAGAAGGGGAAGAGATAAAATGGGAGGAGAGTTCCCACTATTAAATATGTATTGCACAAGGTCTCTCTCAACTTGCTTTGCAGCATCACAGCTAATGTACACAGACCCTAATAAGCAACAAAGTGAATAGGGAGCTGGACTCCCAATTGTTCAGTTCTGTTTTTTCCAATGATAAAGAGGAGGGTGCACTGGTTTCCCTAATCCCAGGGATCAGGTCCCGAAGCTAAGCAAAAGGAAGAAAGGACTGATTAAAGCCACAGCAGTCAAGACCTTTGTGCAGTTGTGATATGTGGGTGTATATAGACACATGCCCAAATAAAGAGCATGCATGTGGTCAGTGGAGTGCTGTGAGCAAGCCTCTGGGTTGAATAGTGCCATTATAAACATAAGTCGTTATTAGTAACCAGCATAAATAGGTTGGCCTGTCATGGGGTTAAGATCTGTGATCTGCTGGGACTTGCTACTCTTCAGAGCAAGGGGATGCAGCAGCTGTGTGACAGCAAAATCTGTCTTGAGAATACATCCAAGGGCCCATGGAAAAGTGGTTTCTCATAGACATGGTCTTTAATTAAAGTGGTTGTTGTAGAAAGAAGGTCATCAATCAGAGGTGACCCTTGGATCGAGTTTTGATCTCCAACTAACTGTTCAGTTTTATTCAAGGGACAAAGAGTCAGGAGGGGACCAGAGGGAATAATATCAAGGCAGGAGACACATTTACTTCTGATGTGCAAAACCATAAAAGGCTCAAAGTTTGGGTTTTGGTTCAAATAAAATCCTAAGGGTTCAGATGGTTTTCTAAACCCTCTGAACCTCATGAATGTAGAGAACCAGCTGAAAGAAATCTCACAAGAGCACAACGGTCCTTGGCATGTTTGGCCACTTCACTCAAAAATCTGGCCAGAAAAATACCATCAGCAATTTAGGCAAGTCCAGCCAGTTGACAAAGAAAAGTGTGCCTTAAGGGCCCGGTAAGGCTGCTTTCCCAGATCATAGCTACTATTTGCCTAAGGAAAATGAGAGGAAAAATGAAGGCATGAATGTGGCACATAGCATTTACAATAGATCTGATTGGGCAGTGAAAGACTAGAAGGACTCACAGAGTCATAGTTGATTGAGATTAAAAACAAAGCAAAAAACCTCAGAGTGGCCAGGTGTGGTGTCTCACACCCATAATCCCAGCACTTTGGGAGGCCGAGGCGGGCGGATCACAAGGTCAAGAGATCGAGACCATTCTGGTCAACATGGTGAAACCCCATCTCTACTAAAAGTACAAAAATTAGCTGGGCATGACGGCACGTGCCTGTAGTCCCAGCTACTTGGGAGGCTGAGACAGGAGAATCGCTTGAACCTGGGAGGCAGAGGTTGCAGTGATCGGAGATCAAGCCATTGCACTCCTGTCTGGGGGGCAGAGTGAGACTCCGTCTCAAAACAAACAAACAAAAAAAACCTCAGATCAACCAAGATTTCACACAGCAATTCATAACCCAAAACATGCTTCATCTCCCTTGTTTTCTGGCTTTTCCGCTTTTAGGATAAAAGCTTAGAAAGAGTAATGCTGACAAAAAACTAGCCAGAGAGGAGCCACAAATTTCATGCGCGTCCGTGTGAAGACACCACCAAAGAGGCTTTGTGTGAGCAATAAAGCTTTTAATCACCTGGGTGCAGGTGGGCTGAGTCCGAAAAGAGAGTCAGCGAAGGGAGATAGGGCTGGGGCCATTTTATAGGATTTGGGAAGGTAATGGAAAATTACAGTCAAAGGGGGTTGTTCTCTGGTGGGCAGGTGCGGGGGTCACAAGGTGCTCAGTGGGGGAGCTTCTGAGCCAGGAGAAGGAAATTCACAGGGTTAATCACTCAGTTAAGGTGGGGCAGGAACAAATCACAATGGTGGAATGTCATCAGTTAAGGCGGGGCAGAGCCTTTTCACTTCTTTTGTGATTCTTCAGTTACTTCAGGCCATCTGGATGTGTATGTGCAAGTCACAGGGGATGCAATGGCTTAGCTTGGGCTCAGAGGCCTGACACTTCCTAGCAGCCTACTTCTTTTTCAACCCTTAATTTCCGCATTTCCGTTCCTTCTCCTGTGAAGTATAGAGCTGACCGTGGACAAATCTAAATAGCCAGAGTTTCTTCTCTTCTTAGCATCCCCTCATTTTGAGGCCTCATAGGTTTCTCCTCTGGCCACCTATTTCTGTGCCCTGTTTCTCTGATGAGATTACCCAGGACTTCTCAACTAGAGATTTCTCTTACCCTCTATATTCTGGGTTTTCTCCTTATTTACCCATAATAAGCTTATAGTTGTAGTTGAATTTAGCATTACAGTTGAAATGGATATGATCAGGTAATTCATAGTCAGGTGTAAATTTTAGAGAATAGTGTCATGTGTTTTCTCAGGTAAAGGCCCTTTCATGAGAATAATTTATCAGTAAGCTGAAAAAATAATATGTCAAACTGATGAGGAGGATTCCTTAGGGGAGAGGGTACTGAAATTCCATTATGTGTATGACTGGAGTGGACACTGTCTCTCATCCTCCACCTGGACCCTCCCACCCATACCCCCATAGTCATCCAACTACATCTCTGTGAGTCCTGCTGGGACCAAGCACTTGCAGAGGCCTCACAGCTACATCTCTCACTGGATCAAGCCCTTAACCTCAGAGATCCACCTCACTGGAGCCCTCTCCCCGAGGGCAGCTGTGGCCAAAGATTGACAGACCCAGGAATGCAAATCCCTGCACACCTCCCCTTCCCACTTGCCTCAGTTTGTGACAACTCTGGGGAGCCACTCTAGTTTCTGACATCCACCCTCTCTCCCCTCCCCCCTCCCCCCACCGCCCAGCACACACACACCTTTGTTTTTGGATTCACTCATAACTACATTTTCAGGCTCTTCTCTCTCTACTTTCTCCTGCCCTCCCTACTTGCTTGTAGAGTGCCTCCTGAAGTCACTCTGCAAGGAAACCTTCTGCTCTGTTTCCAAAAATGCTCAATGCAAAACAGTAATTCTCCTTGCATTCTTAAGGAGCTCAGTCAGCTTCTCATACATGCTACTGTTTAGCAGAATATTGCTGCAGATAGCAGAGTGGCTAACACCTTTCACTGGGAAAAGGGGAGGTGCTGTGGGGAGAGCTGAAACCAAGATTGCTTGGGGAAGAGTGAATAGAGGTCAGCGGGGGGCCTTGGCAATTATGGGTGCATAATAATGGGTCTTAGCATACCAGAGGAAAATCCTCGCCTCTGTCAGACAAGCTATCATTCCATTTTCACCTCCAGCCTGCAAATTTCAAAATCGATCCTTACTTTTTATATGTGCCCTGGATGTTACAGGTACAAAAACATTTCAGAACAAATGTGATCTGATCATTTGCCTATATATAGAGATCTTAATTATCACATTTATCCATTTTATTTCTTTTGAAAGGTTTTTAGAGGTTGTATATCAATGACATCCCTTCCGAAGGATTTGCATTTGAAAGGCTGTTGTTCAAATTTAATTCACATTTGACACAATGTTTTCTCTTGCAGAGCATTACAGAATATCTGAAAATCAGTTTTTAGCAGTCTCTATTCTACATCCCTCTGATCATCTCTCTTTTTATTAACAGTATATTCTAAGTGAATTTCATGTGTCTCGTGGAAGTGAAAAAAATCAGAAAATATTCATATCCTTTATTCAGTCCCATTTTGATTGTTGAACTACACTTCTGTATTGTCTCTCCCATGGGGAGTACTGCCAAAAGGAGCCTGCAGGACAGTGTCTCTGGGCTTCCTGGGGCTTCCGGGGTCCAGAATAAGAATCGACCCAAAGGGAGCACAGTGTGTTGTTGATGCAAAGTCACGATTAATATCTACCTCTGACTCTTTGCTCTTCTCCTGTGAGAGCAAGCCTGTATGAAATCACTCCACATGCCTGGATGGTTTGTTTTGCACGTCAAGCTCCAACAGCTCTCAGTGAAAAACCAAGGTTACATCCTCAAACCCAGGCTGCAGAGAGGGCTCTCTTTAAGGGTAGCAGAATGTTCAGATTTGCTCCTGGCAAATCCTGTTGTCTTAGGGGGAAAAAAAATTGAGGGTATTGATGAAGAGGCCCCTTTCTTTAAGAGGGCTGTCCGGTAAAGAGACAAGAGACAGCTGGAATTAGCAGCTATTTGTTTTGTATGCTTTTGTATGTTGTTTTCGTATTGGAACACATTTTGTTCCCATAGTTAGATATTTTTTATTTATTTATTTTTTTACCCTTGGAAGAGAAATACTGAAATCCAGATGCAAATGCAGGGTACAAAGTAAACGGCAGAATGGTATGCTGTCTCCGTATCATTGCTCATTTTATAGGTTTTGTCAGTTTCTGAAAAACGGTGAAAGATAATTGGCCTGAGATGTAAAGCCACACTCGGCTGTTCCAAGGAACAAAGAAAGACAGCTTTAGCCCACAAGGCCATATTTTGTGAAACATACTCTTCCTTTTTAATAATGAGCCGATACGCAGTGCTTCTTCTCAGCACTGAAAAATCTGTAGTTTTCCCCCTGCAATGTTGTACAAGGCATTTAAACTGGTGCCATTTGTAATGCTGTGGTCGGTCTCATTGAACAAGGAGAGCCTACACTTGTTATCTTAACGAAAGGCGGAATGACTGTAGCGCTCTGGCGTGGCTGTGTGAGAGCTGCAATATCCTTCCAACATATTTAACCTTAGGACGATAGCATCAGAAACAGCGATAGCAAATAATCAGGACCCAGAAGCTGTCATCCCAGCAACTATCATGATCTTCTGGGTGTATTCAATGTTTCCTGTTTAGAAGTGGGCAAATATTTGTCAAGAAACATAAATATGAAAATCTAACTGGGGAATTCAGGTCATGCCTAGAAGACAGAACAAGTAACCAATACTTCCCATGGGAATCATAAATATATTGTCCTAAAGAAAATACATCCCCCATTCAAACGTGACCACCCTGCTATACTTTAGGCACCAGGGCATTGACGGAGGTGACTATGGTAACACCTTTGTCTTTCATTCTTACTGTCTTATTTGAATTCAGTCACCATTTTAATTTTTCTTTTGAAATCCCACTCCAACTACATGTTATTTTTTTCCCATAATTTACTTGCCTTCTTCCCAGTCTACTCTGGATACAGCAGTGGAAGCTATCTTCTTAAAAGTAAATTTGATTACGTTACCCTGTTAGGAATCTCCAATGGTGTCCAGACACGGTGGCTCTCGCCTGTAATCCCAGCACTTTGGGAGGCTGAGGTGGGTGGATCACAAGGTCAGGAGTTCGAGACCAGCCTGGCTAATATGGTGAAACCTCATCTCTACTAAAAATATAAAAATTAGCCAGGCATGGTGGCATGCACCTGTAGTCCCAGCTGCTCGGGAGGCTGAGGCAGGAGAATCACTTGAACCCGGGAGGCAGAGGTTGCAGAGAGCCTAGATTGTGCCACTGCACTCCAGCCTGGGTGACACAGTGAGACTTTCTCTCAAAAAAAAAATATCTCCAATAACAGAATAAAATCAAAACTCTTCACCATAGCCCAATACTTGGCATGCCATGTACTCGCCTCTCCATTACTAATCTCTCACACTGCATTTCCCTTTGCTCATTCATCCAAGAACACGGGCTTTCTTTCTTCTCCTAGGACACACCAAGATCCTCCTGCTTCTGGGTCTTAATGCAAGTAAACTTCTCCCTATTCTTACCTCAAACTAATTATTTACTGGGTTTCTTCTCACTCCTCAGGTCTCAGCTTAAATGTTACCACCCATGTGAAGTCCTACTTAACAAACTTGCCCACAGTAGATGGCTCTCACTCCCTGTTATTTTAAATGTAAGCTTTGAGATTGTCTCTTCCACGGCAGATACAATCATTCAAATTATTTTATACGTTTGTTTTTCTACCTCCTGTAAGCTATGAACTTCCTGAAGTCAAAGAGGAGGACATTCCTCCCCTAGTCCCTTTCTCCCTCTTATTTCCAGAGTCTACAACAGTACCTGGCCATATCAAGTGTTTAGTAAACATTTTTTTTTTTTTTTTTGAGACGGACTCTTGCTCTGTTGCCCAGGCTGGAGTGCAGTGGCGCAATCTCGGCTCACTGCAAGCTCCGCCTCCTGGGTTCACGCCATTCTCCTGCCTCAGCTTCTCCGAGTAGCTGGGACTACAGGCTCCCGCCACCACGCCCGGCTAATTTTTTGTATTTTTAGTAGAGACGGGGTTTCACCGTGGTCTCGATCTCCTGACCTTGTGATCCGCCCGCCTCAGCCTCCCAGCCTCCCAAAGTGCTGGGATTACAAGCGTGAGCCACCACGCCTGGCCTGTTTAGTAAACATTTATTGAAGAAATGAGTTTTCATGTGGCCTAGTGCATTTAAACCTTACTTTATTTTATTCTCTTGTTTGTCTCCCTACAGGGTGGAACTTGCCGAGCATCACATCCTATCCTCATGCTCAACGTTTTTGTGGGCTTATGAAACCCCTACCCTTCCCGTTTTGCCACCTTGTGCATTTCGATAGGGAAGAGCAAAGCCAAGGTAATGTCACTGAGCACACGAGAGGGCACCACAGATGGGAGGAGAGAGAACATATGATAGAGGGTACCCACATGATTCCGTGTCTTCTCAATAGGCTCCTGGCCACATGAGAGCAGACACAGCTAAGCACATGGTGGGAGTCATTTGCTTCTGCAATTCACTTGTTTATGTTTTGCCTGCCTTCCTGTCAATTTCAGCTCTTGAGTCCTTATAGGCAGGGTCTTGTCCATGGTTATTATTGAGGTGTCACCTAATGAAGGCTTGGTACTTTATAAACATTGACTGTTTCGTGGTAAATTTTATTTGGCAGTACAGGGACTGTCAAGAATCACAGATGATAAACTTGACTTGAGTCAATGATGTTTAAATTAGATGACCTTGAATACAATTGGCCAGTTTCCTATGTACATTTTCTCAAACAGCTTTTACAGTAATGAATACTCTAGCGGTATCAGGTGGACTCACCACCTGAATGTGAAAAACCAGGCCATTTTTTAGTAGATGAATAGACCTAAAGCATGGCACAGAAGTTTTTTGGTTTTTTTTTTACATGCAAAGTCCATTTATTCAATTAACATTTATTACAGTGGACACTATTTGTTGGTAGTTCAGAGCACAGAGAGAAATAGTCCTTGCCTTTTTGCTTTATCCTATTTAAATTAGAAAGACAGACAAAGGAAAAAATGCATATACACAACTACTTAGTACTATATAGCACAAATTTACTTATTAAAAGGTAGGTCTGATACCACCCTGGCATAATGAGTGGTTTTATTAAGATTGCAATGTTTATTGGATTAGAGCTTAAGCTGATGACAAAACTATGTTGTACTTGGTTTTTAGCCAACAGAAAAGCTTTGAATCTGAAAACCTTAGGAGGCCAACGAATCTGACAAGAAACCACTGGTAAAGCATTTACAACCGTGATGTATTTGAATTGTTTTTTGCTTAGTTTTTCTGTGATAAATCTGGGAGAGTATATTTAAATTGCAATTTTTGATATAATGAAACTAATCATTTTTTAAATAAATAGAAACTGTGTAAGAAAATGTCATGATCTGGCCGGGCACGGTGGCACATGCTTGTAATCCCAGCACTTTAGGAGGCCAAGGCGGGTGGATCACGAGGTCAGGAGATGGAGACCATCCTGGCTAACACAGTGAAACCCCATCTCTACTAAAAATACAAAAAAATAGCTGGGCATGGTGGCAGGTGCCTGTAGTCCCAGCTACTCGGGAGGCTGAGGCAGGAGAATGGCGTGAACCTGGGAGGCGGAGCTTGCAGTGAGCCGAGATTGCGCCACTGCACTCCAGCCTGGGTGACAGAGCGAGACTCTGTCTCAAAAAAAAAAAAAAAAGAAAATGTCTTGATTTATAAATGAATTTGTAACATGGTAACCATCGCCAGAATGCATATTAGATTACACTGGTCTATTACGATCATTATCATAGGAGTAAGGTATGTGGATTTGGCAATGTATTTTTATCAATATTTGCATATTATGTTAAGTATCCACATTGTGTTAGTCTATGTTTAGAAGCCTATATTTGTCAAGAACTGAGAAGGTTCTAAGATTTTACCCTACTTTCACACTAACAAGGTAACTCGCCACAGTTTCATAGATATTGGTAGAGACATAAGACTTCTGGGTCAAAGACACATGATTTTATTCCTCACCGCATTGCGGGCAGCATAACTTCACATTTGCATTACTTCTTCTTAACCCCCAAGTCCCACAGCGGTGATAAAGCGATAGGCCCAGGTGGATCCTACCTCACACAGTGGGTCTGTGTCATTCTGAGAAACATTGGCCTTAGGAAACCCCCGACCTGTTAAAGGTATTGCTAGCAAACCTACCCAGTCTTCATCCCACAGGCAGATATTATCTTTCTTATATTGTTCAGGAAAAAAAAAAAATCTGCCCTTTGTCCCAGAGGGAGAAATTATTATCCAAAGTCTGGCCGAGCGCAGTGGCTCACGCCTGTAATCGTAACCCTTTGGGAGGCTGAGGCAGGCAGATCACTTGAGGTCAGGAGCTCGAAACCAGTCTGGCCAACGTGGTGAAACCCTGTCTCTACTAAAAATAAAAAAAAAGAAAAAAAAAGAAAACCAGGCATGGTGGCAGGTGCCTGTAATCCCAGCTACTTGGGAGGCTAAAGCAGGAGAATTGCTTGAACCTGAGAGGTGGAGGTTGCCGTGACCTGAGGTCATGCCACTTCACTCCAGCCTGGGCCACAGAGTGAGACCCGGTCTCAAAAAAATAAAAAATAAAAAACAAAAATGTTATTCTGCTATATAAACATTTTTGAAAAGATGGTCTGGGACAAAAGCTGTCACAAGGCATATACAAATGCCACGAAGAATTACCTTGCAACAATATGAATCACTACTAAGTTGTGTTAGACGGATTCTCAATTTTGACCTAAAGCATTTAAACAATGACTAAAAGGCATAAAGAGGACAGTTTATATTTACAATTTGAATCAAAATTTTTACATGAAAATATAATAGTATTTAAACTTCAAGTATGAGAAACCACTTTCTGACATTTTTTAAAAGAATGTAAGCTCAGCTTTTGTATACAATAAGTGATCATCTTTCTCACACAGAGAATAAAACTGTGATCAGAATGTTTATTTTAGAAATTCTGAAATGAATATTTAATTTCTGAGAAAGATAAAAATTGCTTCTTGTAGAAAATGCTAAAATTTTAGAATCTTAAAAATCAAACCTCTTCTAGAAATTCTGTTATGTCAGAGATTTTGTCATGTTTATTAGAGTGATGTAACTCATTCTCCATGAACAGCAGTTATTATTAATTTCAGCATATAGATTCTGCCCTGAAGAAGATTCAGAAACACAAGCCCCCATGTTGCAATGGCCTATGGTTTGTTGGAATGTTCTGCTTAACGCAATGATTACAGAGAAAATGGAGATTTCCAACAAATACTAGTAACAGAAAATTACCCGTTGTGGTATTTTCAGGTTTAATTCACTCCTCATACTTCTATCAAATACTTACTCTTACAATGCCACTTCCAGAAAGTTGAGAAGTGAGTCATAGATGATATTAGCCATGCACTCCAGGAATTCACAGTTTGGGAAAAGATGTATAGGAAAACTGATTCAGCCATGATGTACTGTCCATTTCCTAAATTGTGAGAAATCCTTATGAAATCAAAGCATATTTGGTATTAATTAAGAGGAAGAAAAAGAAGATGCCTTCTACACGTAACTAGAATTTCTTCACCCTCAGAAACACCAGTTAAATTCCTTAATGGAAAAAATGGCTTGATGCAAATGTATAGTAAACCAAATTTAACTTTTTCAAGCTTTTTTTGTGACCTTGGGCGAGTTACTTAACCTCTGTTTGCTTCATTTTTTTCATCTTAAGAATGGAGATAATGATATTATCCACCCAAGAGTGTTGTTGCAAAATATTAAGAAAGATAAAAGGAACTTGCAACAGCACCAAGCACAAAGTTAGCATTCAGGAAATATTAGATTTCATGATTGTGGTTGTTGATTTAAAAGCTTAGTTTTCAAAAGTGTTGCACCTGATGACATTAGTGCAATTTGACCATCGAAGTTAATTTACGTTATGTGTATAGCAAACGAATAACTCTAGTGAAGTAGTTTCCACTTTTTTAAATCGACCTTACTAAAATATAGTTTATATACCATAAATTCACCCATATGTTGAATTAATGTTGATGTAAAGATTATGTAAAAACAATTTGATGGTTTTTATAGTATTCATCGAGTTGTATAACTGTAACTATAATACAATCAATTTTAGAATATTACATCACCTTTAAAAGAAACTCTGTATCTACTGTCAATTACTCCCCATTTTCCCCAGTCCTCCTCCACCCTGCTCTGAGCAACCACTAATCTACTTTCCATCTGTATAGGTTTGCCTATTATGGACATTTCATATAAATGAAATAATATAAGATGTGGTCTTTTGTGACTGGCTGTTTTCACTTAGCTAATATTTTCAAGATTCATCCCCATAATAGCATTGATATTAGAATCCTTTTTTTGCCAAATAATATTCTATTGTAGAAATACACCTGATATGGTTTGGCTTCCACTCAAATCTCATCACAGACTATAATTCCCACGTGTTGAGGAAGGGACCAGGTGGGGCGGATTCCCCCATACTCTTCTCATGATAGTGAGAGAATTCTCACGAGATCTGATGGAATAAAAGTGGCAGTTTCCCCTACCCACTCTGTCTTTCCTGCTGCCGGGTGAGATGTGTCTTGCTTCTTCGCCTTCTGCCGTGATTCCTGAGGCCTCCCCAGCCGTGGAACTGTAAGTCAATGTCAATTAAACATCTTTCCTTTATAAATTACCTAGACTCAGGTATTCTTTTCTTTTCTTTTCTTTTCTTTTTTTTTTTTTTTGAGATGGAGTCTCCCTCTGTTGCCCGGGCTGGAGTGCAGTGGCACAATCTCGGCTCACTGCAACCTGCGCCTCCTGCCTCAGCTTCCCAAGTAGCTGGGATTACAGGCATGCACCATGACGCCTGGCTAAATTTTGTATTTTTAGTGGAGACGGGGTTTCACCATGTTGACCAGGCTGCTCTCAAACTCTTGATCTCAAGTGATCCGTTTGTCTCAGCCTCCCAAAATGCTGGGATTACAGGTGTGAGCCACCACGCCCAGCCTCAGGTATTCTTTATAGTAGTGTGAAAATAGACTAATACAAAGAATTGGTACCAGCTGGGTTGGGTACTGTTCTAAAGATACCTGAAAATGTGGAAGCAACTTTGGAGCTGGGTAACAGGCAGAGGTTGAAACAGTTTGGATGGCTCAGAAGAAGACAGGAAGATGGAGGAAAGTTTGAAACTTCCTAGATACTGGTTGAATGGTTTTAACCAAAATGCTGAAAATGATATAGACAGTGAAATCCAGGCCAAGGAGGTCTCAGATGGAGATGAGGAACTTATTGGGAACTGGAGTAAAGGTCATTCTTGCTATGCTTTAGCTGAGAGATTGGCAGCATTTTGCCCCTGCCCTGGAGATCTGTGGAACTTTAAACTTAAGGAAGATGTTTTAGGGTATCCGGCAGAAGAAATTTCTAAGCAGCAAAGCATTCTAGATGTGACCTGGGTTTTACTGAAAGTGCATAGTTATGAGCATTCACAGAGGGATGATTTGAAACGGGAACTTACATTTAAAAGGGAAGCTGAGCGTAAAAGTTTGGAAAATTGGCTGTAATCCCAGCACTTTATTTGGGAGGCCCAGGCGGGCAGATCACTGGAAGTCAGGATTTGGGAGACCAGCCTGGCTAGCATGGTGAAACCCATCTCTACTAAAAATACAAAAATTTTTAGTTGGGCTTGGTGGTGCCCACCTGTATTCCCAGCTACTCAGGAGGCTGAGGCACAAGAATCGCTTGAACTCGGGAGGCAGAGATTGCAGTGAGTTGAGATCATGCCACTGCACTCCAACCTGGGTGATGGAGTGAGACTCTGTCTCAAAAAGAAATTTGGAAAATTTGCAGCCTGACCATGAAGTAGAAGAGAACAACCCGATTTCTGGGGAGAAATTCAAGCTGACTGCAGAAATTTGCATAAGTAATGAGAAGCCAAATGTTAGTAGCCCCAATCTTCTCATAAGTAATGAGAAGTCAAATGTTAGTAGCCCAGAGATCTTTGAGGTAGCCCCTCCCATCACAGGTCTAGAGGCCCAGAGGGTGACTGCTTCACCTTCTGCTATGATTGTAAGTTTCCTGAGGCCTCCTCAGCCATGCTGAACTATGAGTCAATTAAACCTCTTCTCTTTATAAATTACCCAGTCTCGGGTATTTCTTTATAGCAGTGTGAAAATGGACTAATACAACACCACATTCTGTTTATCCATTCATCAGTTCATAGATATTTGGCCTGTTTTCACCTTTTAGCTATAATACATAAGGCTACTATGCACATTTGTGTACAAGTTTTTATGTGGATGTATGTTTTCTGTCCACTTGGGTATACAATCCTATGAGTAGAATTACTGGGTCACATTGTTTATTACCGTATATTTAACTTTTTGAAGAACTACCAGACTGTTTTCAAAAGTGTACTTTCTGACCAGCAATCTATGAAGATATCAATTTCCCCACATCTTCACCAACATTTCATTCTGTCTTTTTGATTATAGCCATCCTAGTTGGTTGAACACTTTGCATGAGATTATTGATCATTTTTGTGTTCTTTTGGATAAATGTCTATTCAAACTCGTTGCACATTTTTAAATTGAGTTGTTTGTCTTTGTACTATTAAGGTATAAGAATTCTTTATATATTTTATAATGAAGTCTCTTATCAGACATATGATTTAAAAATATTTTCTCCCATTCTGTAGGCGGTTTTCAATTTTTCAATTTTTTTTATCATATTCTTTGAAGCACAGATTTTAATTTTAATGACATGCAATTTATCTCTTTTTTTCTTTTGTTACTTTTGTTTTGGTGTCATATTTAAGAAGATTTGCCTAGCCCAAGATAATGCAATTTTATTCCTATATTTTCTTCTAACAGAGTTTTAGGACTTACATTCAGATCCTTGATCCATTTTGAGTTAACTAGTTGCTTATGGCATGAGGAAAGAGTCTATTTTTTTTTTTTTTTTTTTTTTTTTTTTTTGAGACAGAGTCTCACTCTGTCGCCAGGCTGGAGTGCAGTGGCCCGATCTTGGCTCACTGCAATCTCCACCTCCTGGGTTCAAGTGATTGCCCTGCCTGAGCCTCCCGAGTACCTGGGATTACAAGCGCGTGCCACCATGCTCAGCTAATTTTTGTATTTTAAGTAGAGACAGGGTTTCACCACGTTGGCCAGAATGGTCTCGATCTCTTGACCTCGTGATATGCCCTCCCCAGCCTTCCGAAGTGCTGGGATTACAGGCGTGAGCCACCGTGCCTGGCCCTGGAAAGAGTCTATATTAATGAATTTTTGCGTGGGGATATCCAGTTATCATAAGACCATTTGTTGCAAACACTATCCCTATTGGATTTTCTTGGTGAAATGCAGTTGTCTGCAAATGTAACGGTTTGTTTCTGAACTCTCAATTCTATTCCATTGGTCTGTATGTCTGTCCTTACTCCATCATTGCTTTGTCCTGGTCTCTGTAGCTTTGTAATAACTTTTAAAGTTGGGAAGTGTGAGTCTTCCAATTTTCTTATTTTTCAATATTGTTTTGGCTGTTTTGGATTCCTTATGTGTCCATAAGAATGTTAAGATCATCCTCACAATTTCTGGAAAAGATGCCAGCATTTTGACACATGGATTGTGTTGAATCTGTAGATCAATTTGGGGAATATAACCATCTTAACAATATTATGTTTTCCCATCCACAAACATGGAATTTCTTTGATTTTATTATATCTCTTTTTAATTTCTTCCCATACTGTTTTGCACTTTTTTTGTTACATTTAGTTGTAGTTGTTTTATTATTTTTGATGCTGTTATAAATTGAATGATTGTGTTAAAGTCATGGTGAAAATTTTCATTGCTAGTGTATAAAAATAAAATAGGTTTTTATATTTTCATTCTGTATACTGTCAAAGTTATTAGTTCTAATAATTTTTTACTAGAATTTTCTATATTCAAGATCATAGCATTTGTAAACATAGTTAGTTTTAATTCTTCAATTCCAGTCTCAATATCATTTATTTCTCTCTTTCTGCTTAATTGTCCTGTCTAGAACTAACAGTGCATAGAAGTGGTACAAGTGAATGTCCTTGTCTTATTCTTAACCTTAGGGCAAAGCATTAAGTCTTTCACTATTAAGTAGGATGTTAGCTAAGGGTATTTAAATAAATGCTTTTTACCAGGTTGAGGAATTTATCTTCTATTTCTAGCTGTTGTTTTTATCATGAAAGTGTGTTGGATTTCGCTAAATGCTTTTTCTGCACCTATTGAGACTATCATGTAGGTTTTGCGAGTTACTCTGTTGATATGACATATGACAATAACTGATTTTTAAAAGTCAGACCACACTTGAGTTTGTGGAATCAATTCTACTTGGTCATCTTGTATAATTATTTTTATATCTTAGATTTTGTTTGGTAGTGTTAGGTAGTGGAGGAGTTTCGAAACTATATTCATAAGCAATATTAATCTGTATTTTATTTTTCTTGTGATTGTCTTTTTCAGGTTTTGACATGAAAATTAACACTGGCTTCATAGAATAAGCTAGGGAGTGTTATTTTTCTATTTTTTGGAAGTGTTCATGAGAACTGGTATTAATTCTTCTTAAATGTTTGGTACAACTTACCAGCGAAGCTGTCTGGGTTTTGGCCCTTTGGATTTTATGTGGGAATTTTTTAGTTACTAATTTGATCTCTTGTTTTTATAGATTTATTCAGATTTTCTCTTCCCATTTCAGTTCAGTTTCAGTAGTTTTTCTAGGAAAGTGTCAGTTTTTCTAAGTTATCTAATTAGTTGGTATAGAGCTATTCTCTTATGATCCTTTTTATTTCTGGAAGCTCAGTAGCGATGACCACCCCCCTGCCCCTATTTCATTCTTGATTTTATTAATTTGAATCTTTTCTCCCTACTATTTTTCTTCTTGTTGTTGAGTGTAGTTAAGTTTTTTCAATTTCATTGACCTTTCCAAAGAACCTACTTTCAGTTTTGTTGATTTTTGTTTTTCTATTTCCTAGTTCATTAATCTCACTCTAATTTTTATTATTTCCTTTTGTCTATTTGCTTTAGATTTATAATGTTTGTCTTTTTCCAGTGTCATAAAGGTAGAAAGTAGATTGTATCCTTGAGGTTGTTCTTTTTTAAAAAATACGGATGTGTATGGCCATACATTCCTCTGTAAACATTGCTTTACCTGCATCCCATGAGTTTCCATATGTTGTGTCCTCATTTGCATTCATATTAAAGTATTTTCTAATTTCCTTTGTTATTTCTTCTTTCACCTATTGCTTATGTTGGGGTATGTTATTTACTTTCAACATATATGTAACTTTACTCCTGTTATTGACTTCAAATTTTGTTCCATGTGGTTGAAAACATATTTTGCATAATTTAAATCATTTTAAATGTATGGAGGACTTGTTTTATAATGTAGCAGATGGTCTACCCAGCTTTCCACGTGGACTTGAGAGAATATATACTCTGTTGTAGTTGCATAGAATGTTCCGTAGGTGTCTTTTAGGTCCAGTTGATTTATAGTGTTCCTCAAGTCTTACCTTGTTGATTTTCTGCCAAGCAGTTCTCACCACAATTGAAACTGAAGCATTAAGGTGCCCAACTATCATTACTGAATTCCCTATTTTGGGAATTCCCTTTAATTCTTTCACTGTTTGCTTCATGTAATCTGGGCCTCTGTTTGCATCTGTATTTAGGTGAGTATAAGTTTATAATTATATCATGCAATAAATTGAGACATTTATCATTATAAAATTTCTTAAGCTCTTGTAACATTTTTAATTTTAAAGTTTATTTTGACTGATAGTCCACTAGCCACTGCAGCATTCATGTTACAGCTATTTGCATAATACATATTTTTTTCCTTATTTTCCTTTCAACCAATTTTTTTCAACCTTTTTTTTTTCTGTGATGTAAAGTATTTTTCTTGAGGACAGGACAGCATCTACTTAGCTACATCTTAACTTATGAGAATGTGGTTTAGATTTATACTAAGCTAATTCTAGTGAGATATAGAAATGTTACTCCTATATAACTCTGTTTCTTCTTTATTTTTTGCTATTATATACATATTGCATCTACATATGTTATCACTGCAATAGTACATTGTTATAACTATATCTGTCTCATACATTCTGAGAAAAGAAGAGAGATTAATTATATATTTACAAAATTTGTTATGTTCACTTTGTCATTTACAGTATCTACTTTCCGCAATGTATTTTGGTGGATTAAAGTTCTCATCTGGTGTCATTTTCTTGCTTCAATACAGCTTTGCTTCCACTTGCCTTCTGCTGCTACTGTCAAAAATACCACCTATCTAAACTAGATAGGTGATCTATTTAGGTTATATCATCTATTTAACCTAGATGTTAAAATCTAACAATATAATTATATGCATAATTTTTATGTAATTGCTTTATAAATCAGTTGAGAAAATCAGAGAGAACAAACACGAACTTAAACTGTCATTTTGTAAGTACGTAATTACTTTTACAAGCATGCTTCATTTCTTCATGTGGATTTGAATTACTGCCTGGGTTCACTTGCTTTCAGTCTAAAGAAATTATTTTAGTAATTTTTGTAAGTCAGGCCTGCTATCAACAATTTTCCCACTTCTTGTTCATCAGAGAGGGTCTTTATTATTTCCCTTTCACTTTTGAAAGGTAGTTGTGCTGTACTTTTAACATTATTGTTTGATGGTGTTTCTCTTTCAGCACTGTGAATATGTTACCCAACTACCTTTGGACTTCATTGTCTCTGAGAAGTCCACTGTTAATCTTATTAAAACTTTCTTGAACATGAATCATTTTTCTCTTGCAGATTTAATATTTTCTCTTTGTCTTTGGCTTATAATCTTTTCAGTATGATGTGTCTGTGTGTAGATCTTTTTGAACTTACCCTATCTCAAAATTTT
>NW_026652281.1:143537927-143764084 GCF_009828535.3 Hylobates moloch
ATACATGTATATATATGTGTATATATATATATATACACAGATACTTTAAGTTCTGGGAGCATGCAGGTTTGTTACATACATATACATGTGCCATGGTGGTTTGCTGCACCCATCAACCCACCAGCTACATTAGCTATTTGTCCTAATGCTCTCCCTTCCCTCATCCCCCACCTCCTCTGACAGGCCCCAGTGTGTGATCTTTCCCTCCCTGTGTCATGTGTTCTCGCTGTTCAAATCCCACTTACGGGTGAGAACATGAGGTATTTGGTTTTCTTTTCCTGTTTTAGCTTGCTGAGAATGATAGTTTCCAGCTACATCCATGTCCTTGCAAAGGACATGAACTCATCCTTTTTTATGGCTGCATAGTATTCCATGGTGTATATGTGCCACATTTTCTTTATCCAGTCTATCATTGATGGGCATCTGGGTTGGTTGCAAGCCTTCACTATTGTGGATAGTACTGCAGTAAACATACATGTGCATGTGTCTTTATAATAGAATGATTTATAATCTTTTGGGTACATACCCAGTAGTGAGATTGCTGGGTCAAACGGTATTTCTGGTTCTAGGTCCTTGAGGAATCGCCACACTGTCTTCCACAGTGGTTGAACTAATTCACATTCCCACCAACAGTGTAAAAGTGTTCCTACTTCTTCACATCCTCTCCAGCATCTGTTTTTTCCTGACTCTTTAATGATCGCCATTCTAACTGCCATGAGATGATGTCTCATTGTGGTTTTGATTTGCATTTCTCTAATGACCAGTGATGATGAGCCTTTTTTCATCTGTTTGTTGGCCATATAAGTGTCTTTTTTGAGAAGTGTCTGTTCATAACTTTCTCCCACTTTTTGATGGGGCTGTTTTTTTCTTGTGTATTTGTTTAAGTTCCTCGTAGATTTTGGATATTAGCCATTCATCAGATGGATAGATTGCAAAAATTTTCTCCCATTGTGTAGGTGGCCTGTTCACTCTGATAATAGTTTCTTTTACTTTGCAGAAGCTCTTTAGTTCGATTAGATCCCATTTGTCTATTTTGGCTTTCGTTGCCATCATTTTTGGTGTTTGAGTCATGAAGTCTTTGCCCATGCCTATGTCCTGAATGGTATTGCCTACATTTTCTTCTAGGGTTTTTATGGTTTTAGGTCTTACATTTAAGTGTTTAACCTATTTTGAGTTTTTATATATGGTGTAAGGAAGGGTTCCACTTTCAGTTTTCTGTATATGGTTACCCAGTTTCCCCAACACCATTTATTAAATAGGGAATCCTTCCCCTATTGCTTGTTTTTTGTCAGGTTTGTCAAAGATCAGATGGTTGTAGATGTGTGGTGTTATTTCTGAGGCCTCTGTTCTGTTCCATTGGTCTATATATCTGTTTTGGTACCAGCACCATACTGTTTTGGTAACTGTAGCCTTGTAGTATAGTTTGAAGTCAGGTAGCTTTGATGCCTCCAGCTTTGTTCTTTTTGCTTAGGATTGTCTTGGCAATGCAGGCTCTTTTTTGGTTCCATATGAAATTTAAAGTAGTTTTTTCTAATTCTGTGAAGAAACTCAATGGTAGCTTGATGGGGATAACATTGAATGTATAAATTACTTTGGGCATTACGGCCATTTTCACAATACTGATTCTTCCTATCCATAAGCATGGAATGATTTTCCATTTGTTTGTGTCCTCTCTTATTTCCTTGAGCAGTGGTTTGTAATTCTCCTTGAAGAGGTCCTTTACATCCCTTGTAAGTTGTACTCCTAAGCATTTTACTCTCTTTGAAGCAATTGTGAATGGGAGTTCACTCATGATGTGGCTCTCTGTTTATTATTGGTGTACAGGAATGCTTGTGATTTTTACACATTGATTTTGTGTCCTGAGACTTTGCTTGTCAGCTTAAGGAGATTTTGGGCTGAGACGATGGGGTTTTCTGAATATACAATCATGTCATCTGCAAACAGACAATTTGACTTCCTCTCTTCCTACTTGAATACCCTTTATTTCTTTCTCCTGCCTGATTGCCCTGGCCAGAACTTCCAATACTATATTGAATAGGAGTGGTGAGAGAGGGCATCCTTGTCTTGTGCTGGTTTTCAAAGGGCATGCTTCCAGCTTTTGCCCATTCAGTATGATATTGGCTGTAGGTTTTTCATAAATAGCTCTTATTATTTTGAGATGTGTTCCATCAATACCTACTTTATTGAGAGTTTTTGGCATGAAGGGGTGTTGACTTTTATTGAAGGCCTTTTCTGCATCTATTGAGATAATCGTGGTTTTTGTCACTTATTCTGTTTATGTGATGGATTACGTTTGTTGATTTGCATATGTTGAACTGGTCTTGCATCCCAGGGATGAAGCCAACTTGGATCAGCTTTTTGAGGTGCTGCTGGATTTGGTTTGCCAGTATTTTATTGAAGATTTTCACATCGATATTCATCAGGGCTATTGGCCTGAAATTCTCTTTTTATATATATATATATCTGGCAGGTTTTGGTATCAGGTTGATGCTGGCCTCATAAAATGAGTTAGGGAGGAGTCCCTCTTTTTCTATTGTTTGGAATAATTTCAGAAAGCATGGTACCAGCTCCTCTTTGTACCTCTGGCAGAATTCAGCTGTGAATCCGTCTGGTCCTGGGCTTTTTTTTGTTGGTAAGCTATTAATTACTTGCTCAATTTCAGAACTTGTTATTGGTCTATTCAAGGATTTGACTTCTTCCTGGTTTAGTCTTGGGAGAGTGTATGCGTCCAGGAATTGATTCATTTCTTCTAGATTTTCTAGTTTATTTGCATAGAGGTGTTTATAGTATTCTTTGATGGTAGTTTGTATTTCTGTGGGATCAGTGGTGATATCCCCTTTACCAGTTTTTATGGTTTCTATTTGATTCTTCTCTTTTTCTTCTTTATTACTCTGGCTAACAGTCTAGCTATTTTGTTAATCTTTTCAAAAATCTGGCTCCTGGATTCATTTTTTTTTTTTTTTTTTTAAGAGTTTTTCATGTCTCTGTCTCCTTCAGTTCTGCTCTGATCTTAGTTGTTTCTTGTCTTCTGCTAGCTTTTGAATGTGTTTGCTCTTGCTTCTCTAGTTATTTTTATTGTGATGTTAGGGTGTCAATTTTAGATCTTTCCTCTTTCTCCTGTGGGCATTTAGTGCTAGAAATTTCCCTCTAAACACTGCTTTAGCTGTGTCCCAGAGATTCTGGTATATTGTGTCTTTGTTCTCATTGGTTTCAAATAACATCTTTATTTATGCCTTCATTTTGTTATTTTCCCAGTAGTCATTCAGGAGCAGGTTATTCAGTTTCCATGTAGTTTTTTGGTTTAGAGTGAGTTTCTTAATCCTGAGTTCTAATTTGATTGCACTGGGATCTGAGAGACTGTTTGTTATGATTTCCATTCTTTTGCATTTGCTGAGGAGTGTTTTACTTCTAATTATGTGGTCAATTTTAGAATAAGTGCGATATGGTGCTGAGAAGAATGTATATTCTGTTGATCTGGGGTGGAGAGTTCTGTAAGTGTCTATTAGGTCCACTTGGTCCAGAACCGGGTTCAATTCCTGATTATCCTTGTTAATTTTCTGTCTTGTTGATCTAATATTGACAATGGAGTGTTAAAGTCTCCCACTGTTATTGTGTGGGAGTCTACGTCTCTGTGTAGGTCTGTAAGAACTTGCTTTATGAATCTCAGGGCTCCTGTATTGGGTGCATGTATATTTAGGACAGTTAGCTCTTCTTGTTGCATTGATCCCTTCACCATTATGTAATGCCCTTCTTTGTCTCCTTTGATCTATGTTGCTTTAAAGTCTGTTTTATCAGAGACTTGGATTGCAACTCCTGCTTTCTTTTGCTTTCCTTTTTCTTGGTAAATATTCCTCCATCCCTTTATTTTGAGCCTATGTGTGTCTTTGCATATGACATGGGTCTCTTGAAAACAGCACACCAATGGGTCTTGACACTGTATCCAATTTACCAATCTGTGTCTTTTAATTGGAGCATTTAGCCTGTTTACATTTAAGGTTAATATGGTTATATGTGAATCTGATCCTGTCATTATGATGCTACCTGATTATTTTGCCTGTTAGTTGATGCAGTTTCTTTATAGTGTTGATGGTCTTTACAATTTGGTATGTTTTTTCAGTGGCTAGTACTGGTTTTTTCCTTTCCAAATTTAGTGCTGTCTCAGCATTTGCTTCTCTGTAAAGGATTTTATTTCTTCTTCACTTATGAAGTTTAGTTTGGCTGAATATGAAATTCTGGGTTGGAAATTCTTTGAGTGTTGAATATTGGCCCCTACTGTCTTCTAGCTTGTTGGGTTTCTGCAGAACGATATGCTGTTAGTCTGATGGGCTTCCCTTTGCGGGTAACCCAATGTTTGTCTCTGGCTGCCGTAAACATTTTCTCTTCATTTCAACCTTGGTGATTCTGATGATTATGTGTCTTGAGGGTCGCTCTTCTTCAGGAGTATCTTTGTGGTGTTCTCTGTATTTCCTGAATTTGAATGTTGGCCTGTCTTGCTAGGTTGGGGAAGTTCTCCTGGATAATATCCTGAAGAGTGTTTTCCAACTTGTTGCCATTCTCCCCGTCCCTTTGAGGAACACCAATCAAACACAGGTTTGGTCTTTTCACGTATTCCTATATTTCTTGGTGGCTTTGTTCATCCTTTTCATTATTTTTTCTCTAATATTGTCTTCATGCTTTATTTCATTAAGTTGATCTTCAAGCTCTGATATTCTTTCTTCTGTTTGATTGATTAGGATATTGATACTTGTATATGCTTCACAAAGTTCTTGTGCTGTGTTTTTCAGCTCCATCAGGTCATTTATGTTCATCTCTAAACTGGTTATTCTGGTTAGTAATTCCGCTAACTTTTTTCAAGGTTCCTTTTGCATTGGGTTATAACATGCTCCTTTAGCTCCTTTACCCACTCTCTGAAGCTGACTTCTGTCAATTCATCAAACTCATTCTTCATCCAGTTTTGTTCCCATGCTGGTAAGGGGTTGTGATCCTTTGGAGGAGAAGAATCATTCTGGTTTTTGGAATTTTCAGCCATTTTGAGCTGGTTTTTCCTCACCTTCGTGGATTTATCTACCTTTGGTCTTTGATGTTGGTGACCTTCGGATGGGGTTTTGGTGTGGATGTCCTTTTTGTTGATGTTGATGCTATTCCTTCCTTTCTCCTTGTTAGTTTTCTTTCCAACAGTCAAGCCCCCCTGCTGCAGGTCTGCTGTAGTTTGCTGGAGGTCCACTCCAGACGCTGTTTGCCTGGGTATCACCAGCGGAGGCTACAGAACAGCAAAGATTGCTGCCTCTTCCTTACTCTGGAAGCTTTGTCCCAGAGGGGCACCTACTGGATGCCAGCTGAAGCTCTCCTGTATGAGTTGTCTGTTGACCCCTGCTGGGAGATGTCTCCAAGTCAGGAGGCTGGGGGGTCAGGGACCCACCTGAGGAGGCAGTCTGTCCCTTACAGAGCTCGAGCGCTGTGCTGGGAGATCCACTACTCTCTTCAGAACCAGCAGGCAGGAACATTTAAGTCTGCAGAAGCTGTGCCCACAGCTTCCCCTTCCCCCAGGAGCTCTGTCTCACGGAGATGGGAGTTTTATCTATAAGCCCCTGACTGGGGCTGCTGCCCTTCTTTCCTCCTCTCTGGGCAGAGCATCTCTGAATCTAGAGAGTCAGTCTGGCTACAGCTGCACTGCAGAGTTGCGGTGGGCTCTGCCCAGTTCAAAGTCTCCAGCAGCTTTGTTTAATGTGAGAGGAAAACTGCCTATTCAGGCCTCAGTAATGGCAGATGCCCCTTCCCCCACCAAGCTCAAGCATCCCAGGTTGACTTCAGACTGCTGTCCTTGCAGCCAGAATTTCAAGCCAGTGGATTTTAGCTTGCTGGGCTCCATGGGGGTGGGATCCGCTGAGCTAGACCACTTGGCTCCCTGGATTCAGCCCCCTTTCCAGGGGAGTGAACGGTTCTGTCTCACTGGTGTTCCAGGTGCCACTGGGGTATGACAAAAAAAACTCCTCCACCTAGCTTGGTGTCTGCCGGAAGGGCTGCCTAGTTTTGTGCTTGAAATTCAGGGCCTTGGTGGTATAGGCACCTGAGGGAATCTCCTGCTCTGCAGATTGTGAAGACCATGGAAAAAACCTAGTACCTGGGCCAGATAGCTCCATCCCTCATGGCACAGTCCCTCATGGCTTCCCTTGGCTACGGGAGGAAGTTCCCCAACCCCTTGCACTTCCCAGGTGAGGTGGCACCCCACCCTGATTCAACTTGCCCTCTGTGGGCTGCACCCACTGTCTCACCAGTTCCAGTGAGATGAGCCAGATACCTCAGTTGGAAATGCAGAAATCACCCGCCTTCTGTGTTGATCTCACTGGGGGCTGCAGACCAGAGCTGTTCCTATTCGGCCATCTTGCCAGCCTACCCTGTAAAGTTTTTAGTCATTATTCCTTCAAACTTTGTTTTTTTGCTCCATCTCTCTCTCCTCTCCTTACACTTGGTACTCTCATTAAACTTATGTGGATTTTTTAAAAATCTTGACTGGATTTTACTTATGAGTTCTCAGAATAACTGGTTCAAGAGACAAAAAAGCCTGAGGCAAATTTGTAATATTCATAATTAGAAGGTGGCTGATGTGATTTTAAAAATTAAAAACAAATTTTATTTTGTTTTGTTTTGTTTTTTGAGAGAGAGTCTTGCTCTTTCACCCAGGCTGGAGTACAGTGGTGCCATCTCAGCTCACTGCAACTTCTGCCTCCTGGGTTGAAGTGACTCTCCTGCCTCAGCCTCCCTGAGTAGCTGAGACTACAGGAGCCTGCCACCATGCCCGGCTAATTTTTGTATTTTTAGTAAAGACACAGTGTTTTACCATGTTGGCCAGGCTGGTCTCGAGCTCCTGGCCTCAGGTGATCTGCCTGCCTTGGCCTGCCAAAGTGCTGGCATTACAGGTGTGAACCACTGCACCCTGCTTAAAATTAAAAACAAAAATGTTAATAGTGGAGCAAGAACAATAGAAAATAAGGACCTGGATTATCTACTATTTATAGAGAATCTCTGTAGAATAAAAATTTCTATTTGGCATCTTTGTTATAAGGTTAAACAGCCCCCAAAGTCTGCTTTTAATAACATGAGAAAGTGTTAAGAAAGTCTTGATTTATTTAAAGATCCATTATGACATATTTAAACAAAGCCACTTAACTCTGTATCTTAGCTTTGGTATATACCAGTGGTCCCCAAACTTTGCTGCACATTGGAACCACTTTGGGGAAAAAAAAAAAAAAAAAAATACTGGTGTCTAGGCCAGGCGCAGTGGCTCTTGCCTGCAATCTCAGCACTTCGGGAGGCCAAGGCAGGCGTATCATCTGGGGTCAGGAGTTTGAGACCAGCTGGGCCAAAGTGGTGAAACCCAGTCTCTACTAAAATACAAAAATTAAACAAGCATGGTGGTGGGCACCCGTAATGTCAGCTACTCAGGAGTCTGAGGCAGGGAGAATTGCTTGAACCCGGGAGGTGGAGGTTGCAGTGAGCCGAGATTACACCACTGCACTCCAGCCTGGGCAACAGAGCAAGACTCCATCTCAAAAAAAAAAAAAAAAAAAACTAATGTCAGGCTCCCACTCCTAGACCTGTTAATTAATATAGATTACAAGTTAGGCATCAGGATTTTTTAAAACTCCGCTGGTGATATTAATGTGCAGCCAAATTTGGGAACAGTGCCTTACAATTCTCCGAGACAATGCTCATTTTTCTTCTTTTTTCTCTTTGTTCTTCAGAATGCATAATTACTGTCTATGTATTATCCAGTTCACTGATTCTCTTCTCTGCCAGCTCAAATCTAGCTTTGAGCCTCTGTAGTGATATATTCATTTCAGTTTTTGTGCTTTTAAGCTTTAAAAATTCCATTTAGTTTCTTTTTAGAATTTCTATAACTTTATTGATTTTCTTTGTTTAATAAGGTATTGTCATCATACCTTTCTTTACTTCTCTAATAATGGTTTCCTTTCGTTTTTAGTTTGTTTCTTTGGTTATAAGTCAAGACTTAACATTAGCAGTTTCTATCATCTCCTCATCCCATGGATGAGACTCACTTTCCTGTTTCTCTCCATGTGCAATGTTTTTGTTGAAAACCTTTACATTTCAGAAAACGCATTGTCCAAACTCTGGAAATGAATGGCACTTTTAGAATCTTGTTTTTGTTGTTGTTTGCCTGTTTATTTGTTTAGTGGCTTGGGTGGACCATTTTAGTGAAGTTTATTTCTGTAAAAGGGTATAGTTTCTGATGTCACTCCTTAGAGGGCCAAGTCTTGGCATGAACACATCTCTCTAGGATGACAGTGGTTTTAGCAGAACTACCTTTGATTGTCTCTTTCCCTGATTTCTCTATTCGGTTGTCAGCTCTTGTTGATATCATAACCAGGTATTAGCCTCCATTAGTTGCCAAATATCTTCAACAATGCCTCAGAGCATAAATTGCTCCAGTGTCTGTCTGATCCAATGAAATGCAGTCCTCTTGCAGGGAGAGTCCTTGTGTCAGTCTTTGAGGTTTGCTCCAACTCCAGGAGAACCTTCTTTGCTGACTCTTTTTCTGGTTTTCCCTCATAAACTTCTAGCTCATTTATAACCTAGCTTGTTGCTGTCATGAAGTTGTTAGTCTCCTCTTAATTGCTTACCACCAATCTCTCCATTATTCTTAAGGGTATCCTTCGGTTTGAACTTCCCAGATATTGTTTCAAATAAAATCTCTTGTCTTGGGGAGACTGTCAAAGCTGTTATTAGGCTTCCCTGTCCCCCTAGGCAAAACTTACGCACCACTGTACTGTAGTGATGGAAAAGAAAACTGATCTTTTTCTCCAAGAGTGACACCCCAGCTTTAGGAGTAGGGCACTGAGTGAACTGGTAGCCACTGGTTTTCTCAGCTTGCTTCTCCTGACATAGAATCTTCAATCTGCAGGTGAGCTGTGATACGGGTGATAGGTGTCTCAGTATTCTCAATCAGCCACTCTTGGAGTAGAGTTTATGCCATAAAAATGGGCACTGAGTAATAGAGAGAGACCCAGACTTCTCAGCATTGTTGCTTGAAGAAAGGAGATTGTGCAAAGACAAAGTAGGGAAGGATGAAAAATGCTGGTGACCTGATTCTCCCTCAGGGCACTTATAGTCCTAGACTGGGAGCCAAGGGGAAAGGATGCCCTGTGTTTTGGGCTGCACTTACCTTGGGTAAGGCTTCCATTAGGCTGGGCTGGGGTCAGGGTGGGATAATTGACTCAAATTCCACAGACACTTCCTGTTCTTAACAAGATTTAGTAGATTTTCTTAAATATTTTATCGTTTGCCCTATAATCAACTAATTTTCACAGACTTTATATGGTGGTGTTTATTTCTTCTAATAGTTTTCACTAATTAGGCTTATTTTGCTGGAAAGAGGGTACATAAAACTGCTTGCTCTGCCATTCTTAAAGTCATGTTATACTTTGTACAACATAATCTTAGTGCTATACTACATTCTGGAAGGAATAAACTAGCTATTATCTAATCTGCCTTATTATAGTAGGGTATAATGTTTCTGTTATGCCTTGCACAAATAAGAGCAGTGATATATTCTTACTGGTTTTTGATGTTTCAGTGTTTCAGGCAAAATGACAAGCATTTCATTTCTTTTTTCAGGGTTTTTGTTTGTTTGTTTGTTTTAGAAACAGGGTCTTGCTCTGTTGCTTGTGCTGTAGTGCATTGGCACAATCATAGCTCACTACAACCTTAAATTCCTAGGCTGAAGCAATCCTCCTACCTCAGCCTCCCTAGTAACTGGGACTACAGGTAAATGCCACCATGCCCAGCTACTTTTTAAAGTTTTTTTTTGTAGAGACAGGGTTGTGCTGTGTTGCCCAGGCTGGTCTCAAACTCCCAGCCTCGAGAGATTCTCTCACCTCTCTCCCCAAGTTCTGGGATTCCGGGCATGAGCCCCAATGGCCAGTATAACAATCATTTCAGTCTGCCCTAGGAGAACCATGGAATGATTATAGAAACAATAGCATGGCTTGGCTTGCCTTTTTATGAAAGACCCTTGACTTATAAACATTTTCTTAATACTACTCCTTAATACTACTACTACTCTTTCTAATGTGGAGTCTCTTTCTGTCCCATCACACAATTTCATGCTTACTTCAGTTCAATAGTAAAGGGGATGAGAAAGTATTTTTTTTCCAGTTCAAAAAGCCCAAGTTATTAGAAGGCTTAGGCCACAGGCATTCAATTTTTGGAGGCTGGCCTGACATAAAATTTTGTTTTCATTTTTATCTGAATGAGTTTCTTGCCCTGTATTTTCACTTGAATTAGAGAAAAATTGTATTTTTATGACTGGCATTGACTGTTGGTTAATTACAAGATTTCACCAAAGCCAGATTTTTGTATTAACATAATTTTTGCAAAGCCTTAACCAAAAGATAAAAAAAAAAATCTAGCCAAAAATGTTTACAGCCGTAGTTATTGACCAAATGTGATTTTACTGTCTACCTCACCCAGGACCTCCACCCCCTTCCAAGAAAACATTTGGCTATGTTAGAGTCATATTTTTCTGTCACAATGGAAAGGTGATACTAATGACATCTTGTGAATAGAGGCAAAGAATACCGTTAGACATTCTATAATACACAGGAAAGTCCTCTGATAGCAAAAATAAAAAATGATGCAGCCTAATATGTTAATAATGCCACGCTTAAGAAACTTTGATTTAGAGAAAACCAGCATTTTTCATATTATACAGCCATTAGCTTTGTTCTCCAGTGCTAAAGACTACTAACCAATTTTCAATTCCTATACTTTTGATATACCTTAAAAATACACACTTTCTAGTTTCATTAATTTGTTGAGATAGTTTTGTAACTGTCCCTAGGATACTTTCCCTTACCTTTCTCCAGGAGATAATAAATTAACAACCTCATTGTGATCTAACAAATCACCCCTGTGACTTACCCTAGAGAAATAATAGTTGTCATGTATACATGTTCAGAAATACACAGCAGGAAAGTGCAAATGCAAAACACTTCTAAACAAAAGCAATAATACTGTCAAAAGCCAGACTCCTGGGTTTCATACCTGATTTCCCCATTCTGTCTTATATCTAATCTACCAATAAACAAATGTTTCACTTTTCTTCTACTGTAGTCAGGCTCCAAAATGGCCCCCAATGAATTTTGCCTCTTGGTATTCACACCACTCTATATTCTCTACTGACATTAAATAGGGTAGTAACTCATAGGATATTGCAGAAATGATGGCTTGTGACTTCCACGGCTGAGTTCCCTTTGCTCCCTTGGATTACTTGCTCTGGAGAAAGCCAACTTACTCTAATGGAAACACTCAAATAACCATGTAGAGGGGTCTACATGGTGAGGAACTGAAGTCTCCTGCCAACAATCAGCATGATATGTGTATGAGCCGCTGTGGAAACACATCCTCCAGCCCTATTAAAGCCTTCAGATTGACTGCATTTCTGGTCAACATCACAACCGCAACCTCTTGAGAGACCCTAAACCAGACCACTCAGCTAAGTTGCTTCCAGATTCCTGGCCAACAGAACCATATGACATATGAAATGTTTGTTGATTTAAGCTGCTAAGTGTGAGAGTAATTTGTTATGCAACAATATATAACTAATACCAGTCCTTTAACATCTCTGGAAGGTATACATTTTTTTTCCATCCTCACTGGCAAGGTGGTTCAGACCAAAATTAAATGCAGTTAAAAACCTGTGAAAGTAATGATGCTAGTCAGACTGCCTGCCCCTTAGCCCTCAGAAAAGCTGCCAGGTAAAAGTATCCCCATGAAGTAAATTTCTTTCCGCAAACTTACCTAGGTTCCAGAGTGTTACATCTCTTAGCTGTACAGTTCTTTTATCTTATAAACACACATACACACACCTCTCCATAGTCACCATTTTCTCCATAGTAAGAAAACATCCCACTGGATAAGGCCCAGGTCCATTCAGGTATCTCCACACTGAGCCAAGAGTCAACACGGTCCACGAGTCCTTGGTGGTGAAGTGAAAGAAATATCCAGATTCTGTATTCCGTTATATTACGTTCCCCTTTACATACCCCCAACTTTTTTTTTATTTTTAAACCTTGCACACCTTTCCGTCATGCTTTAGACCTTCCTTCTTTCCCTCTCATCTTTCATTTTCTTCCACTCTTCTCTATTTTTATTGACTAAATTACAGAGGGTACTTTCCCCCTGAACATAGTTATGAGAAAAGGTGACCACTTCTACCCCCAGCAACATCTTTTATCCCCCCATGACAGGGCAGGGGATTCAGTTAAGATTTCTGAATAAATTCTAGATTTACCTACCATAAATAAACTCTAGATTTATCTACAATAAATAAATTCTAAAATTTATGTATTATGCTAGACAAACTCTAAAAGAGTTGTGACACTCCTAACATCTTAGCCCTAAATGCAATTGTGTGAATTAAAATTGGTATTATCTGATTCCCATACCATCACTTGCCTACTCAAACACATGCCCTTGATTGGCATGTGTATCACTACATTATAATCATATGTTTGGTATTGTGTCTTTTCCACTGCACTTTAAATTTCTTGAGGATAGGAACTGTATTGTTAACCATTATATCCATGTTGCCTAACTCAAATTGTTGGCCAACCTTAGGTGATCAGTACTTGTAATATCACATGAATGAATGAAGGAATGGATTCATTCATTAATCACATGGCCAAGAACAGTATGGCTGGCCTTGTTAAAATGTTTTTAAAGATATTTTTTCTCCCTTTTTTCTCAAAGGTCTCAGAGTCTAATGTGATGAATGAAAAAGAATCATGCAATTTTCATTTAAATTTCAAATTTTTGCTCAGTGTCCCATCTATAGATATTTACATACAGCAGAGCTATCTAATGATTGTTACTGGGCTTCCACCAGAATCGGATTATAGCATAAATTGCCTAAAGAAAGTAAAGTGAGCGCCAGGTGCCATGGCTCACACCTGTAATCCCAACACTTTGGGAGGCTGAGGCGGACAGATCATCTGAGGTCAGGAGTTCAAGACTAGCCTGACCAAAATGGAGAAACTCCATCTCTACTAAAAATACAAAATTAGCCTGGCGTGGTGGCGCGTGCCTGTAATCCCAGCTACTTGGAAGGCTGAGGCAGGAGAATCACTTGAACCTGGGAGGCGGAGGTTGCAGTGAGCCAAGATTGCACCATTGCACTCCAACCTGGGCAACAAGAGCAAAACTGTGTCTCAGAAAAGAAAGTGAAGTGAGAACACTTTTTTTAAAGACAGGGTCTTGCTCTGTCTCTGTTGCCCAGGATGGAGTGCAGAGGCATTATCAAGACCCAATGCAGCTTTGAACTCCTGGGCTCAGAAGATCCTCCCACCTCAGCCTCCCAAGTAGCTGGGACTATGGGCATGCACAACCATGCTTGACAATTTTTTTTTTTTTTTAATTTTGTAGAGATGAGTCCTCACTATGTCGCCCAGGCTGGTCTCAAACTCCTGGCCTCAAGCAATTCTCCCACCTCAACCTCCCAAGTAGCTGGGTTACAGGTGTAAGCCATTATGCCCTGTACAGGACACAATTCTTATAGAACTAACCCCATAAGCAGAATGTCTAGAAATATAAAATCATTCTAGCCTGAAGCCATAATGTTTTAACTTTTCATAAAATAAATAGTTTTTGCTAGGATCAAGTCTCTTTTTAAAGAATAAAGAGAACATATGTATTAAAGCACCTCCAACTCAAAATAATGCTCTACGAGGTGCTTTGTTTATGACTATTCTGTGGGGGTAACTTCAGTTCTACAGCATTTCTGTTTGGACCTCCACTTCATGCTCCAGGCGGCTGGTAGGCATTATATTCTGTTCAGGGTTTTATTTGTTGGCTAGAAGATCTCAAAACAGAATGGCTATAATTTTTTGTTTTTTTAATTCTGACTACTAACTTTTAGAATTGACTTATCTGTGAGTTCCTCTATGCTAATGATTGTGTTCTTCCTGTATTCCAAGCTAACAGAGTACCATGGTTACGATTAAAACTATTGAATTACCAATTAACCTTCTCCTTGCAATCTAATAAAGAGTTAATGAACTAATTGTCCATTTCCCCTCTATACAAAATTGAGTCTTTCTGTTGTCCTCAGTATTGAGGCCCACTTAGAAATTTGAATATTACTCATATTATCACAATACCCATAATTCATTTCAGGTAAAGAAAACCAGGGTTGATTTTTGCAGTGAATATATCTTATTTTGGTGTGGAAAAAAAAATAGAAAGTCTGTGTTATCACTTAGAAAAAACCTGCTTACGCAGCCCAGTGCTTTATAATATTGGCTCCATTTTTTGAATAAATGGATAAATCAGTAAACATTGAAATAATTGGCTTTTCTCTTTGGATGTTTTACTACTTGGCCTTATAGTTACTTGATATGATTATTATGCTTTTAAAAGTAGTTGGATCATCAGAAAAACATGAATTAACTTTCGGAAGTTAGATGTCTAAATTATCCTAGGTATTAGATATAAGGAAAAAAGCATCAACCTGGGTCTTGGCTCTTTTCTTCTACATAACTGATTTTGAAGGAAGTCTTCATTGTTAGATCATCTGAGCCTGTGTCTGGCATTACCAGCACAGTGGTGGGAAACCTAGACATATCACTGCATTCCCTTATAATTAAATAATGTGTAAGTAAGTGGCATGAAACCTACATCATGCTGGACATTAACTTAGTGACTAGTATTTATTATTATTTTTATCACTAACTTTAAAATTTAAATAGTGTTCCTTAAAAATGGGTTAATGGGGCTGGGCACGGTGGCTCACGCCTGTAATCCCAGCACTTTGGGAAGCTAAGGTGGGCAAATTACCTGAGATCAGGAGTTCAAGACCAGCCTGGCCAACATGGTGAAACCCTATCTCTACTAAAAATACAAAAAAAAAAAAAAAAAAAAATTAGCCAGGCGTGGTGGTGCATACCCGTAGTCCCAGCTACTCAAGAGGCAGAGGCAGGAGGATCGCTTGAACATGGGAGGTGGAGGTTGCAGTGAGCTGAGATCATGCCACTGCACTCCAGCCTGGGTGACAGAGCAAGACTCTGACTCAAAAAAAAAAAAAAATTAATTAATGAAAGATTGTTAGGCTTTGATAATCTCTATAGTTCTTTAATAGAGTATAGAACATTTGAAAATGTTCTTTCTTCTCTAAATAAAGAGCCTACCTCAATTACAATAGATTTATGGATTTGCCAGTGTGTGCAGTTTGCTTAGTACACTTTGGCTCTGCTGATTGGCTGCATTCTGGGTTAGTGTCTTTTCTTCTGACCAAGGGAATTAGTGAAATGGATTTGGTGCCTGCCGAGTGGTGGTTCATTCTGTGTCCATCAATACTGTGTGAGGAACTTGGTGTATGTTTTCCATAAAGAGTGCTTTCAGCTGGTAATTTAGCCAATAGTTCTTTTCATTCTAATAGCTTCTGTTTGTAATTTAAATTACCCCCATCCAAACGTTGGTTTCAGATACTATTCCCATCTAAACATGATTGTTTAGTCCAGTCTCTCAGTAGAGCAAAGGAGAAACTCAATGTAAATTTTTTTCTGTTCACACTCCCTGAGTCTGTCTTGCCCCACTGAAATGCTGAGCTTGACCATTACATTTTTTTTCCCCCATAATGAAAGCTAAAAATGTTTTCCAAATCTCAGGTGTAATTCCAAAGGTTAAGACTGCTCAGAACAGCACAGTGGATTTAAAGGGCGGTTTACCAAATCCATGAATGAGAAGGCAGGTCCATATTAAGAAGAGCCTTCTAAAAAGACAAACAGGATGCCAACATTTTTAGCCAAGGGTTCCATGAACAATTAACATACTGTATGGAAGAGTTGAAGGGCAAGAATATCTAAAAGGGAGTTGTCAGATTCCGTCTGAGAGCAGGTAGCAGGAAATGATTGATAGCTTCACCTATAAATGGGAGATAATAATGGCCATATCATAATATTTCATTAGTAGAAAAATTGTATGACTGCATAATAATATCCCTCCATAATGCTATAATATCTTGATATGTATACACATATAGAGACATACAACTACATATGCAATTGATGCATGTGTATGTGTTTGTGTGTTTCCTATCTCCAAATAACTTAAACTTGAGATGGGAAGGTAATATGCATACTTTGCTCCTATCCTTAAGGAGAGAGGTCCTTGTATATGAGTACATTTTGTTCTCTAAATCTAGATCCTTGTCTCTTTTATGCCTCTTGTTGAAAGTAGAATGGCCTCCGTCTCCGGATGAATTGCACACGGGATGATGGGCCTAGGAACCAAGATTTCTCTACTTACTGGAAGCATCACTTAGTGAGGAAAAGAGCCTTATTAGAAAGGCACTAGAGGGCTTCATTTTTATCCCTTCTTCTCTGAAATGCTTTCCAAGGGGATCCCTTTTAGTCACCAAACTGGGGCACCACACTCATTCTCTAGGAGGAACTCAATCGTCAATTTTTCTGTGTTTAATAAGTGTGGACTCACCTATTCCATTCTTAGGTCCTAGAGACTCAGAAGGTATTTTTCAAGGAATAGTTATTGAAAAACTAAGGAAGGGTAAAAACTAAAAGTTACTATCTGATGAAAAATATATACCTCAATGAAATTTAGACTGTTGTCTCTAATTTCACAAAAGTCTCATCACAGATCACTTTGGCACCATTTATGGAGTTTCTAACTTTTAGTCACTTCTCATTTCAATCTTATGTAAATGGTTTGCTAAAAGAAAGTAATTGTTGTTTTAGCTTGAAGTCGATTTAAGTTGTACCAACTTTCAGAATTGGTGATCTCCACGTTCCTTTCAGAAACTAGTTTTAGAAATTATTAATTTTAAGTATGATAATGGGATATATAAGGTTATGCTAACAAAACTATTTTTATGTCTCAGAGTTACATACTGAGATTATCAATGGTTAAATTATACCATGTCTACCATCATTCAAATTAATCCAAAAAGGGTTTGGAGCAAGAAGCAGACGGAATGGAATTGGTCATAGGTACATTGTTTTGGCCCTGGGTCATGAGTATATGTGGATTCATTATAATATTCTGTCTCCTTTCACGTATGTTTGCAATTTCTGTAGCTTCCAAGTAAAATGAAAAAGATATTCTAGTTTATGAAATATAAGCCCATTTGAAGCAACCTGGCCACCCCACTATAAAGAATCTCCTTTGAATAAATGCTTTACAGTAAGACTGAAAGGTAGAGGCCTTGAGAAGGTGGATAAATGTCCATTAGGAACTGACATGACAATAGCAATCTTAGAAATGATGTCTGGGTAGTGGATGTCAAGATAGCTCCTCTGGCCTGCGTTAGTCCCCACTTCCAACTTCTTGGTGAGGAATCAGATGATTCTGCAGAACAGCATCCTGGGTGGGTCCTGAGCACTCTGGGAGATGTAACTTCCTAGCTCCAGATATTAGCACCATGCCACCCCTCTCCCAAATTTCCCGTGGTGATAAATCAGCTCTTCAGTACCCTCACCAAAAGGTTGGCACTCTTTTCTAGATTCCTTTAATCACTTCCTTTAATATATGACTCTTTCAGGCCCACAACTATATAACAAATAATGTCTAACACAATTCTTTGTCTTCTAAGCTAGTCCTTTATCACGTTTCTTAAGAAAAATCTGTTCAGCTTGAATTTATAGTTCTCACTCCAGAGAAAATTTTTTTTCAAAGCTTTCCTTGTCTCTACCACCCCAATAACAATTTATCTGTTCAGTTGTATTTGTCTGGATTGACTGTTCTTTCCCCTTATTTTCTGTGTTTGTTTTCATCTAATCAAGAGAAACCTTGAAAGTAAAGTTTGTCCCCAAGTGCTCCTATAAGAAAATTACTATTGGGAGTCTGAGGCGGGTGGATCATGAAGTCAGGAGATCGAGACCATCCTGGCTAACATGGTGAAACCCCATCTCTAGTAAAAATACAAAAAAAAAAATTAGCTGGGCGTAGTGGCGGGCACCTGTACTCCCAGCTACTCAGGAGGCTGAGGCAGGAGAATGGCATGAACCCAGGAGGCGGAGCTTGCTGTGAGCCGAGATTGCACCACTGCACTCCAGCCTGGGCAACAGAGCGAGACTCCGTCTCAAAAAAAAAAAAAAAAAAAAAAAAAAAATTCCTAGCTAATCTTTTCAAAAGAGTTGATTGTTCCCAAATAATAAATTATTTTATTCCTTTTGTTTGTTCGTTTGGCTCTATGTGTATGCAGATGTGTATGTTTTTTTAGTTTTTTTTATTTTCCATAAGTTATTGGGGAACAGGTAGTGTTTGGTTACAAGAGTAAGTTCTTCAGTGGTGATTTGTGAGATTGTAGTGGCACCTATCGCCTGAGCAGTATACACTGTACTCAGTTTGTAGTCTTTTATCCCTCATCCCCTTCCCACCCTTTCTCCTGAGTCCCCAAAGTCCATTGTGTCATTCTTACACCTTTGCATCCTCATAGCTTAGCTCCCACATTTTAGTGAAAACATACAATGTTTGGTTTTCCATTCCTGAGTTACTTCACTTAGAATAATAGTCTCCAACCTCATCCAGGTGGCTGTGAATGCCATTAATTCATTCCTTTTTATGACTGAGTAGTATTCTATCATATATGTATATATGTGTTATACATACTGAGATATATATATATATATATACATATATATATATCACTGTTTCTTTATCCACTCATTGATTGATGGGCATTTGGGTTGCTTCCACAATTTTGCAACTGCAAATTGTGCTGTCATAAACACGTGTGTGCAAGTATCTTTTTCACATAATCACTTTTTTTCCTCTGTAGATACCCAGTAGTGAGATTACTGCATCAAATGGTAGTTCTACTTTTAGTTCTTTAAGGAATCTCCACCCTGCTTTTCATAGTGGCTGCACTAGTTACATTACCTCCAGCAGTGTAGAAGTGTTCCCTTTTCACCACATCCACACCAACATCTATTATTTTTTGATTTTTTTTTATTATGGCCATTCTTGAGTATAAGTAAGGTGGTATCGCATCGTGGTTTGATTTGCATTTTCCTAATGATTAGTGATGTTGAGCATTTTTTCATATGTTTGTTGGCCATCTGTATATCTTTTTTTGAGAATTGTCCCTGTTCATGTCCTTAGTACAGTTTGTTATAGAATTGTTTCTTTTTTTTCTTGCTAATTTGTATAAGTTCCTTGTAGATTCTGGATATTAGTCCTTTGTCAGATGTATAGATTGTGAAGATTCTCTCCCACTCTGTGGATTGTCTCTTAACTCTGCTGACTGTTCCTTTTACTGTGCAAAAGCTCTTTAGTTTAATTAAGTCCCAGCTATTTATCTTTGTTTGTATTGCATTTGCTTTTGGGTACTTGGTCATGAAATCCTTGCCTAAGCCAATGTCTAGAAGGGTTTTTTTGATGTTATCTTCTAGAATTTTTATAGTTTCAAGTCTTAGATTTAAGTCCTTGATCCATCTTGAGTTGATTTTTGTATAAGGATGAGGATCCATTTGCGTTCTCCTACATGTGGCTTGCCAATTATCCCAGCACCATTTGTTGAAAAGTATGTCCTTTCCCTACTTTATGTTTTTGTTCACTTTGTCAAACATCAGTTGGCTGTAGGTATTTGGGTTTATTTCTGGGTTCTCTATTCTGTTGCACTGGTCTATGTACCTATTTTTATACCAGTCCATGCTGTTTTGGTGACTATGGCCTTAGAGTTTGAAAACACGTAATGTGATGCCTCCAGATTTGTTCTTCTTGTTTAGTTTTGCTTTGGCTACGTGGGCTCTTTTTTGGTTCCGTATAAATTTTAGGATTTTTTTTTACCCTGTGAAAAATGATGGTGGTATTTTGATATGGATTGCATTGAATTTGTAGATTGTTTTTGGCAGTATGGTCATTTTCACAATATTGATGCTACCCATCCATGAGCATGGGATGTGTTTCCATTTGTTTGTGTCATCTATGATTTCTTTCAGAAATGTTTTACAGCTTTCCTTGTAGAAGTCTTTCACCTCCTTGGTCAGGTGTGTTCCTAAGTATTTTTTTTTTTTTTTTTTTGCATCTACTGTAAAGGGGGTTGAGTTCTTGATTTGATTCTCAGCTTGGTCGCTGTTGATTTATAGGAGAGCTACTGATTTGTCTGCATTAATTTTGTATCTGGAAAGTTTGCTGAATTATTTTATCAGTTCGAGAAACTTATTGGAGGAGTCTTCAGGGGTTTCCAGGTATATAATCATATCATCAGCAAACAGCGACGGTTTGACTTTGACTTCCTTTTTACTGATTTGGATGCACTTTATTTCTTTCTCGTCTGATTGCTCTGGCTAGGACTTCTAGTACTACATTGAAGAGAAGTGGTGAGAGTGGGCATTCTTGTCTTTTTCCAGTTCTCAGAGGGAATGCTTTCAACCTTTCCCCATTCAGTATTATGTTGGCTGTGGTTTGTCATAGATGGCTGTTATTATATTGAGGTATGTCCCTTGTATGCCGATTTTGCTGAGAGTTTTATTTATTTATTTTTCAGACAGAGTCTTGCTCTGTAGCCTGGGCTGGAGTGCAGTGACACAATCTTGGCTCACAGCAATCTCTGCCTCTCAGGTTCAAGCAATTTTCCTGCCTCAGCATCCCAAGTAGCTGGGATTACAGGCGCACACCACCACACCCAGCTAAATTTTTTGTATCTTTAGTAGAGATGGGTTTTCATCATGTTGGCCAGGCTAGTCTCAAACTCCTGACCTCATGTGATCTGCCCACCTTGGCCTCTCAAAGTGTTGGGATTACAGGCATGAGTCACCATGCCCAGACAAGACTTTTAATCATAAAGGGATGCTGGATTTTATCAACTGCTTTTTATGAGTCTATTGAGATGATCATGTGATTTTTGTTTTTAATTCTGTTTATGTGGTGTATCACATTTATTGACTTGCATATGTGAAACCATCCCTGCATCCCTGGTATGAAGCCCACTTGATCATGGTGGCTTATCTTTTTGATACGTTGTTAGATTCAGTTAGCTAGTTATTTTGTTAAGGATTTTTTCATGTGTTCATCAGGGTATTTGTCTATAGTTCTTTTTTTTGGTTATGTCCTTTCCTGGTTTTGGTATTAGGTTGATACTGGCTTCATAGAATGATTTAGGGAGGATTCTCTCTTTCTCTATCTTGTGGAATAGTGTCAATAGGATTGGTACAAATTCTTCTTTGACTGCCTGGTAGAATTCAGCTGTGAATCTGTGTATGTATTTTAAAAATATTTATTATTTGAGAGATTTTTTAAAAACCCTTAAGTTACAAAGAGCTTATTTCCTAGCAGATCTTGAGAGATGTATGCATAGATAAGGGTGTATATGCAGAACTTTGATACATTTGAGTTGAACCTATTAATTTCTTAAGTTGTCGCATGAAAAATATCGGTCAAATTATTTTTGACATTTTATACAGTTTACTTTTGTAATTAGTGCTGCTATATTCAGGTTGCAGAATTAGGTCCATTTCTGCGTATTTTATTCTTAGTGAACATGAATGATCACTAGTGGAAACCAGCTGGGAAGAATCATAATTGAATAAAAATTTTTAAAAAGTGAATTAATTATTGGAAACTATAATTAGGGTTATTCTTCTCAAGGTTAGCACTTTAAAATGTATTTTACAGGTAATATAAAATGCCTCACTTAGTTAAAATATTTTATAATGATGATAATACACCTTATCACAAAGGCAGAGAGAAATCCCTTTTACATGAAATCCCAGTTTTGTTTAATTTTGTTACCTTTACTCTACCATTAATCCAATGGTCAGCCAGCAGAATAGAAGACAAAATAATTTGGTTTGGAGTATCACCACTGACTTCTGGAAATGTGGAGAGCTGCAGTATCGAGTGACATCAGTTTCAGCACTGTCATATCAGTTCCAAGTGGACATTTGTCCACTTTCTCAAAATCTTTATCTTACCTTTCAGCCTACACTGTCAAGCATTTGTTCAAAAGAGAGTCTTTAGTGGGTTGCCCACGTTGTTTTAAATGGACTTACAGCTCATAGAATCTCTTCTTTTCTTTTCTTTTTTTTTTTTTTTTGAGACCCAGTGTCACTCTGTTGCTCAGACTGTAGTGCAGTGGCTTGATCTCGGCTCACTGCAACCTCTGCCTCCCAGGTTCAAGCAAGTCTCTTGCCTCAGCCTCCTGAGTAGCTGAGATTACAGGCGCAAGCCACCACGCCTGGCTAATTTTTGTATTTTTATTAGAGACGGGGTTTAACCATGTTGACCAGCCTGGTCTCGAACTCCTGGCCTCAGGTGATCCACCTGCCTTGGCCTCCAAAGTGCTGGGATTACAGGCTTGAGCCACCATCCCCAGCCCTCTTTTCTATTTTAATTTGAAATTATGGAGAATTGCAAACATACATGAACGTACACAGAGTATTATAATGAATCCACCCGTAACCATGACCCAGGGCTGAAACAGTTCCCTATGACCAATTTCACTCCATCTACTTTTTTCATCCACACCCCTTTTTGGATTAAGTTGAGTGACAGCAGACATGCTATAATTTGAGCATTAATTTCAATGTGTAACTCTAAGTCATAAAAACTCTTTTGGCTAGCATACACATATATACCATTGTCATACTTAAAAATTAATTCTTTACTATCATCAAATATATTCAATGCATACAGAAGAGAATGAGAATCTCTGGTGAAAAAAACATTTTTCTTAAATGTCAATAATTTGGTGTTAATTTTATTTTTATTTCAATTTCACTCCCTTGTTTCGTATCTGATTAAATTCATATGTAATGCTTTCTGCAATATCATTTTGAAAAATTATTCATTTCTGTATGCCTATCTGTTTAGCTTTCTGTTTGCATATATGTATAAAGAGATGCCCGAAATTACATTTGCATAACACTAGTGAAAGCTATTTCTGGGTAATGGCATTCAAGTTGAGTTTTTCACAAATGTTTGTGTCTACGTGTGTATGCTCACATGCTTTTGGGTATCTCCTGGGTTTCTCATAATGCAAAATACATATGTCTATTTTTCTTTCAATAATAAGCTTATTTCATCATTATATAATGGGATCATAAGTCAATACTGAGTTCAAGGTATGTATGATTTATAATATAAACAATGTATTCCATGTGGCTAAACATATTACATATAATCACAACAGTCTAAGTTATCGTGTAGTGACAAACAACTCCAAAATCTTAGCAGCTTAAAACAATAAAGACTTATTTCTTGGTCATACTACACATTTGTTGAAGACCAGCACGGAAGTGGGTCTTTGTACACTATGGTCACTTAGGGATCCAAGTGACTAAGCAAGTAACTTCTTGAAAATTGCTGGTGACCATCCAAAGAGGAGAGAGAGTACACTTTTGATTATCTCACACAGGTAACTAAATTCTCAACCAGCAAGTCACTTCAGCTCATAACTCATTAGCCAGTCTTAAGCTTTTGGCCCTACTGGACAATAAGCAGCCCAAAAAACTGCCTACCACACTAGTTCAATCATGTCTCACATAAATGTGCTACCTACTTTGGAAATACAATTTTTCTATTTATATTATCTTCTCCTTTTTAAATTTTTCTCTACCAAGGTTTCTATGCAATGAACCAGGAATAAGAACATTTTGCTTAAAAGGACATACCAAAGAAAGACCCTAGCACATCCTGGGACTAAAAGGTGGATGCGGCTGGGCATGGTGGCTCACGCCCATAATCCCAGCACTTTGGGAGGCCGAGGTGGGCAGATCACAAGGTCAAAAGATTGAGACCATCTTGGCCAACATGGTGAAACCCCATCTCTACTAAAAGTACAAAAATTAGCTGGGTGTGGTGGTGCGTGCCTGTAGTCCCAGCTACTCGGGAAGCTGAAGCAGAGGAATTACTGGAACCCGGGAGGCAGAGGTTGCAGTGAGCCAAGATAGTGCCACTGCACTCCAGCCTGGCAACAGAGTGAGAGTCTGTCTCAAAAAAAAAAAAAAAAAAAAAGAAAGAAAAAAAAGTGGATGCAATTGCATATGCAGTCTATTCTCACATGCTCAAAAGCTACGCTGTGCCAGATGCGGGGTGTAAAGATTGCAGGCCGAGGCTGGAGAATAGCTTGAGCCTGAGAGTTCAAGATCCACCTGGGTAACGTGGCAAAACCCAATCTCTACAAAAAAAATACAAAAATTAGTAAGGCGTGGTGGCATGACCCTGTAGTCCCAGTTACTTGGGGAGTTGAGGCGGGAGGATCCCTTGAGCCTGGGAGGTTGATGCTGCAGTGAGCCGGCCACTGTGTAATAGAGTGAGACCCTGTCTCAAAAATAAAAATAAATAAGACTAGAAGAGACACAGATGATTTTCTCAAGGGTTTCATAGGCAAGTTGATGCATTATAATTTGTAATAAGCACATGTCTCCTAATGTCACATGTTGTCACCTAGAATTGTAAGTTAGTGGACCAACACCGTGTGAACCTCAGCCAAAAGAAAGCCACAGAATTTGTCTTCATTTCATTACAAAACTTTTTCAGACTTCTCCTTCTCAGATGTAGTAAAAAACAAAAACAAAAACTGAGATAGCTTTCAGATTTCTTTAGGTATCATTAGAAGAATTATAGTTACTTCAATTCTCTAATCTATTCATTTCTAGTCATGTAGCACCCAACTGTCCAATATATTTTTTCCAGCTTAGTCTTCTCTTACTATATAAGATACATGTTTATTATATATATATTTCAAAGTTAAGCACAGATATAAATTACTCAGTGCTGAAAGGCCCAAAGGTAACTACTCTCAACTTTTGGCATATGTCCATGCAGTTGATTTTTGTGCATATGTGTCATGTTTTATAGATTAGCATTGTCAGTATCAAAATGTGCATCTTAGTACATGGAATGTATATTAATTAAATGTATGATGCCACTTTAAAATAGTTCACAATGTCATAAATATTCCTGTGTGTCACAGTATTACACACATCAATTTTAGTGGCTGAATTGTGTATAATTGTACTATAGTTCCTAATTTTTATATTTTTGAGCATTCAGGTTTTTTCAGATATTCCAGTATTTGTAAGCAATTTTGAATTGAATATCACATCACAAGTACATATGAGACTCAACTTTAGTTATTTCCTTTAAATAAATTAGTAGAAGTAAAATTACTGACTCAAAATGTATGTACATTTTTAGGCATTTGCTATTTCATGGTGACTTACCTTCAAAGCTCTATAGCAGTGTATTCTTCTACCAGAAACATGAGCAACGCTTAGCTTAGAAATTTTGTGTGTTAATTAAGAAATTGTGTGTGTATGCTACTAAAAGTTCTGAAATTACACTGGCTTCTCTTACAGCAAAATAAATAAATAAATAAAATCAAAGACAGGCACTTCATAGACATATGGTAGGTAGCTCCTTGATCCTTCTATCTCCTTGGTTTCTTTTTGGAATACGGCATCTTTCCTTAAATTTGCTTTGCAGTCACAATATGGCTACTATAGCATCAGCCATTGGATCTACATCTACATCAATATGTCAGAACAAAAGATGAAGGAAATGGATTTGTAAAGTTATAAAAACCTGCCATCTGAGTCCTGAGTAAGCACTCTTAAAAGTGCATCAGGCCGGGCACGGTGACTCATGCCTGTAATCCCAGCACTTTAGGAGGCCAAGGCGGGTGCATCACCTGAGGTCAGGAGTTTGAGACCAGCCTGGCCAACATGGTGAAACCCTGTCTCTACTAAATATAGAAAAATTAGATAAGCGTGGTGGCTGGCAGCTGTAATCCCAGCTACTCGGTAGTCTGAGGCAGGAGAATCGCTTGAACCTGGGTGGCAGAAGTTGCAATGAGCTGAGATCATGCCACTGCATTCCAGCCTGGGTGACAGAGCAAAACTCCATCTCAAAAAAAATTTAAAAAACAAAAAAGAGCCCATTTCAGGAAGCTCTACACAATAGCTATTATTTACACATCACTGGCTACCTCTGTCTGGAGAGGAGGGTTGGAAATACAATTTTTAGCCAGATATATTGCTACTTCTAGCAATATAGGCACTCTCCAATATGGGAGCAGCAGGACATCGGTACTGAGTGGGAAAGTAGCAGCTTCTGTCAAAACCTTGTGTGTATGTATAGACATTAAAAATATATGTAAATCATTATCAGTAGATTAAAATTCTATCTTATTTTTAGTTTTCACTTTTTGGTCAAGATTTGCTAGTACATTACAATTATTTTTTAGCAAGTTAAAAAAGGCCAAGAGAAAATTAAACTCAGGTCACAGGAACAGATAAGAAGTATCCATAGCTTTATGATGATGAATTGTAAGGATGATGTTATAAATACAAAGGGCATATGTGTAGCCAGGTTATCAAATGTACTTTTATTTTTTCTACATATAAATGAGAACAATTTACATATTTAGCAATCAAAAAAGAGAATTTCTGCAGTATTTTGAAAAATCGCCCAGAAAAGTGAACTGAAAGTCATGATTGAAAATGATAAATGATCTTTCAAATTACTAAGTCACTTGTGGCAGGTTCCCTAATAGTTTAATCTACTCTCATAGTTCCTCTTATTATACCTTTTAATAATAAAATACCCCTGAAGGTAATTATCCCTTCCATTTGGTTTCTTGGAGTCCTATCTCTGATAAACCTCTTAAATACAGTTTTTACAAAATAAGCTGTATAATAAGTGTGGTCATGTTTTAAAAATATTGTAAATGTGGAGATTTTCAACATAGCTGGGCCATCATGAGATTCCCATGTTTGACAACATACTTCCTATGGAAGAATCAAGTTAACAAACAGTGGAGCAAAGCAAAGTAGTACTTGAATGGAGAGTTCTGAGATATGTCCAGATCCACCTCTGAATCTAGAGACGAGTAAACTCTGGAATCGAGTGTTAAATTCTCTAAAATAAAATGGAAGAAATACCTGATTTATAGATTTGTGGCATGAATTATGGATGGTAATAGATATCAGATATAAGTGTACTTCGTGTGTAATAAGACTCTATTCAAACATAAAGTATCATATTAGCAAAACACTTGTAAAAGGAGAAGCATTAGCCAGAAAAATATTCGTTTTCTTAGAGACAAAGGGCAAAACAATATAGTTTTAGTCATTACAGAGTTTATAAGTAAATTTGCAAGTGCCTCGAATATTAGTGGTCCTCTGTGAAACGCAGATATGTGAAGACATTTTTTACTCTCTTTAAAACTCAATTACAGAGACCTATGGACAAGTTACACGTTTTTGCATAAAACTCGATATATTTCAAGAATATGAAAGTATTATTTACTAAATTATAGTACAATATTATCTTTTAGGAACACCCTTAAGATATACAAATATACAGTAAATTGAGATATATATCAAATATATAATCAAACATATTGAGAAAAATATAGTAAATCTGAATAATATAAACTACCTTCATCTGGACTCAGGGTTGTGTGACCCTTCTCCACAGTAATTTCCCAGATTCTGCCTTGAATTCCAATCAGCATATACAGTATGTATATAATATGAATCTTTAATGGGTCATAGTCATGGGATTTATACTATCAGCACACTCTAGCCCTGTGTTAATCCAGCTCCAGTGAAGAAACCAGAAACTACCCTAGATGTGTATTTCTACAGAAGAAATTAAGTATAAAGAATTGACTATGCAGGTGTTAAAGAACCAAATCAACACAAAAGGGCCACTGAGGCCATCCAAAGATAGTAATGGCAGGAGATAGCTATTGCCTTCTGAACTGGGGGAATGAAGAAAGTGGCTAGGGTTATCAGAACTGGGGAGATTGGAAGCGGTACTCTGAAAAACTGGTATTCAGACATGTGAGGGGGCATGGATATCCACTTGGTGCTATTTCTTCAGGGTCCCACAGAGCTGAGTCATCTTTAAGGAATGGATTCTGCCTAGATAGTGCTGGTATATCTTAGGAGACACACTGAGACTGGTTCAGGGAGGTTTGCAAGAGCTGGAGGCTGGGCATTCCTTGCTGCTGCAAGATCAAGAGTAACTTATGGGGAAAGTTTGGGCCCCTCTGCACTTATCATTGGTGCAGGGTTATAGGATGTACTATTGTTTGATGATCATCTGTCTTACCCTCTCCTCTTGCTGCCCTAACCCTCCACATAAGACAAAGTGTTTGCCAGTGTGTTTCCAGAATATTTTGTGATGCAAACTTAGGAGAATACGGGGCATGTAGGCAGGACTTCAGAAGCATGAGCAGAGAGAAGGCAGATGAATCTGAAAAGATAAATTTTATTTACAAAGGAGAGAAAAAAGAAGAAAAAAATGTCAGCAGACTTTGGTTGAGAGAAGAGGGTTTGAGAATTCAGAGTTTGAAAGACTTTGAAGCAGATGTAGGATAAGAAAGAAGTAGAAATTAGAGGGAAGGGTTTCTGGAGGTACTGATATAAGACTTCAGTGTTCTTTGAGATGCAAATTAAATTTAGGGTTTAACTGTCTGGTAGAGTGTGCTCCATACAGAAATTGAGCCACATGAGTTTCAGCATTTATTAAGCTTGTACATAACAGAAGCCAAGTACTTTGCCAGAATTCTGTAGAAAGTAGCTGTGTAGGTTCCTCCCATATAATGTTTTCACATCTGTATTAAGCAGACGGAAGACTACCCAAATGAAACCTCTCCATGTTAGGGAAAAGAAGGTAAAATCATGGAGTGGAAAAGATAATGTTAACTAACCAAACATAAAACATTATTAAAGTTCTGTAACGGTTGTGTCTATGTGTGTCCTTTAATGAATAAAATGTGAGCACAATTAATAGAATAAATGATATTATCTAAATTTTAGTAGATATCATAATGATTATGTTATTTCCTACTGACATCTCAACAAATATAAAAATACACTTTTTCCTACTGACATCTCAATAAAAGAAAACACTCAACTCCATCATGTTACTTAGAAATAAGAAACACCTTAAAATCTTATATTAAAATACCACACAGTTAACAAGCAGCTTTCAAACTTTTGAAAAGCAATTAAATAGAAATTAGACATTTGGGTCCAGCTCATGTTACTACTGTAGAATCTTTATCAAACTTCTTTTTGCTTTTGGATTGATTTTTTTAAGTGTACCTGTGACTGACAAGGCTTTCATCTCTGCAATCTAGCACACATGTACATTAAAAGCAAAAGTGAGCCGGCAAACAATGCTTATAATTTACTTTCAATCAAAGAGTTTGCCTGGCTTAAACCATTCTTGATTTTTTGGCACCTGAAATAAGATCTTCCAAGAGGAAGCTTGCTATGTCTAGACAGCAAAGCCTATGCCAAATTATAATAAATTTGGTTAAGTGTTTAGATATAACTTTACATAAAAGGCATCTGATGTGGTTTGGATGGTTTGTTCCCTCCAAACCTCCTTTTAAAATGTGACCTGCAGTGTTGGAGGTGGGCCTGGGGAGGGAGTTGGGGGGTTGTTTGGGTCATGGGGGTGGATCTCTCATGAATGGTTTAATGCTGTCCTCATGGTAATGAATGAGTTCTCACTCTACAAGATCAAACAGGATCTGGTTGTTTAAAAGAGTCTGGCACCCTCTCCCCCTTTCTCTTGCGCCCTTTCTCACCATGTTACCTACATGGACTTCTACCATGATTTTAAGCTTCCTGAGGTTCTCACAAGAGGCAGATGCCAGCATTGTGTTTCTTGTACAGCCTGCAGAATCATGCGCCAAAGAAACCTTTTTTTGTTATAAATTACCTGGTCTCAGGTATTCCTTTATAGCAATGCAGAATGAACTAACACAGCATCTCTCAAGTGCTCTGAGTGCATCTTACTAGGATGTATGTATGACCTTAGGAGTTATTGACCTTTCCCAAGCTTCAGTTTCTTTACCTACTTAATAAGGAAACCAACAGTGCCTATGTCATGGACTTACTAAAAGAATTAACTGACACAATGTTTATATATCACTGAAATATAATTGCCAATATTTAGTAGAAATATTAGTAGCAATTACATGTGGCACCAAGCACCAAGATAATTTCCAGGATTCCTGAAGATTTTGGTGTTATTTTGTCCACGATCATTTTTGTTTTTACAAACTGTCTTCCCCACAAAGATTAATTTATGGCATTTATTGCTTTTTAACATTTAAAATGACTTAAACATATCTGCTTTTACATTCAATGATACTTCTCAAAAAATAGCTCCTCTTGCTCTGAAAACACAAAGGGTAAAAATTACATGTATTTTTTTCCAAAATAAGACTTCTTGGTGAAAATATTTTAAACATTGTTATTATCAGAGGGTAATCATGTACTCAAAATAACATTAACAATAGTGATATAAAAGCTGTAGAATATGGAGGTCTTCCATATTCCCACTCTGCAGAAGCTCCTACTTTTACAAGGTTTCCCAACCTGTGTTTCTCTTCATAACAGATCTTCACTCTTCTGCCTAACCAAGTCACGCATTTTACCTACACTATTTTTGCCTTCTGTCTTCAACCCTTAGGGCCTCTAACACCATTTTAATTTTAAAAATTCATGTTCTCCTCTTTTTCTGAATTTTCCCCTTCAGAAACCCTCCCCACACACAAATACAAGCATGTGCACACACACAGCGAAACACATACACATGAACACCTATGAACCCCTTCAGATAACCACCCATGGTGAAAAACAGAAGACAGAACTGGAAGGGATCTTAGCAAATGTCAGCTCCCATCTTCTACTGTAGAAAGTAAAGAAATCAAAACTCCAGGGTATTCAAACAAGCCCCAGGCCCAGCTGGGCTAGACAGAGGCCCAATTCTGCTTCCTCAAGCCTGGTCTACAACTATTTCCAAGGTATTATGTTGAGTAACAGGACTGAATGCATATTGATTGAGCACCTTCTATGTCCCTGTCACTTTCTCAGGCACTGGGGATATAGCTGGGGAAAAAACTGACAGAATGTCCACTTTCACATTACTTAGTGATAGAGAACAGATAAGCAAATAAATCTTTAATAGAATGTCAAAGAAAGACATTCTATAAGGAAAAGATAAAACATATAAGGTGACGTTCTTCTGCTGAGCAAGGGGTATGTGTTGCCTGTTATCAGGAATAGAAGTCTGATCATTTCTGTCCACTGCGTCTTGGTATCAGAGTCATCAAAGAAAACAATACAGTGAAGCACTGGATGGAACAATGTGTTTACTCAAATGAAGAAACTGAGCGAGATCAGCTTCAGTAGCGGGCATCGGTCCCCTAAGCCCAGTGGGTCCCTCCCAGGAGCCGATGCCAGGTACCCCCTTGTGCTGCTGCAGCAGGACCAGCCCTCCCGAAAGGGGACAGATACAGTAATGGTATTGGCAAGGTGCCATATAATGTACACACTTAAGGAGAACAAAGGAGTACACGTTGAGTGTGGAACAGGGAAAGGTATTTCAATACAAGTTTTCATTTAAGCCTAGCACAGACCATGAGAACTCTCTCGATAAGGGAGTGCTCCAGATTAAGACCCATTCATTTTTTTAAATTTTTACTTTTTAAAAAAAAATATGAGACAGGGTTTCACTATGTTGCCCAGGCTGGTGTCAAACTCCTCCCAGGATCTTCCTGCCTCAGCCTCACAAAGTGCTGGGATCACTGGTGTGAGCCACTATGCCTGGCCAAGGCCCATTCTTAACGCATCTGAGAAGGAGTCAAAAAATTATGTGAATAATTCTGCTTTCCCAATATATACCTCACTCCATCCTGCCTGCACAATTATATTAAGCTTTCTGTTCTATAGGCATGTATGTCTTCCTTGTGCCTTTGTGACTACAGATTTTCTTCTCATTAGATCAGAGATCTGGCCCAGTCCTGAATTCAAACCCTACCTTTTGCTCTCCAGGCCCATTGGCCTGCTTTGCTTTTCTTATTAATACGTTCCCCAATCCTTGGTGGACTTGTCTCAAAATTGGTGGCCCAAGAAGATTATCCAAACATTACATGGGTGGTGTGGTTTTCATGTGTCTCTGAAAATTCATGCGTTAGAAACTTAATCCCCAAAGCAACATTTTTGGGAGGAAAGGCCTACATGGAGGTGTTTAGGTCGTGAGGGATCTGCCCTTATGAGTGGATTAATGCCACTATAAAAAGGGTTTGCAGGAGCATGTTCTCTATCTTCTACCCTTCTGCCAGGTGAGGACATAGGATTCCTTCCTCCATTCCTCTTGAACACAGGAGGCAATGTTCAAGTTGCTATGGTAGAAGAAGAGAGATTGGGCCGTAACCTGCTGGCACCTTGATCTTGGACTTCCCAGCCCCTAGAACTGTAAGAAATAAATTTCTGTTCATTTTAAATTACCCATTCTGTGATAGTAGCACAAAACATACTGAGACAATAGGCATGCATGGCTTTCAAGCTATTCATTTCCTTAGATGTTCTTCTTTCCAAAACTGCCTTGTTGAGTACCTGTCTGTCGCCTATCAGGTTTTTTTCCCCAGCTCCCTTTCAACAGTGTTCATCTCTTACTGTACAAGAAAAAAAAGGTAGACTCATGCAGTTGAAATCTCAGTATATGATGCATTGCCCCAGGTTGAAAAGACTTCTAGGGATAATTTGAAAAGACACAGTTTCCATGAGGCAACGAGGGATTTCATTTTATCCTGGCTACACACTCATGGTGGAGTTCAGTGTTTATTTACATCTGTCTGTCACCTATTATATGTCATCTTCTTTTCCATCAAGTATTCACAAAATACTTCAAATATTAGGCACCTACTATGTTCTTATTGTGTGGAAAACATCAGTGAGCAACAGATAAAAATCCCTGCCCTTTCAGAGCTTATGTTCTAGTGGTAAGCGGACTGCCTTCCTCCCCTTTTTCAACTTAGCTTAAATGAAAATTAATGAGTGAGAGAGTTGTCACAGGGATGCACATTATCATTTTCTTTAATTAAAAACTGAAGTCAGACATGTTTTCTGATTGAAGGTACATTTGATGTGAAGTACTGGTTTGACAATGAGAGTTAGCATTGCCAATCAGCTTCTTCAGTGGGCATTTTCCATAAGTTGAATGAACTGAATCTGAAGTTGTAAACTTTGGACAAAAATCTATATTTGAAGAAAATGTGTAATATACCTCACTGCTGGGAATCTCATAACTTGTTACTCTTTGAACAAATAATTTAAAATGTAGATATCAAATTTAAAATGTGTAAAGACATACGTGATTTTTCAAAATTCGTTCAGAGAATACACAATTAAATATTTCGAAGATTACTGTCCTAGGGTTCTACTTTAAAACTGATTGGTTGGAGAGAGCTTAAGACTCCCTTGAATTGACTTTCTTATTAGGAGATCAGCTCACAATCTGTAAAGTTCTTTCTGAATAGAATGAATAAAGGAAAGGAAGGCGGTTACAAGTTTTGGGTTGAAAGCTACCTTTTTTTTTATACTCATTATCCTTTCTTGATCATTTATGACATTCCTCTTCATGTAAAGCAGGGTTTCTCAATCACAACATTGTTGACATTTTAGACCAGAGAATTCTTTGTTGTGGGGACTGTCCTTTGCATTGTAGAATATTTAGCAATATCCCTGGCCTCTACCCACTAGATGCCATTAGCACTCCCTCTCCCCCAGTTATGATAAACAAAAATACTTCCAGATATTGCCAAATGTCTCCCCTGGGGGAGGGGGCACAAAACCATCCCTGATTACAACCACTATGCTGTTGTAACTCGGTGTGTTGACGTTCTTTTTGATATAGTAACCAGGAGTCTTCTGGGATGTCCTTATCCCTAAAACTAAAATCTCAACAAACTTTTTAGCTTACATCCAGTCGGGGAAAAGCAAAAGGAACCTTTTCAAGATCTACTCTTCTGGGGTTAGTGGCAGAGTGCCTCCATACCGGGAGGCACATATTTCATGGGAATTATTCTTATGGGAAATTTCCTCACTTTCTGCAACTGATTAGTTCATTTATTCCTTCAGAGTTACATAATTCTACTTAGCTGCAGTTGGCAAACAGATTAGTTGATTTAAAACTAATTCTAAACATTAAACTTGTACAATAAAAATTCTTTAGTTATTCCTAATTGTCCATGCATAGACAACTATAGATTGACTTAACTATAAAATATAATTTTTAGAATGGAAAATGCTGTGATATTTAGTGAAATTGCTTTGAGTGGAAAAGATTCACATAAATGGGCTGTTTAATGTGACTCAAGTTTAGGCAAAGTTCTAAGAAAGTAAATTAACAGCTCTCCAAATTCTGAAAGGAGGAGGTAGACCATACAAACAGGACTTGCAAAGAAAGAAGTGACTCAAACTAGTTTTTTATAAGATCGGCAAACTTTTAATTTGGAGGGGCCAATGGTTGGAAATGAAAGAATTTCTTGAAAGACTTACTTATGATGGAGGGTGGATTGATGATTTTCTTTTCACCTCAAACCTAGTTGGAAAGGCTGCAAGGAGACTCATGTAGACCCAAGAGATGGAAATCCTGGAATTAATGATATGGTCCAAGCCTGGACCAAAAGGCTATAGCAGAAGCTGTCTGAAATGTCTCATGCCAGCAGAGAACAGGACTGCATTTGGAAGCAGGCGCCTTCTCCTGAAAGGCAAGTCAAAGGTAACTAATTGGCATTCCACAGTAGGAATGTTGACTTAAGGCTGCTTTCCTGAGAACATCCACCCAGGGCAAGTGATGAGCAGAAGAGGCTGAGGGCACATGGTGAGGTGTAGAACAAAGGAGGAGTGGTGAACAGCCAGCTGGAGGAGAGGCATCACCAAGTAAGAGGAACATTGATGACATCTCCTAGGAGTGTAAAGGGGAGTGGATTTGAGAGAAAGGATTCTCTGGAAGAAGCACTGAGGAGGTTGGAGGAGGGACTCAAAAGGAGAAACGTTTAACTTTGAATGACTTTCTGAATTTTTGATCAAAACAACAGAATGAACGACGTAATTATGAAAAGGAGATGATTTTTATGCCTGAGATTGACTGAAGAATGGTGTACTGGGGGTAAGGTTAAGGAGCTAAGCTATGTGATCTACCCAAGGGTTTTTCTAGGTACAGAGGAAGAACTGGTTGCATGAAGAGGGCATGAACAAGCAATGAGGGGTGAAATAAAGTTGTTTTCTGATTGCATTCTACACATCTTTCTTGTTCATCATTTCAGTTACATACAAGTAAACATTGCACAGCTTATTCCGTGATAATCCAATTGACGGTTTTATAGCATAATACAGTATCAGTTTTATTTTGCTATAAATTACATATTGCCTACTCCATCATTCAGACAAAAATGTTCTCAGTTCTTTCTCATCATAATGTAGTAAATTCTTGCCATAGTACTGTACAGGATTTATCAGTCTCTAGTTTAAAAGAATAAAAAAAGGAGAAGAAAATCCCACACAGAAGCAATTCAGAAATGCTTGTTTTTGCTTATAAATCTTCCCTAAACATAGTGAATTTAATTGATTAAGGGAGACTTGATGACTAGTGTTATAATTCAATCTCTGGGCTTTGATTATAACATAAACCAACCAGATTTCTTCAACAGAAATATAGCATTCAAATCAATCTTGCCTTATTGGTATCCTTTATACTGCGTATGCAATTATACGGTTTAAAAAAATGTCAGGTTCCACAAGCATTAATTCTTCCAAAAGATACTCAAGTGAGAACATTCTCTAGTGAAGCAATATAGGCATGAATGCTTAGATTGGAAGTAGATCCCAGCCAAAGGAGAAACAAAAGTGTCATTTACTGAAGAGCTTGCTTAGTAAAGAAATATTTATATGCTGATTATTAGTAAACCCAATTCCACATTCTGCAGTTACGACTTGAAACTTAACTGAGTGTGTATTATTTAAGACTTTTAACTGCAAAGCATAGTATAAAAAGAGGGGAGGGGAGAGAGATAGGGTGAGGGAGAGCAAGACAGGGAGAGAGAGAAAGAATCTATTTTAAATGTAAATGGAGAAATTCCAATATACTTGCTTTAAGTGTAGCTGGACCCTGTTGTTGAAGTAATATGAAATCATCTCTCTCTTCATCTTATCTTTTCTTACTTCTGTGTTGACTTCGAGATTATTCATGACTCTGTGTTGACCTATGCAACTAGAGCCTTTTTTTTCTCCAAATTCTGGGAAAGAGAGTGCTTCCTTCATTGTCTTCCTTCCGGGATTAGCCCTGAATAGGCCTGGGTTACATGCCCATTTTAAACACATCATTGTGATTAAGTGCATGGTATATGATGATATTCCGGGCCTGGATAATATCTCTATTGCTAGTTATGATGGATGGAGCCAGCCCCAGGCAAACGATAAGAGGGTAGTCTTCAAGCAAAATCTGGGTGCTCTTATAAGATTAAAGGAGAAAGGAAACTAGGTAGATTTAAAAGAACAGATTCCACTCGAGATAATTTATGTAATCTTTTAGGATTTAATCTCTGCATCTGTAAAATAAGCACGAATAATACAAATTTTATATATTTTCCAGGCTTACTATTATAAAGCTTAAATGAGATCATAGATGTAGAAATACATCAAAAAAAGTGTTGAATTCAGTAAAATGTTTGTAAAATAGTAAAATATTCTGCAGATCAAAAAAATTAAATAAAACCATCTATATGTTGAGACCAACTAAATAGTTCTTCTGTGGAGGGTTTTGTGATATTTCTTATTGTATAAATCAAGAATTATTGGTATTTTGTTTTCTAGGACAGAAGGACTGCTTTAAAGTGAAAATATATATCTAGTTGCTGTATCTCTTCCAATATATAACTCTATGATGTAAACAAGCAAGAATGAAATATTGGGATTAAATTAATTTCTGGGCAGTCACAAAGCAGATATCCTCTGGAGGATGCAAGGGCTACTTCTTTTTCCAAAGATGAGAGCTTGGTGCAATTAAAATATAGGAACTTGAAATTTTGACAGAACCGCATTTGAGTTCTAGCTTCATCATTACTTATCTGTGAGATGGACAATTGACTTCACCTCTCTGACCCTCAGTTTCTCATCTATAGAAATAGGGATGATAACCAGCATGTGGGGTATTAGGGGCTTCTAGAGATAATAATATATGCCACAAAATTCTTTTCACAAGCAGGCATTCCCCAAATATATTGTAGATTTGGTTCTGGACCACCATAATAAAGAGAGTATAATGAGAAAGTCATATGATTTTTTTTGTTGTTTTCCAATGCATATAAAATTTATGTTTATATCATATTGCAGTCTATTAAGTGTGCAGTGGCATTAAATCTGAAAAATAATGCACGTACTTTAAAAACTTCTAAAAATTCTCCATGATCATCTGAGCCTTGAGTGATTTGTAAGCTTTTTGCTGGTCTTACCTTGATGTTGATAGCTACTGACTGCTTGGGGTGGTAGTTGCTGAAGGTTGACGTGTCTGTGGCAATTTCCTAAAATAAGACAATAATGAAGTTTGCCACATTAATTCACTCTTCTTTTCAAGAAAGATTTCTCTGTAGCATGCCAGGCTGTTTGATAGCCTCTTACCAACAACAGAACTTCTTTCAAGATTGGGCTACTCAATCCTCTCAAATCCCGCTGCTGCTTTATCAACTAAGTTATGTAATATTTGAAATCCCTTGTTTCAGGGATTTCAGCAATGTTCAGAGGATGTTTACCAGCAGTAGATTCCATCCCAAAAAACCACTTTATTTGCTCATTTATAAGAAGCAATTCCTCATTTGTTCATATTGTATCATGAGATTACAGCAATTCAGTCACATCTTTAGGCTTTCCTTCTAATTCTAGTTCTCTTACTATTTCCACCACAACTGCTGTTACTTTCTCCACTGAGGTCTGGAACCCTCAGATTCATCCATGAGGGTCAGAGTCAACTTCCTCCAACCTCTTAATGTCGATATTTTCACTTCCTCCCATAAATCATGAATGTTCTTAAAGGGAACTATAATGGTAAATCCTTTCCAGAAGGTTTTCAATTTTCTTTTCCCAGAATCAGAGTGATCAGAGGAATCACTAGTTATGATAGCTATAGCCTTACAAAATGTATTTCGTAAATAATAAGACTTGAAAGTCAAAATCACTCCTGAACCATGGGCTGCAGAATGGATTTTGTGTTAGCAGACATGAAAACAAGGTTAATCTACTTCCATTTCTCCGTCAGAGCTCTTGGGCAACTAGTTGCCTTGTCAATGAGCAGTAATATTTTGAGTCGTCTTTTTTTCTGAGCATTAGGTCTCAACAGCAAGTTTAAAATATTCAGTAAGCTGTTTTATAAACAGATGTGCTGGCATCCAGACTTTATTGTTCCATTTATAGAGCACAAGCAGAATGATTGTATAACTCTTAAGGGTCCTAGGACTTTCAGAATGTTGCATAAACATTGACTTCAACTGCAAGTCACCAGCCGCATTAGCCTCTAACGAGAGAGTCAGGCTGTCCTTTGAAGCTTTGGAGCCAGTCATGGACTTCTCCTCTCTAGCTATGAAAGTCCTGGATGGCATCTCCTTCCAATTTAAAGCTGTTTAATCTACATGGAAAACCTGTTGTTTCATGTAGCCACCTTCACCAGTTATCTTAGCTAGATCTTCTGGATAACTTGAGCAGCTTCTACATCAGCGCTTGCTCCTTCACCTTGTACTTTTATGTTATGGAGACAGCTTCTTTCTTTAAACCTTGTGAATCAGCCTCTGCTAGCTTCAAACTTTTCTTCTGCAGGTTCTTCATCAGGCTTCATTGAATTGAATTGAGCAATAGGGCCTGGCTTTGGAGTAGGCTTTGGCTTAAGGAAATGTTGTGTCTGGTTTGTTCTATGCAGACCACTCAAATTCCTTATCAGCAATAAGGCCGTTTTGCTTTTGCATCATTCATGTGTTCGCCAGCGTAGTACTTTTGATTTCCTTCGGGAACTCTTCCCTAACTGTTTGGCTCATGGGCCCGGTGTTCAGCCTGTCTCAGTTTTCAACATGCCTTCCTCGCTAAGCTTAATCATTTCTAGTTTTTTGATTTGAAGAGATTTGAGAATCTTTCTTTCACTTGAACACTTAGAAGTCATGGTAGGATTATTAATTGGCCTAATTTCAATATTATTATGTCTCAGAAAATAGCAAGGGCTGAGAAGGAGAGAGATGGGCGAATGTTGTGTGTGAATCAGTCAGAACACATACAACATTCATCAATTAAGTTCACTGTCTTATCTGAGTCCAGTTCATGGTATCCACAAAACAGTTACAATGGTAACCACAAAGATCACTGATCACAGATCACCATAACAGATAGAAGAATAATGAAAAACTTAAAGGACTGCAAAAATTACAAAAGTGTAACAGAGACCCAAGTGATCACATTGTTGGAAAAAACGATGCCTATAGATTTTCTCAATGCAAGGTTGCCACAAATATTCAGTGTAAAAAATAACAGTATGAAGTGCTATAAAGTGAAGTGCAATAAAATGGTATGCCTGTATAAGCACACAACAAATGGGGATTTTACTCATTTTTATTTATTATGCAGTTCTCAGTACACTCTCCTGGGAGTTCTAGGTAATAAGACTCTTTGAAGGGATAAAGTAATGATGCGAGGCTTGAGTTGAGATGGACAGATGAAGAGATTGCTTATGTGACTTTTGCTGTATTTCAGGAAATTAAGGGTATGAGCCAATGTTTGATGAAAGAAACAGTGCCACTAAGGTGATATAGAATAAGGGTTCTGTTTTGTTTTGTTTTGAGACAGGTTCTTGCTCTGTTGCACAAGCTGGAATACAGTGGCGCGATCATGGCGCACTGCAAATTCCACCTCCCAGATTCAAGCAACTCTCATGCCTCAGCCTCCTGAATAGCTGGGATTAGAGGTACGCGCTACCATGCCTGGCTAATTTTTCGTATTTTTTTTTTCTTGGTAGAGACAGGGTTTTGTCATGTTGGCCAGATTGGTCTTCAACTCCTGGCCTCAAGTGATCTGCCCGCCTCCTCAACTTCCTAAAGTGCTGGGATTACAGGCCCAAGCCACACCACACACAGCCCTAGAATAAGATTTCTTTTAAAACAGAGATTAGGCCTGGTGTGGTGGCTCACGCCTGTAATCCCAGCACTTTGGGAGGCCGAGGCAGGTGGATCATCTGAGGTCAGGAGTTTGAGACCAGCCTGGCCAACATGGTGAAACCCCATCTCTACTAAAAATACAATAAAAAATTAGCTGGGCATAGTGGCAGGTGCCTGTAATCCCAGTTACTTGGGAGGCTGAGGCAGGAGAATCTCTTGAACCCGAGAGGTGGAGGTTGCAGTGAGCCGAGATCGCTCCATTGCACTCCAGCCTGGGCAACAAGAGTGAAACTGCATCTCAAAAAATAAAATAAAACAGATCAGACCTTGTACAACTCTTGTGAGCAGGTGGAGACAGTAAAGGAGAGTGGGATATGGATGAGAGCAAGGCCAAACGAGTCCACATCTATCTCTCATGGCCAGCAACTGCTGCCATGGTGACCAGCAGGAGTAGCTTTTTCTCTAGTCTTCACCATGAGGTTGTACACACATTGGCCCAGGACTAGAAGAAGCTGCAGGAGGAGGTCTGGTGGGAGCTGGAGCCCCTGGGGGTCTGGTTCATGTCTCACGCCAACAAGGTGAGCTACCGGCTCAGTAAGAGAATGTGAGCTGCCACAGTTCCTGCACTCGGCACTGACTTTCAGGGCAAATATAACAGCTGCTACTTCCCTTCTAACTTCCAACATCTTGTATGAATTCCTTGTGTCCAGCACTGACTCTGAACCCTGCAGGAGGGGAGATCTGGGAAAGGCAATTCCAGATTGGTTACGTTGATATCATACAAAGTCACCCTACCAATTTAGAACTCAGAACCCAAGTATTACTAATAAAAAGGAGATGGAGAAATGGCCCCATGGGGTTCACGTTCATGAGGATGAAGGAGCAATTAGAAGTGCTCTTCTCCCATTTTTTAAAACTGTCTACATTTACATAATTTCAGACTTATAGAAAAGTTGTAAAAAATGTACGAACAATTCCATTATATCCTCTACCCAGATCTTTCCATTATAATTTTGCCAAATTTGCATATTCTCTTTCTCTATATATATACACATAGTATATATGTCTACATACATATATACTGCATACACATACACACACATTTTTTCACTAAAACACTTGAGGCTAATGATACACTTAAAGCCCTTTTATCTTCAGTTTGTAAAAAACACAGTATCTTTGAAGTGCCAAATACTTCTGTGTGTGTTTCCTAAGAGCAATGATATCCTCCTATATAACCCTATTACAATGATCAAAACCAGATCTTTGGGACAATGCTATATAATCTCTAAAACGTATTTAAATTTTACCCAACTGTTGCAATAATATCCTTTGTGGCCAAAACATTCTTTAAAGGTCTGGTCCACATTCCAGTCCAAGGCCACAAGCTGAATTTGGTTGTCCTGTCTCTCTGGTGACCTTTAGTCTGGACTCGTTTTTCAGACTGCCTTTGTCTTGCATGAGCTTGGCTTTTCTTTACAGGTGGGCATATTTGTATATTTTCCCTCAATTTGGGTTTATCTGATTTTTTTCTCAGAGTCAGACTGAAGAATTTGGCAGGTGGAGCAAAAGGTGATGTTTTATTCTTTCTTTCTATTTCTTTCTTTCTTTTTCTTTCTTTATTTTTTTTGAAATGGAGTTTCGCTCTTGTTGCCCAGGGTGGAGTGCAATGGTGCAGTCTTGGCTCACTGCAATCTCCGCCTCCCAGGTTCTAGCAATTGTCCAGCCTCAGCCTCCCAAGTAGCTGGAATTACAGGTGCCCACCACCACACCCAGTTTTATTCTTTCTAGCGTATTATATGAGATGGGATCTGCTTTCTCCTCCCATGTTTAAAATGCATCCTTACACCATGTATGCACCAGTGCAATCACTGCTGAGGATTTTTGCTTTCTCTGGACTAGGGTTGGCAAACTTTTCCTGTAAAGAGCCAGAGAATTAATATATTTGAGTTTGAAAGCTAGAAGGTCTCTGTCACAACTACTTAACCAGCTATTGTACTGTAAGAGCAACTATGACAATATATAAAGAACATACGCGACTATGTCCCAATAAAACTTTATTTGTAGACTTTGAAATTGGAATTTCCTGAATTTTTATGTGTCAAGAAATGTTACTCTTCTTTTGATGTTTCTCAAGCATTTGAAATGTAGAAACACTTATTTGCTCCTGAGTCATACAAATCTAGTAACAGACCATAGTTTGCTGACCCTTCCTACAGACCCGGAGGTATTATTATTCAAAGCTGCTTTTTTTCCTCCTCACAGCTTTTATATTGCATAGATACCTCAGCTGTAAAGGCCACCTTTTAATGCTCTGTTTGCCTTTGAAGGGCCTGAAATGTAGGGAGGGAAAGCAGAGCTATTTAACTTGTATTTGTAGAAACTGATTTTTCTTTATTACTCCCTATTTTTCTCCGGTTCGCTTCTTGTATGTGAGTATTGTACTTGGACCCAATTTTCATCTATCGCATATTATACAATACTATTAGTTTGATTAATTAATGCATAATACATCCTGGAGACTAATTTGTTTACTCCTAGTGGACTCATTAAGGCTTGCTGTATGAATGTGGGATTAGGTTTAAGAAGAAATCACCTTACAATGATTGACTTGCATGTCTGTTTTAAAAAGAAGAAAAATCTGACAAATGAAAATCAAGTAATCTATATCCCTAATCTATATCCCCCTCTTCAACAACAAAAGAGCATGAAAGGATTTCTAATGCTGCGTGCATATATGTTGACTTCCTATGGTGATATTTTAGAGTTGTATCATTTACTTTCAAAAATTGATCATAGAAAAATCCAATTAAAGTAGTATGCTAATATTTTCCTCCATAGGTGAATAGAGCAATGAGGACTTGCATCTCTGCTTTAATTCTGCATGCCGGTGCATATTTTAAGTTTAGTATCTTGCCACCCATGTTAACGTTATTGCCCCTCATGTGGGAATAAAGCAGCTTCTAATAAACAAGACTGCTGTTAGGTGAGCCCCAGCCAGCAAGCATTGTTAAAGGCAGAAGAACACATTTCTTGATGATATATTTTTGTACTGTTTTCTGCCCTTTAGGAATAGTTTATGCACCCTAGCAAGATGAGATGGTGGGTATAATAAATCGTAATCGTTCCCCATTTCAGTTTCTAATGCACTGTTTTTGACTAAGTACTTAGGTATTCTGACATAGCCACCATTAGAAAATTAGAGCGGCTTAGACTTATGTACCTCTCCTGTGCAATGTTTCTCCAAACTCTTATCTGTTACCCAGTGCCTCTACTAAGGTCTTACCTTCTAAGAGAGCGGAAATTCAGTTATCAGTGGGGGTTTCTGCTGCAGATGTGTGTGCCTGAGGGTTCTTTTAGTAAGAACAGTTTTTTTAATTAGAAATCTTGGTGCTGTTAGTGTACCACAGGGCTGAATATGCAGACACTTCCTCTTTCATTGAGAAATCTCTTTGGAAGGTTTGAGGCAGATCTTCACAGCTTAATTTGCAAGGGAGCAAGTGTATTGTGTTTTTATTGCCTGTGCAGCACCTGGGTCATCTCAGAGAGTGGCAGTAGCATCGTTTAAAAAGAGTTGTCATTATTGCCTAGCTTTGGGTATTTATGCTTTCAAAAATGTGGAGTAAACAGTTTGTGATAAATTTTCTCTAGGCCAAGGTTACTGGATCTCCTTCACTGTAGATATTTTTGTATTGAATAGGAACCCAGCTGTCCTATGCGGTTTCGATGCAATCAAGTCTGCAGGTCTGGGGTTGAAGAAGATGACCTCCATAGATAGGCTGGCCTTGGGCAAAATTGTTAAGTAGGCAAAGTTCCCAGTTCCATTTGTCATTTCACCAGAATGCCCTGGAGCTGTTCCCTGCCTCCCAAGCATTATTGTACCTCTCATCAGGCACTCTTCAATCTTAACTTTCAAAATTTATCTGGTTGGTGCCCTGTTCCCTCAGGGTCTCCCTGATTGTGGGAAGTGGTTATTTAAATAAAATCATTTTAATAACTTAATAAGTGATTATAGTTTACTCTCCTTTACCTCCTCATCCTGCTCCCTTGCCCTTCATGCATTTACCACGTGTGCATTTTAGAAGGATCTTACCAAAACCTCAGTGCCTTCATGTAAAGAGAGAACGCTAACATCAAATATTTCAGGTATCACAGCAGAAGAGTGAGAGAAATATTTTGGAGTTGTTTTCCTCTCTTTTAAAACCAAATTTCATAAGGAAACAACTGTGAGGAGCCAATACTTTCCCTAATAGTATGAGCCTTCCTTTGCTGAAAAGGCAAACAAGTATTAGAGCCAACTTTCAAAATAATTGGTTGGCAGGTCTCCTTGACTCCACAAATCAGTGACCAGTAAAGAGGCAGGAACAGTCACAAAAACAAAATTTAAGGAAGCAGCTTTTAACAAAGTTGAGAGGAGAAAGGAGTGGCAAGAAGCAAGAGGCAGAATAAAATGACAACTGGATTTAGCTTGGAGAAGCTGCTTCTGTCAACCCGAAAGGAAATGACTAGCAGATAGGTTTTGTTATTCTAGTAATTGTTTGATCTGAAACGCTTCTAGTAAGTGACTGACTAAAGAAGTTATAGAACCGTAGAACTTTCGTCCTGGAAGGGAACCTCAGAATCAACTTGTCCAAATTAAGTATTTTAGAGATGAGGAATTTGAAAAACACAATATGAGATGAATTCATTCAAACTTAAGATAAAGAAGTATCAAATGTGATCCAGAGAGTATTAGAGCCTCTAAAATGTGGAAGAATAAAGTTCCAACTTGAAATCAAGGAACCATAACAGCAGGGTGCAATGATTAGATGGACAAAGTTTGAAGCTGGGTGTATGTTGAATCCTATTTTACTAGTTGTGTGACCCCTTGGACGTGGAATACTATTTTTTTCTTTTTTTGAGACGGCGACTCGCTCTGTAGCCCAGGCTGGAGTGCAGTGATGCGATCTCCACTCACTGCAAACTCCGCCTACTTGGTTCACGTCATTCTCCTGCCTCAGCCTCCCGAGTAGCTGGGACTACAGGTGCCCGCCACCATGCCCGGCTAATTTTTAGTATTTTTAGTAGAGACAGGGTTTCACCGTGGTCTCGATCTCCTGACCTCGTGATCCACCTGCCTCGGCCTCCCAAAGTGCTGGGATTACAAGCATGAGCCACCGTGCCGGGCAATAATGATTCCGTTTAAGAGTTTCTCTTGTCCTATCAGTGTATTAAGATAGAAAGTAATACCTTGAAAGGGAAGACCTAACAACAAAATTAAATTGAAAAAAAAGTTGTTTCTTCTGATTTCTGTTTACAACCAAGTAGCATGGAGTATTAACTATGTAAATGGATAATTTCTTACTTACTTTCTTTTTTTTTTTTTTTAAGACTGGGTTTCAGTCTGTCACCCAGGCTGGGGTGCAGTGGCACAATCTCAGCTCACTGCAATCTCCGTCTCCAGGGCTCAAGTGATCTTTCCACCTCAGCCTTCAGAGTAGCTGAGACTACAAGCACGCACCACCACCCCCGGCTAATTTTTGTATTTTTTGTAGAGACAGGGTTTTGCCATGTTGCCCAGGCTGGTCTCGATCTCCTGTACTCAAGTAATCTGCCCACCTTGGCCTCCCAAAGTACTAGAGTTACAGGGGTGAGCCATCACACCCAGCCTAAATGGATACTTTTTATGCAACCTGTCAACAGGGTAACAAGTCTGCAGGAGACTTATCCCAATGTTTTATAATAAAAAATGTAAAGCATACTAAAATCTTGAAAGGATAGTGCAGTGAAAATGTGTATCTAGCATAAAAAAGTTAACATTTTGCCATATATGTTTCCTTTTTATATTTTTTTTGCTGAGTCTTTTGAAAGCAAGTAAGTATAGACACCATGACAATTTTCCTCTAAAAATTGTATCGTATGTCTTCTAAGAATTAGAGGATTCTTATTCATGACTATAATAATATTATTACAGTAATGAAATCTAGTAATATTGACTACTATTATCTAATACCAGACCATATATGAATTTCTTTATTCCTGCCACCCAATATCTTCTATAACTTTTTTCTGCTAACAATGAGCCAATCAAGATTCACACATCCTATTTTGCTGCTTTGGTTTGTTATTATTTTAAAATCTATGGAAATATTTGCATAGTATTTGTTTCATTTTGCTTTGTTTTGTCCTGTGATGTTAGTTCTTTGCAGAGATCTGACCTGTAGAATGCTCCATACTCTGAATTTGTTTCTCTCCTCATTGGTCATTGAACTTTCCTGTCTATTGTGTATTTTCTATAAACTGGAAGTTAAAACTATAAGATTGTATATTCATTTTAACGTTTTGAGAATGCTAAATAGCTAACGAAGTTGTCTTCAAAATGCATCATATCACAAAGCACAAAATGTCAAGCTGTCACTCCCAAGTAGGATGTTGACATGGATCATTTGGTAAAGGTATGGACCACAAGATGTGACCACTGCAAAGTGGTGTGTGTGTGTGAGCATGCACATGCATGCGTGTGTGTGTCTGCTCCTACACATTGCCCACAAACGCGTGTTTTCTCCTTGGTGTTGGGAGTAGTTTGTTGGATAGATTGGTATGATGCAAAACGGATTATTGAAAGCTTACATAGTTTTATTTATTCATGTTTTCTATCAGGTATGGTCATTTTCCTTTTTGATGGTCAAATTGTTTTAAAGTGGGCTAGCTAACTCCTGCATCCTCTTGTTAAGTTCCCAATAGTTGTCTGTGAGTCTCACAAACAATAGCCCATGCGCTCCTCTTCCTTTTCTGCTTTAGGTCTGATATCATCAGTTTTGCAAGGAACTTTGGTCCTCTTACTGAGGAATGCTTTTAGAAACCAACGCTGGTGTGTTCATTGCTACTAGCTGGGTATTGCTTCTAGGCCATTTCAGTGAACAAAGTTGGAAAGAGATAGATAGAAAAAGATAGAAATGGAGACAGAGTTAGAGATGGAGATATAGAGATGGAATAGATATATATACAGAGAGATGTATATAGATATAGAACTGTATATGATATTCCTAATACAAATGTAATATTATAGGGTTTTTTCTTTAAAGTTCTTTATATTTGTTCTTTTTTTCTCTTATGTTGAAATACTTATTTCTAATAATATTTCCCTGTATATTTACTTAATTTATCCTACTTTTTTTGTTTGTTTTTTTTTGAGACACAGTCTCGCTCTGTTGCCAGGATGGAGTACAGTGGCGCAATCTCGGCTCACTGCAACCTCTGACTCCCTGCTACAAGGAATTCTCCTGCCTCAGCCTCCTGAGTAGCTGGGATTACAGGCACATGCCACCATGTCCAGCTAATTTTTGTGTTTTTAGTAGAGACGGGGTTTCACCATGTTGGCCAGGATGGTCTCGATCTCCTGACCTCGTGATCCCTCCGCCTCAGCCTCCCAAAGTGCTGGGATTACAGGTGTGAGCCACTGCGCCAGGCCTATCCTGCATTTCATAATGATATCAACAATGCTACCTAAAATAAATAACCCACTAAGTGAAGTGCAAGCCACTTTTGTAGTCCTTTTTGTCCTAGAATATTACATGTAGAATTTTATTCATTTATTTCACTTTGTTTTTAATTTTAGGATTATTTCTTGTGATTTGTTTGTGTTTAGAAAGTAAATAAAACCATTTACATAGTTTAAAAGAGAAAAATGTTTTAAATTATTCTCAGAAATCTAGCTTTTATTTTATTTCCTATGCCCTTTGTAAGTAAACATTTTTAGTATTTCTTGTTGCTTTCCCAGTGTTTATTTTTTATAAAAATAAGCAAATACATGCACATGTATATTCATATTTCAACTTCTTTAAAATTTTCATTTACTATGTCGTGGAAATAATTTGCTTCAGTACATAAATACTGGTCATCATTCTTTTTTTATAGCTGTGTAATACATTGTTTCTGTGGAAGTGAAGTAGTTCATTAAACCAATCCTTTAATTTGAATATTTGGATTTATTCCAATCTTCTGTTGTTTCAAATAATTCTGCTAGGAGTAACCATTTGCCTTAGTATTTCATACCTGGATGATTTTCTTTCTCTCCTAGATGAAATCTTTACAGTGGGAATGCTGAGTCAAGGGGTTAATGCATACGCAATTTTGTTTGATATTGCCAAATTCTCCTCTGTGGCAGTTATGCCATTTTGCAATCATTTCCAGCAATGTTATGGAGGGCCTATTTCTCTATAGTACTGCCCACAGAGCATATTGTAAAACTTCTGGATTTTTGTCTGTTTAATAGTTGCATCTTTTTGTAGTTTAATTTGTATGTATCATTCAAATGTGACTGCCCACTTTTTTCGTAAACTTAAGTGTCATCTACTTAGCTTTTTTGGGGGACCTCTCTTCACATTTTACATCACGTTTTTAAATTAGATTTTTGACAATTTTCTCTTAATTTTTAGGAGCATTTTATATACTGGGAAAAGAAACCATTTGCCTGTAGTATCATTTGCATTTTTTGTTGTTGTTTGTGACTTCTCTGCGGTGCTTTACTGTTCTTTTAAGACTTAATATATCAGTCTTGACTTTTGCTGCTTCTGGATTTTGAAGGCTAACAAGACTATCTTCATTCCTTGGATATAAAGTAATCTATCTATGATTTTTATCTAGAATTTGTCTGTCACTTAGGTTAGAGTGCAATGGAGAGATCATAGCTCACTGCAGTCTTAACCTCCTAGACTTGAATGATTCCTCCTGCCTCAATCTCCTGAGTAGCTGAGACTACAGGCACACACTAACACACCCAACTATTTTAAAAATGATTTTGTAGATACAGAGTCTCACTTGTTGCCCAGGCAGGTCTCAAACTTCTTGCCTCAAGGGATCCTCCCACCTGGGCTCCCCAAAGCACTGGGATTACAGGCATGAGCCGTTGTGACCAGGAACACTTGTATTTTAAAAATCTCCAATCTATTTCGAATTATTCAGCTGTGAAGTGTGGGACTTAGATCCAGTTATAGCCTTTTGTAAATGATTATCCAGTTATGCCAGCATTACTGATTAAAAAGTTTACTTCCCTCAGTGACTTCAAATGTCCCTGAAAACTCATGTCGTATTTCTTTATGCACTTGGGTCAATTCTGGACTTTTCTGTTCTAAAAAATTGCTAACTGTTAATGTGCTACTACCTACACCTTTTGAAAAAAGCATATTATAGAGGGCTTCTAATATGTTTTAATTTCTGATGGGTCTAACTTGTCCCCCATTACTCATTTTTTTCAGATTTTTCTTCTAGTCATTCTTATTTGGTATATATTTTTAAACAAGGTCATTATAGTAAACTTGACTAGATCAAGATAATAAATTGGTATATTTATTATGATTCTATTGTATCTTACTAACTGGGAAATAACTGATGTTTTTATAATATTGATTTAACCTATCTAACAATAGTGTTTGGCCTGTCATTTGTCCAAATCTACTTTTGATCTTTTGGGAAATTTAAAAATCGTCTTTATGTTTTGTTCATTTTAATCTTATTCCTAAGTATATAATAGTTAAACTTACTACTGCATATGGAGTTTTTTTCCCTTTCATTATCTCTTCTAATTATTGTTTGAAGAACTAGAAAGTCTATTGATATTTTATGATATTGATATTTTATGATATTTTAAATATGATATATTTAAATATGTGTATATATGTATATATATGTGTGTTTATATGTACACACACACACATTCACTTTATTTTATGAGAGAAGAATATTTCAGTTCACTTACTAGGAGTTAAAACTTGTAAAGAGGTAAATTAGCCAGATCAATTTATAAGAATATTGTGATATTTTCCTACTAGAAACAATAGAGTCATGGTCTTCTTCCTCCAATGACGAGTCTCAAACATTTTGCCGTGCAGCTCTCTCCTTCCTTACCATATCTCTAAATGATTTTCAACTCAAATTCCCTGCATGAGTAGGTTATCTTCAAGTGAAAGCTTCCCAGAGCTTCCTTAGTACTGTCTTCTGAGTATTTACAGTGCCTTAGATGCTTTTTTACTTTTTAGTTTTATTAGATAAATATCCTCTTGAAAAGAGAGATTGAAAACTTTTTTAAAAGGTTAGAGTTATACGATTAATTTCTTTTCTATCTAATGTCTGTGATTTAAAACACAGTACACAGATATTTCCGTATATAATTATTAAACATTTTTTAAATAGAAAAGTTAGCTAAGTCTGTCTTCCTTTAAAAGTGTTTGTAAACAAACTTTTCGTTATATATAAAAATGAACACTTAATGAAATTAACATACTTTGTGCAAAGAATCATTGAAAAATATTCACATATCTCTCTGTTAAAATAATTTCTGCTTCAATCAATTTATAATTTTATAATTTTCAGTCAAATCCATATTCCTATGAAATCAATTTTTTACTTATACTGATAGTTCAGAAGTATATTTAAGTTGGAGAACCACTGAATTACTTTCCTTATAAAAGATTTATCACTGATCAGTATTGAAAAATTGCTAAAGAACTACTCAGTATTACTGGAACATTGCTTTATTCTCACTGAAAGTCAATTTTTTTTTTTTTTTTTTTCTGTAAAAGGCCACTTGTTTTTCATTTCTTTAAGAAGTTAACCTCTAGTGACCCAGCTTCTAAACAGCCACTGGAAAATAAAAATGGCCAATTCCCATCCTCCATAATAAACAAAACAGCTTAGAACAGATATTAAAAGAGAATTTGAAGTTTGTGGGTTTCTTCCTTTGTAATATGAATCCAAAAATCTTCACAGAATAAATCTTCCTTTCAAGGACTAACGGAGGTCATCTGTGGGAGAGAAAGAAAAGAGGCAGGACAGAGGAGAAAGAAAAACATTTGTAGATCTCCGGCCACCCATAGGCAATACTTAGTATGCTTATTATTTTAGCAGGTGGGTGTAGGGGGAAGAAACGTGAACAAAATTTTATGAACTATGTGTGATGGACCTTATTACATAGTTATGTTATTTAATCCTCATAAATGCACTTTGAGAAAGACTTTGCAACATTTTGAAGGAAGCGGAGGAGGCCACAGAAATTAAAGTAATTTTGTCTAAGGTGACTCAGTTGGTGATTCATGTCACTTCAAAGTCTGAATGTGCGTGTTTATTTCCTGCTTTTAATGTTTTCTGGTATTTTAAAACAAGACTTTCCAACTCCTGTCATTCAGAGTAGCATTCCATGTCTTGCCATTGCTGTGTACTGCTTATGTTATTTTTTAGTGTTTTTCTCCTCTTTAAATGGACTTTCGAGCTACCCATTGTGTCACCGTTTCCTAGTCCTACCAAACACAGCCATGACAGAACAGTTGTGTTTTCCTTTGTGCTATATATTATGATAAATACACAATTTTATAGTTTTGTCATATTCATCCATGCATCACCAAAAACACTGTCACTGGTTTTGTACTCACCGCCTGTTAGGAGACCCTGTCCTGGAAGTAAATACACTATCACTAAGATGGATTTCTCATTAGCCTACTTTCACAAGACTAGTCTTTCCTTGGTATTAGGCCACCAACCTCCCCTGGGCTCTTACCCCTTTAAAACTATTCAGCAGGATATTCCTGAAAACAGGAATATCAGTACTTTAGTAGAATCTCAGGAGTGTAAAGTTACAAAGGTGAAACTTGGGCAGGTGGGGTAAAGTAAGCCTGAGGCTATAGATAACTCCACTGTGGACAATTCCTGAGGACTCAACAGGAGGAGAACTGACCTATGGCTTCCCTGAAGCAACAGGAAATGTGCAGACTGTGTACGTCCCTCCCAGGTTAAAGTGAGTAAGATGGCAGAGGGAATCCAAGGTTTGCTCTAGAGGTCTGAAACCAGAGTTAGCATGATTTTGAGCCTCCCAAGGATTTTAAAGATCAGATGCTCAAATGAGGAAAAATCAACAACACAACATTGAAGCTGAGACGGATTTAACTCTATCAAAGGCAATTTAGACTCCAACTATTGCAGTTGCATAGAACTGATTCAGCTATCCTTCATGTTAAGTTACTTATTTATGTATTTATTTGAGAAGATGTCTTACTCTGTCACCCAGGCTGGAGTGCAGTGGCCCGATCTCAGCTCACTGCAACCTCCACCTGCCTGGTTCAAGCAATTCCCCTGCCTCAGCTTTGGGAGTAGTTGGAATTACAGGCGCATGCCACCACGCTCAGCTAATTTTTTTTTTTTTTTTTTTTTGTATTTTTGGTAGAGACAGGGTTTCACCATGTTGGCCAGACTGGTCTTGAATATGTTAAATAATTTTTAGGTATTCTTTAAGGTTCCCGTGAAGAAAAATCCAGGAAAGGAAGATGTTACATTCTCATGAAACTGCTGTAATTTCCCCATTCTGAGAAGGGTAACAAAACCCTGACAGCAAAATAATGCACTCCTGGATTTTTCACTTAGATGGCAAAGAAGTAGCCTGAGGGAGTAGGGGCCTTAAGAGATACTTGATTCAGAAACTGGAGCCAAATCCAAGACTAGTGTCCTGGAAGAGATATAGTGTGCCTAACTGGGGACTGAGTGGCATGAGAAGGGCAGAGAAATTCCCTGTGAAAGGTTTAAGATGAGGAAAGTCCTGAGGTTCCTAGAAACTTGTGTGGAAATTTGAGATTTAAATGAGGATAAGATGCAGTATGGTACAACGGTAAAGTGCATGGGCTCTGATTCAAAACTGTTTGGTTTTTTAAAGTCCTTCATTCGCTAGGTTTGTGACCTTGAAGAGTTTAATTAATATCCTTAACCCCAATATTCTCATCCTCAAAATGGAGATAATTAAATTCCCTAATTGCTAGGGTTCTCTCCGTCAAGTGCAGCAATCCACAGTGGATATGTTAGCTTTTTAGAAATCGGTATATTTCTGTTAGATATGTAATCCATATGGTAGTATTCTTACCGCTCTGTCTGGTCTGCAGAGTCAAAAGGTCATGAACAGAAAATTGCCTGGAAGCAATAGGTACATGAGGCCCTTCATAAATTAAAGATTATGAAATATCTTTTGGAATATCAATTGTTTATCATTATTACAAATGACAATACTTAATGTGAAGTGAAGAGGAAAACACAAATGCAGCAGTTCACCTATGGTTCCCATTAGTTGGAACAGCTATTGGTGTTTATAAAGACAACTTCACTCACCCATCAGAAACAGAATGTTACTGGATTAATTTTTTAATTAGTAGTGATAGATAGGTTTGGAGTTTTTCATTTGCCTCTATTTTTAAGGGGCAATTATTTTGTCTGTATCTGCCCAGAGTTGGTAGTATTGTGAAAGACAGAAGCTAGTTTGAATCCTCCCAACATCATGTTTTCTACCTACCTGAGTTAACTCTCACTAGATACTGTAACAACAGCCTTTGTTACCTTACAGGCAAACCCTGAGACCACATGATTAATTTTCTTTTTTTCCATCCTTATGTGAGAGTTCATAAAGAACTGAGGTACGCTGTTGCTCTTTTGCCCTGCTTTAGTTAGTGAGGAGATTTAAAAAATGAGAATTATTTTAGTATTGTTGCACTGGAAACTATAGTGGGTTGAATAGTGTCCCAATGCATGTCCACCCAGAAACTCAGTGTGACCTTTTTTTGGAAATAGAGTATTTGTAGTTGTAGTTAGTGAAGATCAGGTCATAGTGGATTACCGCAAGCCCTAATGACTAGTGTCCTTATAAGAAGAGGAGAGGACACACAGATGCACAGACACTGAGGAATCAGAGAGAGAAGAAGGTGAGAGAGCCAGATGACGGAGCAGAGCATACACAAACCTAGGAATGCCAAGGATTGCTAGGAGCCAGCAGGAGCTGGGAAGAGACAAGCAAAATTCTTCCCTAGAGCCTTCAGGGGTAGCAAGGATCTAATAATACCTTGGTTTTGGACTTCCAGCCTCTAGGACTGTGAGAGAATTACTCTTGTGGTAATCTGCCAAATTCATGGTAATTTGTTGCAACAGCCCTAGAAAACTAACACAGAATCATTTTCCCTTATTCCAGCATTTCACAGGTAAGGAATGAAAAATACAGCCAAGTAATGTAACTTGTCAACTAGTAGTTAAAATAGGTTCAAAGCATTTGTTGTAATCTAGGTCTTGTGACTTCCCGATAAAACTTACTGGTTCTCAAATATCTATTAAATGCATTTAACTCCCTTGAGAAAAACTGAAGTCCTGTGTTTTGTTGTTTTTTTCTTTTAACACATTTTGTTTCATTGTATCGAAGTGTTTCTTCTATCCATATTATGCCTCTAATTGCTATGCACCTATTATTATTTTAAAACACTTCCTCTTCATTTTCCTTTATGTATATGCCATTAGAGTTACTGAAAACTTCAAAATATTTGTTAACATTGAAATCCTTTCCATTTCCCCCAGCTATCGTCTGTCAACCCTAATACTTCTCTACTTTGTCATTGTACACCTTCCACAAGGGCAACTTCACAAGATAAGGAATAGTCTTAAAAGAGAACTGCTTCAATCTTAAAACATATCTCTGTTTAAAAATTCTGTTTGATGACAAAGAAATTCTTAGAACATTACCCTCAGTAATCTCATTTTTAAGGGGCCAAGGTTGTTTGTTACTGCCATTGCAAATTAGGAATAAATTGTTTTTTATTTGCTTCACACTTTTTATTTAAGGGACAAAGCAATAAATCTTTAAGTAATAAAAAATAAATGTAAAAAATGTTGTCAGGGTAATTGAGTTATGCTGAGCCATAAGTATGCATTTTGATAGTAATTTAGTGGTATCCTTTCAGAGAGGCCCCAGGAATGGAAGTTCCAGGAAATAGTAACATATGCTATTTGGGTGGTAGGAGTTTGCCTTAGGTAAGTCGCCAGACACTGTGGTGACACTAATCAGGAACATACAAAGGCAGGCTGATTTCATGTGTAAATGTACATTGTCTTTTGGGGAAATGTGTTGTATTTCCATAATCAGAGTGAGAAACGGTGCTAACATATCGAAAAGATAATATTTAACTCTATAGTTTTTTTGGCTTATATGAAAAGTAGTGTCATCTTTATACTTACATTGTCTTACTGTTCCTGGAATCTCTGACGAATCTTCTGAAATCACTACCATGAATTTCCTGAAATCTTTTATGTTATCTGAAATATTACTCACAAAGAAGAATTTCTTTCATTTCTAAACATTCTAACATACCTCAGAAAAGGAAAGGAAGAGAAGGAGTCGATGAGCAAAAAAATCAGAGAGAGAAAAGCAAATACATTTAGGTGTAGCTACTTAAACAGCCAGCGCCTTCTGAACTTCAGTGAAATCTGTTTTTCCTAAGTTCACCAAAAGATTCCCAGAAAATCTAAATTAACAGCAACTATCCCTGTAGTAGTATTTTAGGGCTGCTGTAACAAATTACCACAAACTGGGCAACTTAAGACAACAGAAATACAGTTTTACAAATTCTGGAGGTCAGAAGTCCAAAATTTTAGTGTCAGCAACGTGGATTCCTTCTGGAAGCTCTGCAGGAAAATCTGTTTGATGCCTCTGTCCTAGCCTCTGATGTCTGCCAGGCATCCCTGGTATTGTTTCACTTGTTGATGGAACACTCCAATCTCTGCCTCCATCTTTAAATGGCTTTCCTTGCTGGAGGTCTGTATCTCCAATCTCCTTCTCCTTTCTTTTGTAAGAACACCAGTCATTGGCCTTAGGGAACCCCTAAATCCAGAATATTCTCAACTTGAGATCCTTAATTATGCCTAGTAATATTCCACAGGGCACAATGAAACAAATGAAATTCAGGATACCTTGTTTACTTTAGGATATTATATTAAAAGTGAGAATAAACAACTTTCCTTTTATTTTACATTAACGATAGGACATGTCTCTCTCTCTTTGTCACTATTTTAAATTGAGTACCGATGCCACAACACAAGTAGGCTAAAGAGTTGACATAGTATCCAACATTCAAAGATTCATCTGGGCATCCAACTGAAAGTTCATCCCCCTAATGCCTAAATAGAAATCTCTGGATAGCTTTCACCACATTTAGTTTGCTTTTCAGGGTTGAAGAGGGAGCCTCAGCTGCCCATTCTGCTATTCTTTAAAAATAAATGGCTCTCATAAAGAATATTAATTATAATAAACTTTTCCATTTAATAAAACTCAACTTTTCAAAATGGGACTTTGGGTGACACTGAAGAGCAGAGGTGAAGGACATATCAGAGTGAGCAGCCTGTAACTCCAATGCCTCATTGAGAGCAGATGGTGCTCACAATCAGTCCACTTATGATCACTCCATAATAAAGATTAAAGTTGCATGTCCCCATTGAGAGGTGTGCTCGGCAGGCTGCCAAAGCTCTGAAACAAGTTCTTGGCCCACCTTGTTGCATGTTAGATTTTTTTCCTCTCCATTTATCTAAATCATTTCATATTTCTACTAATAAACCTGTCCATTTAAAAAGTTAAATTTTTTAAAAAGTACTAGTTTTATGTATTCATTATTTTTACATGAGGCTATTAACAGTGATAAGAAATTTTTTTATAGTTCCAGATCTTAACCTTACAATAATATTTTGAGTTATACACATGTTTGAGCTACAGTCTGTTTCCGAGGTATATGAAGTTGATAATTAGACAATGAATACTAGGCTTTTTTTTTTTCTTCTGTGAGGCTGGCCTCGTAAGTAAAGAAATGTGGGTGTTATAACATAACAAGGTAGCAGCTGTAACTGAAATTCTAATGCACAGCGGGGAGTCTGATACAAAGCAGTTTCATTCTTCTCATGAGTTGGCTGGAAGCCGTTCTTTCCAGGGGATAAAGTAGAGCATTGTTCCAATACATGACCACTTGTGAGTTTCCATGGGCAGCCCACACAAGACCTTGGGATGATTATACAGACACAAAAAGCAACCAGCAGACACTTTTTGATGCAGTTTGTGTAAACCTAAACTCTTCAAAGCATGCAGGTGACTATGAAGTCAAAATAATACATTTTCGAGGAATCAGTTTAAACCAGTGATAGAATTAACTCCAAGAGAGGCTAATTTGTTTCTCCATCCTAGTATGTGAAATGCTACATAGAGACAGGTGTAACAGGCCTATCTGAGAAGCCTATACCCATTTACACAACAACCCATTTCTTGTCTATGACTAGATTTTCTCATTTTCACTAAGTATCATTTTTATCAACGTTTTTTGTTAAAGTATAATAAATATGCAGAAAAGTGTATGGCATAAATTATAGAAGGAGAGCTGGATGAGTTTTGTCAAACTGATCACATTCATGGAACCCACACAGGTCATAAAACAAAGTTACTAGAATTTCCCTCCTTCTCTATGTCCCCTTTTAATCACTATCTCCTTCAAAAGTAACAACTTTGCTGATTTTTAACTTCATAAAACTTTGTCTACTTTATATCCATAGAATCATACAGTATACAGTCTTGTTTCTGGCTTCTTTCATTTAGCACTATGTTTATGAGATTTATATATGTATTTTCTGTGAGATCGTAATTGTTATTGACAATAGTATTGTGAAAATATGGCACATTTTATCAGCTTTACTGATGATAGATTTTGTTTTTATTTTGAGGCAATTACGAATAGCGTTTCTAAGAACATTCTAGAACACATGTTTTGGTGACTATTTGTACACATTTCTGTTGAGTATGCATATCTTAGAGTAGAACAGTGTTTCCTGAATTTCTGTTCACCTTTTGTAGAAACTAGGTGTAATTTCAATATGATTTCTTTTCCTGCCTGTATTTCTATGAATATATAATATTTATTCTTACTGATCCTTTCACTTGGAGAGCTGATACTTTTCGTGTTGAAACCTCACATTGCCATTCACAAGGATGATTGCCCCAAGAGTTACTGGGTGGATTAATTGTAATGTTTCCACTGAATATTGGTTATTAAAAGTTAGGATGCTCTTTTTACCCCCTTAATTACTCTAAAATAATTTCCTTCCCTGTTATTCCACGGTCATGCCTTTAGTTCAGACTCTATTTCTTACCTATACTACACATTGTCTACTTAACTGGTTCAACTGTGTTTTTCCACTGACACCCCCAGCAAATGCTCAATAACACTCTCCCACTGTGGGTTTGATGGTCAACATCAAATAAATCTGCCCCATGTCTATAAGAGTTAGCCTTATTAACATTGAGTCATTATTTTATTGTTTCAAAATCTTCAATATTATGTCACATTCAAAATATTTTTTCCACTAAACTCTGGCTTTCATATGTATTCATAATCTGTTGATCTCTTGTTCCAACATACTCATACTTCCTAGGATTCGGCTTCCTCCCTTACACCTTCCTCCTTTTAACATTGTTCTTTATCTATGGGTTGGCATGGGTTGGGTATAGCAGATATTGATGCTTCTATCTTTTTTTTTTTTTTTTTTTTTGAGATAGAGTCTCGCTGTTGCCCAGGCTGGAGTGCAGTGGTGCGATCTCTGCTCAGGGCAACCTCTGCCTCCCGGGTTCAAGCGATTCTTCTGCCTCAGCCTCCTGAATAGCTGGGACAGCAGACGCAAGCCACAACGCCCGGCTAGTTTTTGTATTTTTAGTAGAGACGGAGTTTCACCATATTGGCCAGGCTGGTCTCAAACTCCTGACCTCGTGATCTGCCCGCCTCGGCCTCCCACAGTGCTGGGATTACAGGCATGAGCCACTGCACTTGGCCCATTCTATCTTTTATAATAATTTACAGTTTGTATGTTTAATATTACTAGTATGGTATCATAAAATTGTTTTGTTTTCCCTGTCTAGTCTATGGACAAAGACGATTTTCATTTTAGACCCCAAGAACCTTGCATAGTCTTTGACACCTGGTACATGCTCATGGATTAGTCTGGAAACAATGTAGATACTTGCCTTTTTTGTGCTTCTCTTCTCAAGCATTTGGACTTGAGTTTGTTGTTTCTTATTTTCCCTTATTAGAAATGTCATGTACTTTCAACTCAGCTGCTGAAGTTCCAAATAAAATTCTTAGCCAGAATTGATTCTTGATGATTTCTCCTGTTACCTCACATTAACTATGATGTACTTTTGCTCTTGAAACCAACTAAGGTGGAAGTACTGTCCTGCGCAGGAGAATGAGACAGTAACTAGGTTTTCAGCGGGCACAGAGTTGTTTACGCAATATTCTAATTCTCCAAATGTCAGAGTTTAGTCAAGGTAGAAAACACCAGCTCCATATTATTGATCAAAATCTTTACAAAAATGCAAGGTCTCCCTTCTACAAGCTGGTCGGCGACCTCACCTCCCTCCAGGCTGATTGCCAATGCATGGCACTTTGATGACTCTGCAGAGAGGCCTCTAGAAGGCTCAAAAAAAAAAAAAAAAAAAAAAGTTTCTATTCTAGATGTGCATTTTCAAAATGCTTATCACCAAGTCATATGCCATGTTCATTTCCTTCAGCTTTCTTTTTACTTTTCAAAAACTGAGCAGCACATGTATCAAATGTGTTAAATTGATGATTTCACTTGCTGTTATAAAGTACCTGTAGTGCTTATCCCATCAAGCCCCAGGGCCTGAATTTACTTCACAGGATTGTAAGTGCTGGAGATTTAACTGGTGCATGTGAAAAGTGTTTGTCTTAAACTTAAAAAATCCAGATCCCTGTTCTTTTCTGTAGCTATCAATCCTAAATTACAACTTCAGTTTTATGACACTGAGAAGGGGCTGTTGTAAAATGCAATTGTTGTACAGGTTTTATCCTTTCTACAATGAAAAGGAAAAATGTGTACTAACCTTCAATAAACATTTAGAAGATTACATTGAAGCCTCTCCAGATCAGTTAGATATCTGTCAGAAGTATTGCTGAGTCCACAACCTACAGGAGAGAACTAATATGACTGGCACACTTTGGTTCTTGGTTTCAAAATCCAAGTAAAGGTTTCTTACAAAAGATAAATACATGACTGCGAATGTAAAGAAAGCACAAAGAAGTTTCTGACTCACAGTACAAAGATATAAGAAGTAAAATAAGAGTTGTTATATTCACATTATGATTGAGCAAATCTATATATCATCTATACGCAAGCATTTGAAATCCAGGGCTTCACAAAACACATTTGATTCTTGTGTAGAGCGCTAGGAAATTTTCACTGGCCAAGGCTACAGCTCACGTTCTGTTTGTGATCTTTTTGTCATTTATTTGAAAGGCTTAACTTCTTCCTTAGAACTATATAAACATACCACACCAACAAGTAAAGAGGGAATAGAGTCCTGCCCAAATGGGCAGATAAACTACTAATTGTGAGTATGGATCCTGCAGAATCTTACTGGTGAGCTTAGTAGCGAATTACAAAGTCCTGCCAGGCCCAGGGCGAGGCATCAGTGTTGCTGTCCATGGTGGTGAATGGTATCTTACTATTCAACAAGGCAATTTTTATTCTCACAACTTTGGCCCGTGAGAGCCATCTACCCAACATCTCCAGAATTAAGAACCAAATGAATAAAGAAGTGGTAGAAGTATGGAAGTGAGAAAAGAGACAAATGTGTAAAAAAAAAAAAAAAAGAGAGAGAGAGATAAATGTGTAAAACCATTGGAAACCACAACTTGTGAGAACAGAAAAAGACAGAACATTTTTCTTTTAAAGTGATATTCAAACATTCAGTCACATGGAAACAAACTACCATTGACTTTAGCCACCTGAGGGGTGGCTGAAGAAGGACACGAAAGAGAGTAATAAACAATGCAATTTTTTAAAATATCAGCGAGAAAACCAGTTCTAGGGTGCAGAAAAAAATACGTTTTCTCCAGGCATACAGATATTGAATTGCCAGTTAAATACTTATAGTTATTTTTTATATGTTGAAAGCATGTCTTCAATTGTCATACTGTAATGTATGACAATTGAAAATATGCTTTCATATTTTCAATTTGAAAACTTTATATATTCCATTTATATAATATATAATATGCATTATAAAATATTATAAATTATATAATTTATAAATGATATGTTACTATATAATTTATAAATTATAGAAGTTATATAATTTATAAAATATATATTACTATAAAATATATAATATATATTATATAAATATTATATATATTCCAAAATAGGCACACTATTTAATTTCATGTACCTTTTATAGTTTCATCATATTTCTCATTGTTACAGGTATTCTTCTGCCTCTGGTAATTTTAATTAACAAACTCCTCTCTATTAACAATTTGCTTATGTTTCTGGAGCATATAAGCCTGACTAATATTCACAATTATCATTAAAACTCAAGGAGAGATTGAGTAAAATTATTCCTTTCTGCCTGTAACTTTTACTTTGCAAAAGAACAATGTAAAGAAATCAGAATAAAGTGTTTACAGTTATTGATTTCTGGATATTTGAAATGATTTGTGATATGGTTTGAACAACTAGAGGATTGTTTGACAAGAGTTTCCTATTTGTAAAGTGAGTCAATTCATCCCTTTTCTCTTTAAATCTAGTCTCTTCAGGCCTGTGTGGAGCATATTGTATGATTTAGAGTTTGGGAAAAAATAGAAGTACCTCATTGTTTGAAGCAGCTGTTTCCGAAATATTTTTGCTTTTGTATGTTGAAAGACAGCTCTAGTAATATTTCTGGGTTTGGTGCTGCACTTTACACTTGTAAGTGTTATTTCTAGTTCACATACATTATCTCACTGAGTGCTCCCAACTAGATTGCAAATTAATTAATTCAATTTGCTTACCATTGAACAAATAACAAAATTGAAAGTCAGAAAAATGTAATGACTTGCTCAGGGTCACTTAGCTAATTCTTGACAGATCTGAAATTAACTCAACCAAGTCCAGAGTTTGCTTTACAATTCCGGAAGAACAAGACTTTCTGTATTGTCACACATATATAAAAGTGAAATGGACTCTCTTGTCTCGCTTATAGGATGGAAACTAACAACGTTAAGGGTTACAAAAAGAGCTTCATTACAATTACCAGCTTTTCTTATAAGGCAGTTTTAAGAACTAATTGTCTCAGTTGTTATGAGTTAGCACCCCTTTATCTATGATTTCCGATACTCTTCAAGAAACAAGGTATATTTATTAAAATGATCTCAGCCCTGTTCTCTGATTTTTCTTTTGTTTTCCATTTTTTATCACCAGAAACAAATAAGAATAATGCTTCTTTATATTAGTAGCACTGATTACATATGTAGAACATTTCCACACAATTATTTCAAGCCACACAATTATTTTAGGGCATTCTAATGATTACATAAAAGAAATAATCATAATTTTTTCATTTTTTTTTAAATAAAGTCTCTGAGTCTCGGATAAGTTCAAAAGTTTCTGAAGTTTACAGAGGTCACAAATGACTAAAGCAGACCTACAGTTTGGCTGCCTGAAGTGTAGGCTCATAACTTTACTCCCTGGCTCTTTTATAGCAATGATTCTCAAATGGAGAGGGGAGAATTTTGCCTTGCAAGGGACATTTGGCAATATCTGGAGACATTTGTTGTTTTTGAAACTGGGAGTACAGTGTTACTGGCAGCTAGTCAATAGAGGCCAGGGATGCTGCCAGTAATCCTAGAATATATAGGCCAGCCCCTCACAACGTAGAATAATCTGACCCAGAGTACCAATAGTGTCCGGTTTGAAAAAACCCTGCCTTAAAAAAAAAAAAAAAAAAAAAAAAAAAAACTGTCAATATTCTCTTTCTTTTCTGTTTTCCCTATGTGTACTAAAAAGTACAATACTGATTTAAGGATGGCAAATTAATTATTTAAACCCAATCAACTACAGACCAAAAATAATAACTAGCAAAATTAGAAGCACTAGAAAAAGAATTACAATTATGATTTCCAATCCTCCTACTAAATAATATGTTCTACTTGGACAAGCCACTTCACCATTTGCACCTTAGTTTTCTCTGGTGTGAAATAAAGATAATAATTCCTACCTTACAGAATTTTTGATACGATTGTAAATTATTTGTCTTATTATTATTTGTTCTTTCTGCCTTCCAAGCCTCTCTCACTTCTTTCTCTTGTAACATATTGTCCACAAGGCATTTCCTATATGCCCAAGGTACTTCATTTTGGTGATCTACAGACTTGGCCCATTCTTTGGACTTTGATGACCTGTCTAGTAAATCACCTTTTTTTTTTTTTTTTGAGATGAGTCTTGCTCTGTCGCCCATGCTGGCGTGCAGTGGTGCCATCTCGGCTCACTGCAAGCTCCGCCTCCTGGGCTCATGCCATTCTGCTGCCTCAGACTCCCGGCTAGCTGGGATTACAGGCACCTGCCACCATGCCCGGCTAATTTTTCGTATTTTTAGTAGAGATGAGGTTTCACCATGTTAGCCAGGATGGTCTCGATCTCCTGCCCTCATGAGCCACCTGCCTTGGCCTCCCAAAGTACTGGGATTACAGGTATGAGCCACCACACCCAGCCAGTAAATCACCTTTTACTGGTAGATAGACACACACCAATAGAGGCCTGCTTCTTTCTGTTGGTGCATGGTTTTCAGAACTTCACAAGGATCCCCTTGGTTGAGTAGCATAATTGACAGAAATTATGATTTATTGGTTCACTTTACCCACGTTTGTCTCCCTCAGAATTAGAATGAGCTTAGGGTGTGTCACACAGTCTTCACTAAAGTCCAAAAAGGAGACAGCAACAATGTACAGGGAAGAGAATAGATCTTGCAATAAGTTAGACCTGGGTTCAATCACATTTGCAAATCTTTTAGTTATTTATGTCTATACTTCCCTTAATGTTTTTGAGTCGCAGTTATCTTTCATAAAATAGGGCTGTCTTAGGAATGAAAACAAATAATATATGTAACATACTCATATGCTTAACAAATGGTAGCTAATTATTTATTGAAATGTGTATCATGTACATGCATCATGCTTCAGTCATGAATTCTAACTATGCCAACAACAAAGTCACTCAAAGTCAACCCCATTTCATTAAACAAAAAGAACTTATAAGCAGTTTCCGAGATATCTTTGTACTTAGCTTTGTTTTTGTTTTTGTTTTTTTGTTTTGAGACAGATTTTTGCTCTGTTGCCCAGGCTGGAGTGCAGTGGAGCGATCTCGGCTCACTGCAACCTCCAACCCCCGGGTTCAAGTGATTTTCCTCCCTCACCCTCCTGAGTAGCTGGGATTATAGGCAGCAGCCATTACGCCCGGCTAATTTTTTTTTTTTTTTGTATTTTTAGTAGAGACAGGGTTTCACCATGTTGGCCAGGCTGGTCTCGAACTCCTGACTTCAGGTGATCCACCCGCCTCAGCCTCCCAAAGTGCTGGGATTACAGGCGTGAGCTACCACGCCTGGCCTATACTTACCTTTGTATGCCCAACCTTTTTATCCTGTAACCCTCAAATTAATGTGAAGTTATCATTTGACAGAGCGTTTGTTCTGTTTCAACAAAATCTTAACTTACATCTGGCTATTGCAATCTAAAATTCAGTAGTTTACTTTGATGCTATGGCATCACTATTCTTTTTAGTAGCTCTGATACTCTGGGGCTTTGAAGTGATGAACATTTAGCAGATTTTAGTGATGTGACCATTAGTAAAAATTAGGCTTATTCTGAAGAATGGAAACATAAGAAAAGTCCTTCTCTCATTTCAAAGCCACCTTCCAGTGATTTCTTTCCCTAACTTCCTTCATCAAAATCTGTTTTCCATGAGTGTGTAGGGGGAGACATTATCAGTGGAAATGACAGAAATAAGTTTGCCTCTATGAACTTTATTCTTAATTCAACAATATTTGTCCTGAGGGACACTACCTTCTTCAATACCTTAAGCATTACACTGAGTGTCTTCACAGTTGAAGCCAGCATGGAGAGATCAGATGAACAGTACAATGACATGGACACTACATATTCTAGAGAACAAGGGAAGACAAAATGTCTCATTATGGAGATACTCTAAAATATGTCAATGTAATTCTTTAATACATAAGGTAGTACAGCAGTCTAAAATAGGAGGGAGAAATATTAATTAGAACAGCTTTGAATTCACACATTTACTGCTTTAGAGTGGAAAAGAAGCCGTTCCCAATTCTAAATTGTTATTCCTTGCTTTAAACCACCCAAACTTTTGTGGAATTTGGCATGCTCAGTCCATCAGATCTCCAGCTCCAGATTCTATTCCTTTTTTCTTCCCTTTACTGATGTATTCAGTCATTCAATAAACATTTATTGAACAGTTAGGGACTTTGGTACAATTTTTTTTTTGATAATCATGTGAATATGAAGTTCGAAATTTAGTGAGGAAGTCATAAAAACAAATAAATGAAATAAATTATGAATGATTGTATTGGTATGAAGGAAACAGAGTGTGTAAAATAAGGTAATAGGAACACACTTTAAATAGGTCAGTGGAGACTCCACTGGAGAGGTGATAATTATACTGGAATGTGTGTATGTGTGTTAAGATGGGATGTAGGGAAAGAAAGTGGAAGATCATTTTAAACTAAGCAATAGCGTTTGAAAATTTCAAGCCATCAGCAGGCGTGGTGGCTCATGCCTGTAATGCCGGCATTTTGGAAGGCCGAGGCGGGTGGACCACGAGGTCAGGAGATCGAGACCATCCTGACTAATGGTGAAAGCTCGTCTCTACTAAAAATACAAAAAGTTAGCGTGGCGTGGTGGCCATGCACCTGTAGTCCCAGCTACTAGGGAGGCTAAGGCAGGAGAATCGCTTGAACCCAGGAAGCAGAGGTTGCAGTGAGCTGAGATTGTGACACTGCACTCCAGCCTGGGTGGCAGAGCGAGACTCCATCTCTGAAAATGAAAAAAACAAACAAAATTTCAAGCCATCTCCAAGACTGTAGTGTGTCCACCATTTCCTCAAAACCTTGCTAGATGCATTGGAGGTAAATATGATGAATTAAGGGCTAACTTTTCATTATACAATGCATTGATGCTACAGTTAATGTACCAAACAATGGCCTGTCTTCTGATGTGATCACTCAATAAAAAGATTCTTGGGTGAATTGTAGACCCTTTGGCCATCAGGTGGGAGGCATTGCTTGAATCTTGTTCTTTATGTAAATAATTCCTCCCAGTTTCCTTCAAACAACCATACAAAGACAGCTGCCAGATTTACTTAGAGCAATGTAAGTATCCAGCATATTTAATATTGCAGCTTATGGAATATCAACTTATTTTAAAAGATAAATATAAATGAATATCCTTTATTTAACCCATTGCCCTTTCTTCAAGGAAGAAAAAGGAGACATCTTTGGAATTTCTTCCTTCATTTCCAGCTATTTTTTTCACCCTTCGCCCACACACCTTCTACCTCCCCTTCCCTCCACTCTTCAGTTACCTCTTCTCCATACCCTGCCCCACCCTGCTGCACATTGTACATGTTTCTTATAAAAGTGCTTGTTAAGGGGATTACTAGTTGTTCATTTGTTCACCTCTTGACTTTGAGTTCCTTGCAGGCATCTACTATGCTAACTTTGTATTTCTAAAACTTAGTGTGGTATTCACATTAGAATGAAGCTCAGTAAATATTTGCTCAAAAAATGAATACAGGAGTAAATGAATGAATGCTAAGCTGGTAGACTTTGACAAAGGCTTGTAAGAAACCATTCTAAATATCTGATTTCCCAATATTTTTAAAAATCAAATCAAAGAAGATATCCACATAAAATGCATGGCATATGTACATTCAAAAACGTAAACATTGACCTCACTTCACTAAAAAAAACAAAAAGTGTGGTCAAACAAAATCTTTCCAAGTTGAACTGAAAGTATTGGGCTATAACCCTTCCACTTTTCCTAAATTAAGGATGATCTCTGTGGATTTGCATCCTACAATGGCAGTAGACCTTTTGTGTCTTCATCTGAAGATGAAAAATGTGGAAGGAACTGAAGAAGTAGGCTGGAAATCTTTATCAAGCTCTTTCATGAAAAGCCCCTAAAGATAGAAAAAAAAAATGGAAAGGAAAGATGAAATAGGAGAAAAAGGTGGGAAAGGAGGAAGAAAGATGGTCTGCCACAAGGTCATAATTTATTTTGGAGTCCCTTTTTCTCATGCATAGAAATGTTTACATACTCCATAATGCATCAATTTGTCTTTTACTATTTTCCCAAATCTTGAAGTAAAATGGACTTTCTAGGAATACGCATTGTTTTCCTTCCGTGGCTTCACACCTCAGGCACCATGACTCATTCCACCTCCTTCCCACTACTTTGAGAAACATATGTACAAGAACGCAAGCACACGTGTACATTTTTACTAGAAGGTGGACATATCAGAATCTCAAGAAGGTCTTTCCCAGAAAATAAAATGGAAAATAAAGAAAAGACTTCTATGGTGATGCCATGAAGCAATAAAAGAGTGTAAATATGAAGGTCTCGAGAGCTTAAAAAAAAAAAAAAATTGTCTTCAATAGGCTTTCTTTTCTATCCGGACACTTCTAGATATTTCCATATATTTGCATTTGGATGTTATATTTTTTCCAAGTGCTGAAATGCAGAGATTAAGAGTATTATCAATGAAGGCTATTTTTCATCATTTTTGGTTGCTGTAGGAGAACCTACAAGCCTACAGCTGAGATTCATTGAAGCACCGTTCCCTTCCTCAGGGAGCTGTTATTTCAATAAAAACAATGGAATCAGTTAGCATAGGTAATAAAATAATTATAGTAATTTATTTTGGCTATTAAATGTTGCATCCCCTTAGCTAATCATCCACTTCAAGCTATTATTCAAAGTGTTCTGCTCTTTTTGCCTTTAAGTTAAACATCATGAATTTCTACGCACTGATAAATCCAAATCTAATAAATTCCTGATGTGTTTCCTTGTGCTGTGACTACTGACAGCTCTCTCTATCTTGTTAATTCAGTGTTACTCAACATCAGCAAAAGATGTTTACTAATACAATATAAAAGCAAAGAATTATTTGTTACCTAACTTCGTACTGAGTTACAAGTAAATTTAGCCTTCATCACTTTATGACTACAGAGCATGCTATGTTACAAGCAAAGGGAGTATTTGAGAAGGTTTTAATTATGGGTCCTTTGAGGGCTGTACTTCCTAAAACGACCCCAGTCATCTCCTGCCAACTGTAGTCCATGAAAGGATACTTTTCAGGATTCAAGGAGCCTAATGTGTATGTCACTATATGACGGTCAGGTTTCCAATTAATTTCAGTTCTATTCAGTTTCACATCAGTTTCATCTTGATAAGATCTAAACCAAGCATATCAAATCATTGGTAAAGTACAGAGTTGTTTTCCTGTATTATAGTTACGTGAGTTATTCAGAGAAAAACCAAACTGGCATACCTGATTCTCATTTTCAGACTCCAGATCATTAAATAAAAGAAACAGCAGAAATAAGTTTAAATGATTCCCATGGCAATTGCAAATTCAGGGTTTACAACTCAATACATTTTTGTACTACTATCAGGCACTTTAAAGAAAACATTTCATTTTTTAAAACATCTTTCTCAGTTTTCTGAACTCACCAAATAAATCAATACAAGTTTGAATTTAATTTTTAAAAACACAGCTGCTGAAAAACCTTATTCTTTAGCGTAGGTTCTAAAAGTAATTTTCAAACCAAAAATATACCCAAGAACTTAACTATGTATATTTGCATTTTAAATATTGTTTCAAGTTTTCAAGTTTCAGACCACTAAAAATTACCTAAAAAAACGAATGACATCTTTGGTCCTGAAGTTGTAAAACCAGACATTTCTAGAAATTTGTTTCCAAATGAATAGTTTTTCCTTGATACTCTACTTAGAAAAATATTCTTAAAAATGATTTTAAAAAATGATAAAATTCCTATTGAAACATAGGAATTTTTATTTGAAATTGAATACACACTTATTGGTTTTGACTCCAGTAAAGATCGCAGTTATATATAATATACATGTGAACATCTGAAACTTTATTTAGTTAAGTGAAAGAGAAACCTCCACCAGGAGGTAAAATTTTTAAAATACTTTAGGTTAGTTCCCCTGATGTAATGAGGCTTTTTAATAAACTCATACACACGCTCCCCCTACTCCCAAAATCCTCGGTGAATTTGATTCTACTTCCTCAATTGTATTGGTATTTATAGGACATTACTGCATTTGGTATTATCTGTCATTCATTATAGCAGGAAAAATGTGTCCTGTAAGTTTTGGGTCACGGTACTGAAGCAGGCTATTTCCCTGACCCCTTAGTGGGACTTGTGAAGAGGGTGCCTCATTTACTTAGCCCGCAGCTCTCAACCCCTGGTGGGAGGGAGCATGCCAGCAAACAAGCTTGGGAACTGAAGTGCCTGGGTGCTGGAACTAGCCAGCCCCTTTGGTGCTGACCAGAACAAATTCCACTCACTCAGACCCCCTGTGCTCCACCCCTTCGTGGGAGGGAGCACGCAGGTGGGTGGGTACAGGAGCCGGGGTAAATGCTTTTGGGTGCTGGCAGGAGTAAAGTCCATACAGGGCCCCGTGGCAGCATCTAAGGGGGGTGCTCACAACCCCTGAAGCCCCAGAGGGAGTGTTACAGTGCTCTTCTAGCTCTGCTGTCCATGATGGCCTGAATATTAACAGCTTAGTGGACCCTCTGCCTTTTCCTATGAGGCAGTTGCCTTCCACCAGCAAGGGCAAAGGGCAAGTGTGTGTGACAGACTTTTTACATCTGTACTCATGGTTCCCAAGCTCTTATCTGGCATCCAGGAGAAATGAGGTTGCATGAACAAATTGAAGGATGGTAAAAACAGAGGATTTTATTGCTGATAAAAGTGGCTATTGATGAAAAAGGGGTACAGTGGGTAGGTAATCTTCCCTTGAAGTCTGGCCGTCTCTGGCTGGATTCTTCTCCGAAGTTACGCTGTCAATCTGTCCCTCTGAAGTCAACCCGCTTTTCTCTGATGTTCAACCATAGTCTCTGATGTCCAGCTGCTTCTCCTCTCTCTGTGGGCTGGGTCTGGGGTTTTTATATGCACAGGGTGGGGTAGGGTGGGGCCATGGGTGGTTTTGGAAAAGGCTACATTTGAGCACGAAAACAGGGATGTAAGTTCTCACTTGGGGCTGAAGTCTCAGGCTTTTTGGCTTGAGGATGGGGCCCTCACTGGGGACCCTCCTTCTTCTTCCCAGAATTTCCCTCCCTCCTGTCCCTATCAGTATTTCTTCAAACTCACAATGCATTTGCAGTGTCCTACCTTTCCCGTAAACACTCTGAACATTTTGTTCATGTGATGAAAACTAGAACTTTTAGAATATCACTTCAAGTTTCTGCAGGGTCTACTGAAACTTATGTTCATTGTGCTTTTGTTTCAAATAATATTTTAATCAAATTTTTTTTAAAAAATAGATGGACTTTGTATGGTAACCAGAGCTGCCTTTTATGAAATATGATTGGAGGATGATTTTTTTTGAGGCTTATACTATTGCAAATGAAACCACTGAGTGGAATCCATTCATTAAGGCTTTTGACATGAGAAATGAAGTCGGAGATGGAGACTAAGGAGAAGATCATTATGGCAGCTGTGGTACAGGTTGGGGAGGGTGGCCAGAGAAGGACAAGAGGATAGACACATACATCCATTGTTTAGACATAGAAAAATTCTCCTCCACGTCAGGACCAAAGAGTGAAAATTTTCTTTAGGTACTGCTAATTTTGTGCTCCCCCCAACTTCCTCTTTAAAGAAAAATAAATGTCAATTTCCTCTGATTTCTCTCTTTTTTTTTTTGACTCACTGTGTCGCCCAGGCTGGAGTGCAGTGGTGCGTTCTAGGCTCACTGCAACCTCCACCTCCCAGGTTCCAGCAATTCTCACACCTCAGCCACCTGAGTAGCTAAGATTACAGGCGGACACTGCCATGCCTGGCTAATTTGTTGTATTTTAGTAGAGACAGGGTTTCACCATGTTGCCCAAGCTCGTCTTGAACTCCTGAGCTCGGGCAATCCACCCGCCTCGGCCTCCCAAATTGCTAGGATTACAGGCGTGAGCCACCCTGCCTGGCCTCCTCAGGCCCCTCACCCCTTTCTAGATAGCTATGGTAATAGCTATTAACCATGCCAGAAAATATTATATTGTATTGACAACGGTTTTAAATGAATGATCTTTTCCAACTTGTGAATATATTTTACTAGAAAGGAACATTTTTTAAGGTTTTATGAACTCAGTTACTGAATTAGAATTATTGGAAAAACCTTTAAATTAGCTTCTTTTGTTTAAAAAGTTATGTGTTGAATAGCTTAGAGACAGGAAGTGATTTCACAAAGGAGATATAAATGTATTGTGATGAATTTAAGTAGCACAAATAATACAAAAAGCTTTGCATGTAAATTGACTTTATAAATTAGATACCATAAGCTGGTAATAGAACGTAGTAATACCCATGGACAAATTCCAGTCAACATAAAATTTGAGCTCTTTGAAGATACAGTCAAATCTGTTCTCTTAGAAGTAATAGAAATTTTCCGCCAGTGATGGACTTAACACAGTGGATAACCTTTTCATTAGACAATTATGTGTTTCAGTCCACAGGATATTCAGTATATATTTTTGTTGTACTTTTGCAGATGTCAGTGACCCCATTTCATAAAATTTAACTCATACTGAGGTTTTAAACATCTAAAGAAAACCAATAGATGAGACATTGAAGACTATTCTATATCCTCTGAAAATATTTTTTATTCTTTCTTTAAAACATTATTGCACAAAGCTCCACCTAAACATCAAAAAAAATCATTGAAAAACCTGGGTGATAATTACCTGTCTTGGATTTTTCAATAAAGCACTTTTGTATCTTTGTAGCATTTGAAGTTCTAATCCACTTGGTACAATACCCTAGGAAAGGAGGCAAAAAATGTAAAAACCACATTAATCCATTGAACAATGTTTTTAAAAAAAGAAAGAAAAAAAGGTATTACTCTAAGTCCGGCTTTATTACCATCACAATCAATAGAAACAAATTTGTAGTCACAGTTCACCTTAAGTGACACTAATTAAAAAGAAAATGGTGTGTAATTAATGTGTAATTAAATTGCAATTTCTAATTAGTTTATTTGGGCTATTAGGAACTTGCCATTTAGGCTTTCAAGGGAATCTGGTAGATTTTGTCTGAGTCTGATTTAAAATATGTCTAAATAGTACAGAGAGTTCTGTGTTACTTTAGAGTCGATCCCAGAACACTAAGTAAAAATTATAGAGATGGATTCTAAATTAAACTAGAACATTTTAAAGAGGACCTGCCTAAAGGCAAAATGGACAGCCTGCTTATATGAATGATTCCCCACCATCAGAGATAAGCAAGAAGAGATGGGATGCCTTAAGGGCTGACCATTTAATAGGTGGGCTGTGAAACGCATACGTGAAAATTTGAAGTGGGAGACTTCAAGGCTGCTTAAATCATAAACTTCTGTGATTGTGTGGTTCCAAAGACTGTCTCAAGGATGTAGGTATTGGACCAAGAGCTCCCAGGCATGTTCTGTGTAACCTAAATGTGCCTCTCAGGATGCTTGGCTAAAGCTGTAAATGAAGATATTTCTGTCTCCACCTCCAACATAAAGCAGCCCATGTGCCTCTTTCCACTATCTTCATGAAAAGAGGAGAAAAAAAGAGGTGATTTTTAAGGAAAACCATTTGTGCTTCATTTTATAAACAGCCTCATTTTAAAAATAGGCCCATTTTATAAACAGGGCATCTTGTAACAGCAGGTAGAAGCAGAGGGTTGTCATATTATAAGGGGCTCTTAAGCAAATTTCTCTGACCTGGCCCTGGGTCTTAGGAACAGAGTGTAGCAACTTACCAATATTGCCGTATAATCTTCCAATCAGAGAGCCAGGTAGCATTTTAATACTTTAAATATCAGAATTTTATTTCAATTAGTTTATTGATGATGTCTGCACTGAAGATGCAATATGGGCACTCAGTAACAGAAAAGTTCAAAGCCAGGCGTTGGTGACAAAGTGACAGCAACCCCCAGATCTCCTAAGGAAGAATAGCCCTGCAGTCTTGGGAAGGATTATAGTAGGTATAAGTGACTCAAGTGAGGGAAGTGTATGAAGAACCCCAGCTTGACCAGTAAAGCATGGCCATCACAAATGGTCACCATCTCCAAGATATTTCAGAAAGCTTCTCTTCAAAGGTGTACCTATTAAGCGTCTTTTGTTTTGAGAAAATTGAGAATACAAAGATGGGTTTTGTTGTTGTTTTGCTTATGTTTTAGTTTTTTGTTTTGTTTATTTTGTTGGTGAGTATGGGGTAGAATTAAAAGAAGAGCTAGAGGCCAGGCACGGTGATTCATGCCTGTAATACCAGCACTTTGGGAGGCCAAGGCAGGTGGATCACAAGGTCAGGAGATCGAGACCATCTAGCCAACATGGTGAAACTCTGTCTCTACTGAAAATACAAAAATTAGCTGGGTGTGGTGGCACGCGCCTGTAGTCCCAGCTACTCGGGAGGCTAAAGCAGAAGAATCGCTTGAACCCAGGAGGCAGAGGTTACAGTTAGCCAAGATCGCACCACTGCACTCCCACCTGGCAACAGAGTGAGACTCTGTCTCCAAAAAAAAAAAAAAAAAAAAAGAGCTAGAAAATGCCAAACAGTAGAACACCAGAACACACAGGAACCAGGACAACCCAGATGCACCTAGAAACCAGGATTTAATATGGATTATCACAACAGGGTAAGAGTACAGGAAGGAATCCACTCCATCAATTTCCCTTTTTCATGTTATTCTGCTGGAAATTCACAAGTCCAAGAGACACCATGTGACTAGTCTTGGGTCTCTTGTTTCTCCTCTTATTTACCACTGAAGATGGAGACCTGTGATGTCATGACCCACATCTCTACCCGCGGAGACTCTGAGGCATTCCCCTAGGAGATCTGTATACTTTCATATTCATCTCCCTTCTTTAAGGGAAAGGAATCATGAGCAGAAAAAAACAAACAACTAGCAAATACATAGGAAACGAAATAAAAACAAAAACTCTTGTCTACCAGGAGAAGCAGGAAAGGATGATTTTAACATTCATTCTGCAATTATTGATTGTTTACAGACTGTCTTCCACTGTGCTCACACTAAAACAACCTTTTCTTTCACAAAGCTGTCAATGGTGGGATACATTATAAAGAGACCCTTAGCTTTTAATGGTTATTTCACATTAAGAATACATATTTGTATCTAGGGTCTCAGTGTTATTTTTCTCCAATTAAAGCTGTTTTTTCTGTCATTTGGAATTTCTACTTTCCAGCAAGTTTTCATGTTTGCAGGATTAGACATCACAGGAGGCAGAAGGGTTCCATCTCAGTTTCAGCCTCAGCCTCAGCAGGACTTCTCAGGGACTAGTGCAGGATGGACAATAAATTCACACCTACATGTAATCACAATAACATCATGGCAGATATCAGAATAGCTGCAATCTGAAGTTTTCTATTCCTGGTGATGGTCCTTTATTTGTAAGAAATAAAAGGACAGGACAGGTAATGGTGCTAGAAACAAAACATATTCAAATCAGATTAGGCACAAAATGGGAAATTATTGGAAGGCTACAAAAGTATCTCATGGTAACTTAGATCAAGAACTCAGCCGAGTTTCCTGATGGACAAACTGGGGACTGGAGAATGCAAATCATCACCATCTTACATCCAGGCATAATTGTTCCCTAATTGGGTCTTAGATCAAAAGACACTTCCATAAGAGCTCTTCTGATTTCTCTATTATAAACCAAAATACTACTCCCCTCCCACTGCAGCACTCCATATCTATCTTCCCTACTTTATTTTTCTCCAAAAATCTACATTGGCCATGATAGGCTAGGTTCTGCATAGGAAGAAATAAGCTCCAATATTCTAAGTGCTTGTAACAGCAAAAGTTTGTTTCTCACTCACACCATATGTCACGTGTCTATCAAAGCTCACTGCCCTTCAGCTCCATGTGGATATATACACACTGTGTGTGTGTGTGTGTGTGTGTATGTGTGTGTGTAAAGTCAAGTTAAAAACCATAGCATTTGTAGCTGAATGTTGACTAGGACACTTTCAGTTATTCAGGAGTTGTGACTGAGGACAGAATTTGAATTGGAACCCTAAGATTTGTGTACTTTGTGTATTTAAAAAATGTTGCTAAGGAGCCTATAACCCATGGGGTCAGAAAACTCAGGGTTAATGAAACTAAACATAACTTGTACTTTTCCAGTCCCTGCCAGCCCCTTCCTTACCCTCAGCAGATATAGAAAGTGAATAGGAGAGAGGTTGAACACCTGAGTCATAGGGCTTGTTGGGAGTGAAAGATTGATGGTGAGATATTTTCCTTTTCTTTCCACAGGGTGTTTTTTCCTTAAAAAGCCAAGTACATTTGTGCTTGGGGTGTGGGAAGGGTGACTCTAGGTAAATGGCTCATAATGACGAGGTACAAATGAGAAGGAGAAACTAACATTCCTTCTGTTCCCTGGTTGGATGTCTGCTTAGAAATTTGCCTGCTGGGCCAGGCACAGTGGCTCACGCCTGTAATCCCAGCACTTTGGGAGACTGAGGCAGACAGATCACAAGGTCAGGAGTTCAAGACCAGCCTGGCCAACATGGTGAGACCCCGTCTCTACTAAAAATACAAAAATTAGCTGGGCGTGGTGGCACGTGCCTGTAATCCCAGCTACTCGGGAGGCTGAGGCAGGAGAATTGCTTGAACCGGGACCCGGGAGGCAGAGGTTGCAGTGAGCCGAAATCATGCCACTGCACTCCAGCTTGGGCTACAGAGTGAGATTCCTTCTCAAAAAAGAAAAGAAAAGAAATTTGCTTGCTGGTTTGTACCCAGACCAGACCAATCTGAGTGGGGGAACGATAACTGGTAAGCTATTTCAGGTGCAGTACACTCGAACAGTCAGCATGACGCTACCTTAGCAAGCATGTGGCTCTTCAATAGGCCAAGTAAACACCAGGGAAGTAGCTGCCTCAGGCCATCGTGTTGGTTCCCCTTCCTGTGTTAGGAGATGGAGGAGTGGAGGGGTGATGATGAAATGGAAGCTCCTGTGTCAAGGGATCAGGCAAATGGGGAGACTCCGTGGAATCCTCTGAAGAATTTACGTGCACGTACTTGCGAGAATCAGATTAGGGATGCCTGTCACACAGGAGTACCGATGTTTGGTATTAGCCAGTAAAATGATGGGGCTACCACCTTAGGAGACAAGAGTTGACTTCTCTTCTTCTCCTCATCCTAACACACTGAAAGCATTTGAGCTTCCAAGAAGAAGAACCTCAAACTTCGATTCAAATTAGAGATTAAAATTTTAAGTTGGATTGCCCAAAGTAGTAGTATCAAAGCTTGTCCAGAATGTTATAAAACTGCATAAGATAGTGTTAAATAACCAGAAAAGGAGACTTGACAGGTAAGAGTTGAAATCAACAGTTGGAGAAAAAAAAATCATGTCATTTTATACACCAGTGAGTTGCAGATTTCTCAAAAAGCTTATTACACATGATACCAAATAATTGCCATTGTTGTGCTCCAAATCTCTTAAAGCTCTTCCATTGTGTATACAAGAGTATTCTCTAAATTATATTCCATAAATTGGCAGACCATGGGAAAATGTTCCATGCTATGTTGAAACAAGCTATTGCATACTGCATCCCCAATCCAGGAGCACTGGCTGTTTTGTTTTGTTTGGTTTTGGTTTTGGTTTTGGTTTTTGAGACAGTCTCACTCTGACACCAGGCTGGAGTGCAGTGGCACGATCTCAGCTCACTGCAGTCTCTGCCTCCTGGGTTCAAGCAATTCTCTGCCTCAGCCTCCCGAGTAGCTGGGATTACAGGCGTCCACCACCATGCCTGGCTAATTTTTTCGTATATTTAGTAGAGACAGGGTTTCACCATGTTGGCCAGGCTGGTCTTGAACTTCTGACCTCATGATCCAACCACCTCAGCCTCCCAAAGTGCTGAGATTACAGACGTGAGCCAGCACGCTCAGCCGAGCACTGGCTTTTTAAAGGCAATGAAAAGTCCTGTGGCTAAAACATCTGCTAACTTTGCTTAATCCAACATTTTTCCAACTGACCACAGATTCTATTTTGCGATATTGCTATTCATATCCTGCAAAAAATACTGGCTTACTTAGGGAAAGAACCCAGTGCCTAAATTTATAATCTTACCCACATTCCCATACCCTACTCAAATCAGAATATTTCATTCTTCTATGGACATATCTTTTATTTCTATGACTATGTTTTTATTTTTTTCCCTGGGCATGTTGATTATATTATTTATTTCTGTTCAACCGCCCCTACTCTTTTTGTCCCATTTTAAGTGCTACCTTGTAATCCATAAAGATTTTGCTGATTGAATTAAGAGTTATTCCTCTCGATACTAACAACCCTTTAGAATGCCTTCATTTAACATACTGACCACAGACCACCTTTTAGTATTCTTGCTGATGTTATTTCTAACACTATTAGTCTAAGTTCACAGAGTGATTACTGTGAATCGGACACTGTGCTCAATTCTGATTAAAACAATTCTATAAAATAAGTAATATTATTATTGTCATCTTACAGATAAGGAAACTGAAACACAAAAAATAAATAACTAGATCAAGGTCTCACAGCTACAAAATTCAGAGCCAGGACACTTCTCCAAGCTCATTGGAATCCAAACCCGTGCTCTGATGCACTATTGATAATTACTATGCCCCTTTGTGCACACGTCTTTCTCTTCCACTTGATTATTAGCCCTGAGAGGACAAGGGTCATGTTGAGTTCATCTTTATATACACTCTGTGCCTAATAAAGTATCTTCCTGAGACCCAGGAATTATGCTTAGAATGAAATCAAAACCGTGTGGCCTCAGCATCGTGAGGTAAGGGGAACGTATCTCCATGAGAATCATTTGTCTGTAATTTCAAGGCGCCGATTCTTTGCCATCCACCTGTCATCCCCTGCTTTCGAATTCTCCTCCTAGGGTATCTCATTATGATGCATCACCTAAGTTCCTCTTAGTTACAACATCTAATGCAACATGACTAGCGCAACATGAGCACATAAGCCCTGGAGAACTGAAGAGCAGGAAGGTTGTTTTCTCCACACTGTAGATTTAAGGGAAGTTATAAAAATATATGTTAAAGGTCAGCAGTGAACCTCCCAGTTAAGAGCCCTGCTGTGGAAGGGTTCCATCCTTCTTCATAGTGAACCAAAGCACTGAATTCCCATGGAAATTGAGTTGAATAAGCCATGCAAGCAGCTCCGTTTATTTTTCTAAGAAAATTGCCTATTAATGTGCATTATGGAAATAGTGCTCCATGTCAGACCTAACAAGAAGAATTTGGACTGCATGTGCACATGGAAAATTGCCTCCTGTGCTTTTCATCCCAGTGGATCCTGGGGAATTTTCTGAAACTCATTTTCCAGCTCTGCTTGCTTCTTCAACAATCCCTCCCTCTATAAACAATCCCCTCTGAAATGACCTCCCTCCAAAACACCCCCAGATGCCAGCCAGACATGGCAGCCACATCAACAATTCAGTGACTCCAAATAAATGTTTTATGGGGACTGGGTCTCCAGGCTGAGAAGAAATCAACCTAAAATAACAGGGAAGTCAGTAGACTGTAGGTTAGCTTTACCACATGGATTGTGGGGACCTGCAGACCTGGGCTTAGATTCTTGCTCGGTCCCTAAGAAGCTGTGTTAGATGAGTGAATTAATATATGCTCTCTAAGCCTCACCATGTAAACAGTATAAAAGTTAATAGTAAAATGTTCCTTTCCCTTCTTAGAAGTATTGTGAAATTAAATGAGATATTTGTAAAATGTTTAGCAAAATATATGTCTAGCACAAAATTAGCCTCAAGAAACAATAGCTAATAGATTGTGATAATATAATTTTACATTCAAGTTTATGATACTTAATGTATAATCTGCAGAATATCTTCTTTTGAAAAGACAATGGAGGAAGTTAGCTTTAAGAAGCAGCAGAACAAATGAATTATAATGGGAAAATTTCATACATTGAGGACACCACTGTGAGAATAAGATGGACTTAAACATTGAGGGAGGAAGTAATTTTTCAGGTGACAGAAAGCAGACATGGAACTACCTACTTGTTCACCCTACATTTCTTACTTACCTTGTCAGTTTCTAAGGCTAGGGTGGATTAGAAATAAAGACTGACATGATGTTGCAAAGGGAAAGAAACATTTCTCCAACACAACACTGTATTAATACCTTTGGTCTCCTTAAAGCAGGCTGGCAGAAACAACCTTGTAAGTTTCAAATTCCCGAGGCTATAGATTTTTACTCTTTCTTGGCAGATTTTCTTTGACCATCTCCTATATGAAAGCAAGAAGTTCATCAATCACTCTTTTGTTTAAAATACACTATAATAATCATATTTTAAATATCCTAATAGGTTCATTTTAAACATCTGGAAACACAGGCTTTCTCCCAGACGTTCTAAATTGTGTGTCCCTTTTTTAAAAAAAGGCTTATACTGATGATGTGCTCTGAAGCTGTAAGGCTGTGATAATCTCCACAATAATAATAATCTATTATGGCAATGTAGTCCATCTCATATTTAAAATGTAAAGGTATACTTTAGTAAAGTCATTATGAAGAAAATTTTTAAAATTCCTTATTAATTTTTGGGATTTATTTTCCCCACTTTCCAATAAAGGATAAATGAGGAGACAGACCAGTAAACATAATGACATGAAGATGGTATAACAGGAAAAAAAGCAAAACAAAATGGGTAAGGAAAAGGGACAGAGGAAGTAAAAAGTTTTTAGATAAAAATTAACTAAACTGAAGTGCATGGGATATAAAATGGATAAAGGCATCAAGAAAAATGAGGAAAAATGATGGGAAAAGATAATTGTACCAAATGGATTGCTATTCAAATATCTGGTGCCTGGTTGTACATGTTTCTAAGGGCAAATTTCCTAAGCCCCCTTTCCTCAAATATTTTACTTGTGCTTATTCAGTGAATCTAACAAAATAAGGATGCTTTTGAGCTATTGATTGGTGCAAATGTGGCTTAATAGCAGAATCATTACTTTTTAAATCTTGGAACTGCCAGCTCTTACTATTTTCAAGTGAACTTCGAGTGGTTTGATTACAGCCTGCCATTACTAATTGTTTCTAAATTTCATGGAACATATCTTGTTTAGGAAGTTTTGTTCTTTTGGTAATACTTTTTTTTTTTTTCCTTAAAGTCTCAGTTTTCAGAACTTTATCTGCTCAGACTTATAGGCCTCTATTTTTAGATGTCTTAATCTTGAAGCAGGAAAAGTCAGAACTTGTTTGCCCACTTAGAAAAATGTGGCCTCCTTGACTCCTGAATAAAATATAATTTGGGTCACCATTCCCATTGGTTCAGTAGCATTAAAGTGATGCATTTCTGTAGGTTTACATGGGCTGGTATCCCTGTCTGTCCTACAGATCTTTATTGGAATTGAGCAGAAAAGGTCAAATAGGGGGTAATATGTCAAAAGGCTGTAATTAAGATTTAGAAAGATTAATACCGATGGTATTTAATGAAATTGGCTTTTAGAGGAATGCTCATCTATTACTTTGATATTTAACATTTTTTCTTATTAAAATGTTAGCGCTGAATAGAAGCACAGAATCAATGGCAGAAATATGAGTTTATACAGCCATCAATGAAGGAGGCCAGAACTAATAAACAATCCGAGATGTTCTTGTGGTATTGATGGTAAAATTACTTCTCTTTTCCACTTGAGATATACTTTTTTTTCCCAGGGCTTGCAAAAAATTTTTTTATTGAAATAAGAAGCAAACGGACATAGCTGTATCACTTCATTGCACTGATGCAGTTTTCTTTTTTAATTAGTCACTTCAGGTGTTTATAGCAATCTCAAATACAAGAAGAAAAAAAATCTATCAATTTTTTACAGACAGGGGTAAATTTTGCCTCTAGAGGGAATACCACGGTTAAATCCAGCATATCACATTGAAAAAATGCTCTGTAGTCTAAAGTAGACACTGATGCCTTTCGGTGTTTTGAAGAATGAGCTGTTTCAAATTGTAAGAAAATTTCCATTTCAAAAATAGCTACTGAACTATCACAATGACTGCTTTGCATATATTTTTGGTCACAAAAATACCATTGTTATTTTTTTACTATGGATATGCAAATGAGATGTTGATAGGATTAAGTTCTGTCACTTTCTGAGACAGTCTTATGCTTCCACTATTGAAGTTTTCCTTTTCCTCCCACTATTCCCTTTACATTTATTTAAAGCCATCAAACTCATTTTGCTTTTCATTCTGTTTGAGGTTTCCCTGCCTTCTTTTATTTGGCTTCTTCCCTAGTGATTTTTTTCCCGAATTCTTCTTTAGATTTGCTCCAGGTGGTGACTTACTTCATCCTATGGCATCTTGTCTTATTTTTAGTTAAGAAAATTTTTCTCCATCTTTTATTTAAAACACAAGAAAAAATTCAATAACTTATCATTTTGACTCATTATTTTCTCATTATATTAGCTAGGTGCACTGATGTCACATAGACAGTTGGCATTTGTTTATGGATGAAAACCAAAACATGAATTTTAGGAAGCTCAGGATGGTATAAAATATGTGTGTATGCATGTATCAGGAGCATTTTTTTAAAACTTGGATGGTTAGTAGGATTTAGAAACTCGGAGACTGTATAGAAACTTTAAGAATTAGTTGTCTTTCACACACACACACACACACACACACGCACACACGCACCAATAATCAGTGTACATATTCTTGTAAACTGACAATACGTATATTCATAATAGAGACTTGAATAACCGGCATTTGAGAAAAAGAATTAGTTGTTTTTTTTTTTTAAGAAAGCCAATTTGAGTGTGAATGGGATAAGTTTAATTTATAAGCAAAGAAGGAGATAACCCATGTACTGAAAATATTACCATGCTTTCAGTACAATAGATGGTACATTCTTTATATACATGTATACACACATACACACACAGACACACACACACACAGAGATTACTATAGTTCAAAGTAAATTATTAACTGCTTTTTCAAATATCTTTTTATAACTGTAGTATAAACATCCCTATCCTTAAATTTGTTTTGTCTTAATCCAAATTAAAATTATCACTTAAATAGTTTCTCACATTCAAATGTTATATGACTATGTACTTAAGTCATTAACTATTGAAGTTGCACTACTCCTGGAAACTATCTCGTATGTTCATTTATCGATATTCTTTCTTTGGAAATGGATTTGGTGAATGCTTATAAAATTAATATTTTTGAAACATATTCTGGTCTAAAAGCTAAAAGTTGTAGATTATTTTAAAAGTTAAAACATATACATACACAATATTTAAGTATTCAAATACCTGTGTCTGTCTAAGATACTGTGGCCAATGGAAGCAAATGGTCTTAAACCAAAAATAAAAGACAATGCTTGTAAGAACTGCTGAATTCAACTAAATGTTCATCCGGAAGTTAAGAAATTAAGAACATTTATTCTCAATTAACATTTTTTCTGAGTTCGAATATGTATGGACTTTCAAATGATCTTCTATTTTTGCAAAGTAGAGTTCAGATAGGTTGACAAAGTTATTCTTAATACCCAATATTTTTAGCCTCAAGATACAGATGAAGCATTGTATCATAAGCTCTACAATCTCCTCAGAAATTTCTCCTTGACTTTTCAATATCCATGTCAAATTTTCTGTTGTAATTATAGAGAAAACAAAAGGAGTTTCTCTCTTTGGATTTAGTCCTCTTTGGAAATTAATGAATTATGTTATAACGAGTGAATAATTTTAAAGCATGCATATACAATGTAATAAAATGCTCTAAAAATTAGAATTTAGTCAAATGACCTATTTTTTAAAATTACTGAATTGTAGCAAAATCTTTACAATTCATATGGGTTATTTTTCTTTCCCTTCTTCCCTTCCTTCTCTCAAGTTTTCTATATTTAAAAGTTTTTAAGTATGGGTGCAGCACATCGCATAGTGGTCTAATCTGGATCAAAGACAGTAGGTAATTTAAGCTGATGTACAAGTGCTCTTGATTTGAAATGAAGTTTACAAATAATTCACTTCTATATGACTTGTGGAAAATCAGGTTACATAAAGTGTGTGTGGCATAAATACTTTATTTCTATTTATTTTTATTTCATTTTTTTTTTTTTTTAGACCGAGTCTCGTTCTGTTACACAGGTTGGAGTGCAGTGGTAGCGCGATCTCAACTCATTGCAACCTCTGCCTCCCGGGTTCAAGCAATTCTCCTGCCTCAGCCTCCAGAGTAGCTTGGATTACAGGCAGCCACCACCATGCCCTGCTAATTTTTTTGTATTTTAGTAGAGACAGGGATTTCACTATGTTACCCAGGCTGGTCTTGAACTCCTGACCTCAAGAAATCCATCCACCACAGCCTCCCAAATTGCTGGGATTATAAGCGTAAGCCATCAAGCCCAGCCCATAATGACTTTATATTATAAAATACATATAGTGAAATATAGCTGTAGTACATGCGTATGTATATCTAAAAAAGACATAAGGAGATAAAGATAAAACATTTATATACGTTCTCTGTGGTTGGTTGCATTATTAATAATTTCTTCTCTGAGCTTTACTATACATTTCAAAATTTCTACAATGAATATATGCAATTTTTTTATTAAGAGAAGTAGAAGGAAGGAAGAAAGGAAGGAAGCTGGAGAGAGGGAGGAAGTCAGTCTTTGTAATCCAGTAGGAATGCTTGTGTGAAGCTGAGCAGTTCACTGTTAATTTCCCTGCTTATCAACTGTCCTTTTACTTCTGTATCTGGATTGTGTAAAGAATCAGGAATTTTCAACTATGCAATTATGTGTGCTAAAAAAGACAATACATCGCACCGACCTACCAAAAGAGAGAATATTCAAGTATAATAGTACATGTGTGAGTACGTGTGTTCAGAGATGGCTCCATGACATATGTGTTTCTTAATTGATCTAGGTTAATGTTAATTATAGTTTGCTTCCTTGAATTCACCAAGTAACTCTGACTGGCAAGAAAGAAAACAGGCCTGGTACCCCGATCTGAGTGTATGGGAAGATAACATGTGATTGATTTTTGGCCAACTCTCCAGGTCTCAGCAAGTACATAGATATAATTCTGAGAAAATCGCCAGGAAGAGATTCTCTGGTACATTCAGGGGAGTAGTCACCATGTATTACACATGCTGTATATCTTGCACTCACAAAGAACACTTAGCACATAGAAGACTTACAGTGACTGTAAAGCTTTGCATTATTAATACAGTTTTACAGTGTTTTAATCTGAAGCAATCCTTTCTAATCCATTAGAATCTATCAGCACCTATCACGTGATGTTAGAAGTATAAACAACACAAACATTACCATCAGGCACTAGAGAAAGGCACAGGCTCACGTAGAGGCAGCCTGTTGCAACATAAGGATTTTAGAAATGCTGAGGAAAGACTTCTATTGTGAAAGTGTGCCCTATGTCCCTTTGCCACAGTGCATGGATTGTCCACATCAAAGCTTCATTTATTTGCTTAAAGTCAGCTTTTCCGGAAGTGTGACCTATATTTAAATTACCTTCATCAGAATCACGTTTACTGTTTATAAATCTGCAGATTCTTAGAACTCATTCCAAACATATTATTTACACTAACGTTTGAGAAAATTGGGTAATGGTATTATTCCCAAATCCAGATTCTCAAATAGAATTTCAGCAAAATTTCAAAATATGGACTTAGTGACCTAACCTCACCACCCACACCCTCCTACCCCTGCACCTCACTAAATTTCTGGTCTGAGTAGCTTTTCATGTGTGACAGAATATTTTTTCTCTTCAGTGGAAGAGTAAACTGGAACAATTGAGATGAACCTGGAATACATTTTTAAAATTAGACGAGTGTATTGGTTGATCAGTGTAATTACATGGGATTTTTATTCTGTCTTAAGCTTCTTATTGAAGCTTAACATACATACAGAGAAGCACACAAATCATACGTGTAGGGATACCTTGATAGATTTTGTGAAAATTCTTGGGTGCTGGGATAATCTGGTTCTGGAATATATTAATCATTACACCTATTCCAGCATCCAAGAAGCCCTCATGTACCCCTTCCTGTATGATCCCCACCTCCTCCCAGAGTCACCACTACCCTGACATCTAACATCATAGACTATTGTTGTATTATTTTTGAACTTCATATAGTTTTAATGAAACAGAATGAACTTTTTTGTGATTGATGTATTTCACTCAACATTATGTTTAATTCATCTACATTGTTGATGTAGCAGTAGCTGTTTTATTCTCATGGAAGTTTTTTTTTTTTGAGATAGAGTCTCGCTCTGTCACCCAAGCTGGAGTGCAGTAGTGCAATTCCAGCTCACTGCAACCTCAGCCCCCTGGGTTCAAGTGATTCTTGTGCCTCAGCCTCCCAAGTAGCTGGGATTACAGGTGCGTGCCACCACACCAGGCTAATTTTTGTATTTTTAGTAGGGACGGAGTTTTGCCATGTTGGCCCAGCTGGTCTCAAAGTCCTGACCTCAGGTGATCTGCCTGCCTCAGCCTCCCAAAGTGCTGGGATTACAGGAGTGAGCCGCCACGCCCAGCCCTGGAAACATGGTTTTTTTGTTTTGTTTTGCTACATATGCCACAGTTTATTTGTTTACAAAATATGGGTGAATATTTTCATAGTTTCCTATTTTAGACTATTTCAAATAATGCCACTGTGAACATTCTAGTGCATGTCTTTTAGTAAACATATGCAAACATTTCGGCTGAATATGTACCCAGCAGTAGAATGTACGCAGAAGTAGAATTCCTGGGTCATGGGATATGTGTAGGATCAGCTTTTGCAGACAGTAGAATAGTTTTCCAAAGCTGTTGTACCAAATTTCCCTCTGGCAGTGTGTGTGTGTGTGTGTGTGTGTGTGTGTGTGTTTGTGTGTGTGTGTATGTGTGTGTGTGTGTATGTGTGTTTGTTTGTGTTCTATTTGCTCCACCTCTTTGCAAACACTTGCCATTTTTCTTAATCTTTTAGATTTTTTTTTTAATTTTTATGGATACCTAGTAGGTGTATATATTTGTGGCGTACCTGAGACATTTTGATACAGGCATATAATGTGAAATTGCATGGGGTATCCATTGCCACAAGCATTTATCCTTTGTGCCACGAACAATCCAGTTATACTCTTATTTATTTTAAAATGTACAATTAAGTTATTATTAACTATAGTCACCCTATTTTGTGATCAAATAATATGTCTTGTTCATTCTCTCTAATTTATCTTTTTCATTTTAGCCATCTTGGTGGGTATGTAAGTAATACATAATAGCTTTAATTTGTATTTCTCATGGGAAGTTGTTGCAGTTGTTGTTTGTTTGTTCATCTTAAATAGCTATTTCCTGTACTTTGCCCCCAGAGATGCTGATTTAATAGCAGAAAGGGTCTTGGAAGTCTAAAGTGATACTGATACTCATTTGGGTATTTGAACCACTGGCCTAAGATACTGAATTTCAAGGACAGAGAAAGGAATAGGTTATTTAATTGATTCATTCAAAACCTTCCCATTGGGATATGAAGATAAGAAACTGACCTTAATGAGGAAAGATTGTTTTTAAACTTGTGTCAAGTATTTTAATGGTCAGATATCTTAAGATATTCTACTAAGTTATCCATCAAAGCAGGTTTATGCCCAAAATACAAATTTTAGTATTTCCAAAATAATTTAAAATGTAGCTTAGGGGATGTGAGTATAATACCAAATTTCACAATTATAAATCTGAGGACATAATCATATAAATTATTATAGGTACCTTACATCTACAAGTTCCTGTCATATTTTATTGGATCCACCAAGATTAAGTTGACAAAGGAAGGGAAATAACCACACCTACAAGCTTTTTATAGTCAGCCTAATATTTGTATATTAATAACAAATAAATTGGCTAATGTTAAGTTATCAAACTCTAAGCTTAGTTATCAGAAACTGCTGCTAAAACTCTGAACGGACAACAGATAATTTTATCTTTTTGGTTGTAGAGCTGAAGAGAGCAATACTAGTGATATCAAATTATGTATGTCATCAGATCACAGTGCTTTATCTGACAAAGAATCAATTTTAAATCTCATCCAGAGAGTGAATGAGAGAGGATTGAAGTTACTTTAAGTTTTTCCTTTGCATCAGTCTTTGATATACACACTGAGTGATGTCACCGAGCTTTATTGGGGATATTTACTTTAGCCTTGGTTTAAGGCGTTAAACGTGTATATTTCTTCTATTAAAGCCCACCATTCTTGCATGGCTGTAATAAAACAGCAGTTTGGCGCCTTCCATCTTTTGTTATGGATTGCTGAAATCATGATGGAGACTGTATTTATAAGTAGTGCATACTAGGACTGCCAAATATTGACTTTGCTTGCTAACTCTATCACATAAAACTTCTGACGACAACCTAAGTAAAGTTCAGTTGAAGATAAAATATTGCAAAATAAATGCCAAAAATGGAAACCATTTTTCAAAACACTAAATTAGGAAGTCAAGGAATTGCGGCAATTAATCAATATTTCAAAATGATGAATATATTTTACAAAACACCAGTTAAAAGGAAAAGCTCAAAAGGGAGGTTTTTCTGTATGCATAAAATGCAATGTTTATTTTAGGCTTCTGTGGCAGATTTCACATGAGGCTTTTGAAACACACTACTTAAAATTTTTGCTACAAAGTATAGTCTTCATCAAAACGATCTAAAAAATTATATAAATCAACTAGTATTTGATGCTATTTGTTACAAGTATAGTCTTCATCAAAATGATCTAAAACATCACATAAATCGACAGTATTTGATGTTTGTCATTTATTGAAAACCTATATTGCAGGTGCTTTACCTACATTTATTCAATTATCTTCCCAAGCCTATATTTTCTGTATCCTAATTTTAAAAATACACAAATGTTAAAGAACATTCATTCAATCATTCCACAAGCTTTTGTTTTGTGCTGGATACTTCCAGAATTTAACAGACAAGTCAGAGTCCCCCAAGCTCATGGGTTTATATTCCTGCAGAGTTGGTCAGGTGGAGAGAAGGCAATAAACAAATAAGGAAATAAATAAAGAAGAAAATGTGTTATGATGAAGAAAGAGGTGGGAGACAATAAAGGAAGGAGGTAAGGGAAGGTACTATTGTTTGTGTGCAGAGATTCACATGGAGGCAAACTTGTATCTAAAATGCTAAAGGAAAACAAATAAGGCAATGTGGTCAGAGCTAAATAGAAAATTAAGGAGGTAGATTAATTTAAAATATTTCAAACTAGACAAGAGGTCAATAGTGGTTTTAATAACCAACTCAGTGCTGATGTGTCATGTGTTCCTCTCCTTAGCCTAGTCTGATTGATAGATTTGTACATGTAAGTGCCTATTGTTTCAACATAGTTGCCACCTAGCATTCTAAACCCTTAACATAACTACTTATACATTTGTGTCATGTAATGTTAGTTAATATGAATGGTTTTTCCATGATTCTTTTTGTTGTTGTTGTTGAGATGGAGTCTTGTTCTGTCGCTCAGGCTGGAGTGCAGTGGCGCAATCTCAGGTCTCTGCAACCTCCGCCTCCTGGGTTCAAGCAATTCTCTTGCCTTAGCCTCCAGAGTAGCTGAGATTTACAGGCACCCACCACCATGCCTGATTAATTTTTTGTTGTTGAGACAGAGTCTTGCTCTGTTGCTCAGGCTGGAGTGCATCTGGCATGATCTTGGCTCACTGCAACCTTCACCTCCCGGATTCAAGCAATTCTCCTGCCTCAGCCTCCCAAGTAGCTGGGATTACAGGTGTGTGCCACCATGCCCAGCTAATTTTTTGTATTTTTAGTAGAGATGGGGTTTCACCATGTTGGCCAGACTGGTCTTGAACTCCTGACCTCAACTGATCTGCCCAACTCTGCCTCCCAAAATGCTAGGATTACAGGCATGAGCCACCACACCCAGCCAATTTTTCCTTGATTCTGATTGATTATGGCTCCATGGAGAAGACCAAATTTATGGATTTGCCAAAGAACAATGACTGATCTTACAATGGCAATAAAAATTGCTACTAGTAACTGGGAAATTTTTAGGAAATGCCTTGATTTCCTCACTTAAACAAGTCATTAAGCACCATCTAGGACCACACTGTAGTTGGGGAAAGAAACCAAATTCCTGTCTTCGATGAGCTTAATTTCTATTGTGGAGGATAGTGGAGCAAAGACAATGAAGCATTTCTAACATGATGCCAGGTAGTGGCGAGTGCTATAAAGAATAAACAAAGAGCAAGATACATAAAGCATGTACTTATTCCAGCACAGAGAAGGGTCACTGGGAGTTGTGATAGGAACGACTTCATGAAGAAGAATGCTTGAAGCAAATAAGAAAAGCAAAAATAATAACTTTATTGATCTGATAGGGAGCTAAGTTACATTTAAAAAAAAAAATCAAAACATCACAAAGTTTACCATGAGCCATTGGTACAGACAGGGGACAGGGAAATACTAGGTAGAAGAGGACAGTTCCCCGGCAAAGGACCCATCCCCAAGCCTGGAGACCCATGGCCCTAAATGGGGACAGGCATTCCTGTTTTCATGCCCCAAAAATTGCTGTTTGGGTCACCACGTGTCCTATCCTGTACCCATATAAACTCTAAACCCCAGGCTCCGGAAGCAGATGAGCAGATGAGCAAATGAAGGGACAATGAGACAAGGAGATGAACGGCAGAACGACATGGCAGAGAAAGAGAAGGGAAGGAACGTCTGAACACCGAGAAGAGTTCAGCAGGGGATGGTCGGAGGGGAGCTCAGCCCCTGGATGGCCGAACTCCAGGGGAAGATCATCTGCCCACTCCATCCACCTTCCAACTCCCCATCCGTCCCCCTGAGAGCCATCTCAACAACTCAGTAAAATCCCACATTCATCCTTCAAGCCCGTGTGTGACCCGATACTTCCGGGACTCTGAGCAAGAGCTTGGGATACAGAAAGCTGTCACACTGGCCCTCTGCCCTTGTGAAAAGGTAGATGGTCCATTGAGCTGGTTAGCATTTAAGCTGTCTGTGGACGGCAAAGCTGAAAGAGCATTGTCACACTGGGGCTGCAGGCACCAACCCCTAGACACTACCATGGGGCCAGAGCCCAAAGCACTCGTCCCAGATCCTGTGCCTACCTATCTGCGTGCTCCCCATCCTGTCAGGTGTTTGAGCAGTGGCAGCAACCACACCTCTGTTGCACATTCCTGTGATGGGGATCAGCGAACTCTCCCATTTAACCATTACAAATTACTATCTTTCATACTTGGTGCCGTAGCAAGATATTTTTGCCTCCTCCACCCCTGCCACGTGGAATTTTGTGTTGTAGACTAAGGTATAGCAAAGTACCAACGCATTTGCTTTAAAATTTCATTTATTGCCTTAATTGGCCAGCAATAAAAGTAGATAAGATGACCACTAATTTAGATATTAAACCTATCGGTGTCATCTTATTCTTTCCTTCCCAGCAATCATCCATGCACTTTTTAATCATAATTAGCCAACTTTTATTATTTAGTATTACGTAACTACAAAAAAGCTTGTATCGCTATTTAGTTATTTCAAACAGCATTCCATTAAATTATTATAAATTATGCTATCTGAGAAAATATTAAATTTCTTCCATTCTATTTTTTCATTTTCAACTGTAATTTCTTTAACTTCAATTGCTTTATACCAAATATCTCCCTCTTTAAATGTGCAAATTTTCTTGCTGCAAAAATACCAGTCTGTAACTTAATCTCTGGTTAGAGAAATATAATTTTTTTAATATTAAAAGATTTTATTTTGGTGGCATTCAACATTTAAATACTAGTATAATTTTACATGCTTATTTTATGACATAAGATTTTGGATAAATATATAGAAGTTTCCTATTGCTTAATTTTTGTTTTCATTTTTAGTTATACCATTTCCTAATACATGATTTATCAAGATTTAATTGAAATCAAGAAACTGGGCTATAAAGTGAAATCAACTGATGTACTTCAAGTTCAGGGGAAATAATTCTAATAAAAAATTGGACTAAGAATAACTTTAAAATTAATAGAATTGTTAGACTTATTTTGTGTTACCTTGGAAACGTGTGGTTAAGTTCTTGTGATCTGGAATCAGCTTGTTTGAATCTCACGTTTACCAGGTTCCAGCTGACTTTGTGGCTCTGGCCTCTCTGAGCCTCAGTGCTGTGATCTGCACAGTGGGATTAAACAGAGTAGTTAATGCTAAGGATTGCCATGGCTGTTCCTGCCTGCTCAGTGATCTACCTTTTATTCTTTCAGGAGTAAAATTCTCCAGGAACAAGGGAGACCTTTTCCCTAAGAGTAGATTACATATGCACCATCAATCTTAGTAATATATACTCACGATGAGCCTGTTATTGAGAGAAATAAGCAGATAATACATGGACAATATGAGATTAGCAGCCTGAGAAAGCCGCTGTTGCACACTTAAACAAGTCACAAAATTTCCAATTCAGTAACCTTAAAGGCCAACACACACTTCTGTGTGACTATTACTGTAGAAGAAAAAGATTTTATAGCAGAATCCACTAGTTCATTGAATCAGTTAAGTCTTTATTGTATCCTTAGACCCTTAAAGCTTTCTTTCTAATCAGCCACTTCTATCATTTAACAACCTTGTTTTGTGTTTTGGCAGCCGACCCCAAATGAATGGGCCTATCTGGGGATGGGAAGAAAAGAAGCCACCCAAAGGCCCTTTTTTGCCTTTGCAAACTGATGGTTTCCAAGCAGTTTTCTGGTGTTTGGAAACGCTGTGTAGTAACTGGGGGAAGAGGCAGCTGTGCTTTGGCCCACATGAGGTAATTTGCAGACACATTTTAATTGCCTTTTAGGGAGCATGAAGGAGTTCCAAATAGTCTAATGAGTTCCAGCAAACACCTGTGAAATGCTTTTAGACGGCCATGTAATACCGAAATTAAGAACGTAATGCAGCAATTGGAGGCATCGTTGTTTTTGTGGTTTTTTTTTTCCTCCACTGAAAAGAATAGACAGAGATGTTCTAAAGACCCCTTGCCTGTAGTAGGTTTTCCAATCACCAAATGAGACTTTATCTTTGACTTCTTGGACTAATATAATGAATTTGAAAATGTTTGATAGAACCTTCATGTCAAACTTGATATTTTTAAAAAATGGGGAATCTTAATCAGACAGTAATACTAAAATGAGAGGGTATCAGACAGATAGTTATGTTTAAAGCTGTATCCTTGTTAGCCAATAAGCAGTATTAAATGAATAGATCTGAAACACAAACATAATCATAATAATATCGTAATAAATGGAGATTGTGGAAGATATATTATACTTTCTCTCCCTCCTACCTATTCCTACTTTGTTTCCTTCCTTCCCTCCCTCCAACCCTCCCTTCCTTCCTCTTTCCTTCCTTCCTTTTATGATGGTTCCTTGTCAATTTAAATGAAGATATGTTTGAGAATATCTTAATGAATGACGTTTAAGTCTTCCTGGTATGCCCTTGGGAACAAATGACCTGAAATATAGAGAAAATTACTATAAGTTGGAGATATAAAACACAAAGATAAAAATCAGGAATTATATCCTCATTCCAACTTCAGACCCATATTATTATTTTGTATGTATATTTGTGTGTTTACCATTATCCAAGTTCATTCCTCTCTTCTCCTGTGAAGTAGCAACTGCCCTTGAAATGCATGTTCATCATTCCAAAAACTCTTTATATTTTAATACATACAATATATAATATTACATATACATATACACACATTCCTCAACAAAATTAAGTGTTCTAAAATGAAGTAGTACAGGATATTTCTTTGCCAGGGATCCTTTTTTCTTAGCATAGACTACTCACTAATAATACATGGATCTATAATTAATTTTTTTATGGCTTTATAATGTGCCACTGAAAGAATAGTCCCACTTTATTCTTCTGTGGTAGACTTTCAGGCTGTTTTCACTTTTTTCACTATTAGAAGCAATGCTTATATCATCTATAACTGCAGACATGTATCTTAAAACTACTTAGGAATGGAACTGCTAGGTGACAAATTATATGGACTTTCACCTTGACTAGATTTTGCTGTATTCTTCTCCAAAGTGGTTATATCAACTTTTATTGCTACCAGTAGTGCTTAAGAATTTCTATTGATCTGTATCCTTACCAATTCCTGGGATTGTCAGTCATTACCAAGTTCACCCATTTCATGGGTAGGAAATCTCAACTTGGTTTATTTTGTGTTACCTGAAAACTAGTGAGATTCTGCACCTTTTTATATGCATATTAACATTTTATGTAGACTCTTCTGTGAATCACCTGTCAATATCCTTTTTCTATTTTGTTGTTTCTTTAATTTTTTTAAACAGATTTTTAGGAGTCTTTATTTGGGACACAAATCTTTCATCATTATCTGCATGACAAATACCATCACCCTGTCCATATTTTATATTTTTCATTTTTCTCATGGTTACTTTTGACACACAAGATTTAAAATTTAATTTTTCATGGTTTGTCATTTTATGTCTTATTTTAGAAAATCTTTCCTAAGGCTGGGTGCGGTGGCTCACGCTTGTAATCCCAACACTTTGGGAGGCCAAGGCGGGTGGATCACGAGGTCAGGAGATCAAGACCACGGTGAAACCCCGTCTCTACTAAAAATACAAAAAATTAGCCCGTCGTGGTGGCGGGTGCCTGTAGTCCCAGCTACTTGGAAAGGCTGAGGCAGGAGAATGGCGTGACCCCAGGAGGTGGAGCTTGCAGTGAGCCGAGATCGCGCCACTGCGCTCCAGCCTGGGTGCCTGGGTGACAGAGCGAGACTCTGTCTCAAAAAAAAAAAAAAAAAAGAAAATCTTTCCTAACCTGGAGAAATAATAAAGTTAGTCTCAAAATTTCTTCTAAATACAAAAAGCTTTGTTTTTCTTTCTTTTTTTTTTTCAAGTGTAATCCATGTTGAGTTTGGGGTGTGTATTTTGTGAGGTAGGGATTCATATCTTTCCCACATGGCTAACCAATACTGTTCCCATCTATCCTGTTCATCTGCAGTTACCTCTATTATATAAGTTTCCATATACACATGCTTCTAGGGCTGAAATGCCAGATGTGAGAGTCCAATAGTCACAATAGCTATCTATATTTATATTTAACTAGAATGAAGCAAAATAAAACATTTAGTTTCTCAGCACACTAGTGACATTTCAACTGTTCAACTAGCCATATGTCACTACTCCTTTATTGGATAATACACATAGAGAACATTTCTGTAATCACAAAAAGATCTATGGAACAGTGCCTTTAGAGAATTAGGCTATTACCCCCATTAATTCACCTCTTTATTTGCTTTCATCGCGGTTGCTGCTCCAGTGCCACAGTGTCTGAATTAGTATGGTGTTTCTATAATGTTAATATCTCATAGGGCAAGTCATTCTTCCTTATTCTTGTTTTTTAGAAGTCGCTTCTCTATTCTTGGCTTTTTGCTCCTTTTATTATTCAATATGACTTTTAGGGAATGTGATTGGAATTTCATCGAGTTTATACAGCAATTTGGGAATAATTTATATCTTTAAATTATTGCATTTGCAATCCTTGGACAGTGTACCCCCTTTCCATTAATTTAGAATTTATTTTTTTAAACATAGTTTTCTCCATAAATATCATGTATATCTGAATAGCATTAATCACAAGCAACTTGAAGTTTTTGTTACTGTTATAAATTATATTTTGTATCACCTGTTTATTGCTAGTTTATAGTAACATAATGAGTTTTTTATATTCATCTTATCCAGCAACCTCACGGAATTCTTATAAAATTTCATTTTTTTCTGTAAAATCTGTTAGGTTTTTAAGGTAGACAATCTTAGTATTTGTGAATAAGATCAGTTTTGTATCTTAAAATTGCGATTTTTGTGAACTTTTTTCTTTTTCTTTTCTTTTTTGTTTAGCGGGGATTTCTAGTACCAAGTGGACTAGATTGTATGGAAAATTGTGATTCTAAATTTTGATTTTTTTGTAGTATGTAACGTTTTATCAGGTTCAGAATTTTTTTCTATTCCCAGTTTTCCTGAGTTTTTATTTGAATTATAAATTGTAGCTGGGCATGGTGCCTCATGCCTGTAATTCCAGAACGTTGGCAGGAGGATTGCTTGAGGCTAGGAGTTCAAGACTAGACTGGGCAGTGTAGAAAAAACATTAAACAAAAAAAATAGCCGGTTTTGGTGGCATGGGTCTGTAGTCCTAGTTACTCAGAAAACTGAGGCCGGAGGATTGTTGCTCAAGCCCAGTGGTTTGAGATTACAGTGAGCTACGATACTCCAACCTGGGCAACAGAGTGGGACTCAGTAAAAAAAAAAAAAAATTATGAATTGCAATTAAATTTTATCAAATTACTTTTATTAACATTTATGCTAGAATAATATTTTTCTCATTTTATCAATTAATATGGTAAATTAAACTATTAATAAACATTCTGATATTATTTTTGTTTGTTTGAGACAGAATTTTGCCTTGTTGCCCATGCTTGGAGTGCAGTGGTGCCATCTCGACTCATTGCAACCTTCACCTCCTGAGTTCAAGCAATTCTCCTGCCTCAGCCTCCAGAGTAGCTGGGATTACAGGTGCACACCACCAGGCCCGGCTAATTTTTTGTATTTTTTTAAACAGAGACAGGGTTTCACCATGTCGGCCAGGCTGGTCTCGAACTCCTGACCTCAGGTAATCCACCCACCTTAGCCTCCCAAAATGTCAAGATTACAGGCATGAGCCACTGTGCTCAGCCTGATATTAGTTTTTCTATACATGGAAAATACACACTCTGATCACAAATTATGGTTATTATTATGATTATTATTATATTGATGGATTTAGTTTTCTATCATTTTGTTTGAGATTTTTTTCTAAATCTGAAAATATGATTGGCCTGTATTTATCTTTTAACATACTTCCTTTCTTTGTCTTGCCTTTAAAAGTGATGCTAAGTTGTATACATCTACTTGATATATGGCAGGCCTTGAAAACATTGTGCCTTTGCTGTTCCTTGGAAGTATTTGTGCTCCAGTTATTAGCTGTTCCTTAAGTATTTGTTAAGAAGTATTATCTGAGTCTTGAGTGCTTTTTCTGGGTATAGTTTTAATTTACTAATTAAGTCTCTTAAGTAGTTAAAGGTCTTATGATGCTTTCCATTTCTTCTTAGTCACTTTTTGTAAGTTAAATTATTATAGGAAAATTTTCTTATTGTTTCCTAAAATATTATTTTCTTCTATTATTTTTTAACTTCTGCTGTGCTGTCATTCCTAATATTATTTATTTTGCCTTTTTTTCCTTGTTGATTTAACTAGCCCTTTCAGAAAGGTGTCTATTTTATTAATATTTACAAAAAATAATTTTTGGTTTGGTCAATTATTTCTAGTCTTTCTTTTATCTTTTATTACTATTTTTTCACAATTGCCTTTATTTTTCTTTGGATTCATTCTGTCATTTCTTTTCTAATTGCTAGAGCTGGATAAATATGTAGACCATCATTTTGCAGCCTTTTTACTTTCTTAATGTAAGCATTAAGGCTATTTTTTTTTCTGATTGATACTTGCCCTCATCCCACAGTAATTTACATTGTTGTTCGTTTCTAAATATTTTATAATTCTCAGTTTTGATTTCCCACTTTACTCATGGTGTACTTAGAATAATACATTGAAATTTTCCATTGTTTTTGAAGACTTCATCCTTTTTTTTCTACCTTGATTTAATCTGGCTATAGGATGTTGTCAATGTGAATCTGATGCTTCTAAATGAGCTGTGTTTTATGGCTTAGAATTTATTTTCTAAATACAGTATTCTGTGTATGTTTGAGCCGAATATCTGTTGTTCAGTTGTTGAGGATGATATTCTATGATATATGTCCATTTGTTTCAGCTGGGTAAATAGGCTGTTGAAATCTTACTAGTCTTTATTAGATAGCATTGTTTTCTTTATTTTTTTGTCCTGTTTGATAATGAATTAATTAAGAAATGTATTAAAACCTCCCAGTATGATTGTGGATTCATCAAATTCTACATATTTGGTTTATATTTTGAGGCTAATTTATAACATTTATAAAATTTGGAATTATTTTACCTTCCTAGGGAATTGAATCTTTTATCGTTAGATAGTGAAACTCTATTTCTAAGAATATTTTTAACCTATAATTTATTGGTCTGATGTTAAAATAGTTACAAGGCTTCTTTTGGCTATTATTTATATATTAAATCTTTACTCATTTTTCTATAATTAATCCTTTTATTTACCTTATATACTACATTGGATACTACAAAGAGGAAGAGAGAGAGAGGGGGAGAGAATATGTATTTATTTTAGTTCATTTTGAAAATCTCTGTATTAGCTGTTGATTTAAATTTCATTTACAGTTATAGTGATGACTTATAAAGGTTATTTTTGCCTTCACATTTTATGTCAATTTTCTCCTTTTTAATTATTTTTCTATTTATCATTAAATTCATTCATTTATTCAAAACTACTTAAGTGCTAAGTACATGCTAAACACTATTTTAGTTGTTGGGAAAATAACAGCAAACAAACAAAAAAGCTCCTGCTTCAGAGGTCTTACAGGGTAGTGGTGATGAGAGACAATAATTATAAGATTTTGTTTGTCAAAGGTTACAAGCCTAAAGGAGAAAGATAAATAAAACGATTGTTGATCACCTAATTCAAGACTTAAGGGCAAAAAGGCAATGGTTCATTTCAGTGAATGGCAAAGTTTTAGGCTAGTACAGATATAGACTTGACAATTTGCTCTAGTATGATAAAAAGACCTTTCGTTCTTATCCACATTTTCCCTAATCTTCCTCACATAAATAACAACATGAAGTCCGTCCATTCAATCCTTCTATTGTTTTGAGCATTTCCTGTGGGGTGATGATGGCTGCAACCTCTGTCTGTCTTCTTTAAGAATTACCCTGAATGCAGCCTGGATATCATTATCCATCCTTTATGCATCCTTTATAACCTCAGAAATTACAAATTCTATTTCATAAAATATGCCCTCAATCTATAGAATAAGAATACTATGAGTGTTAATGAGATTATACTGATAATTGTGATAAATTCTTTGAAATGCTGGCATTCAGTCATTATGACTTTAAAACATAAAGGTTTCATATGGCTCAACCTTATTCAAGGTCTTATAATATACTTTTAATATTTAGATCCATTGCTTACTGTGATTATTCTATGTGTTGGCATTGTTTAAAAAAAAACTTTAGTTTTTTTACACAAAGTGAAGTATCATATGTTTAAATTTGTTTTCTACTTTATTGATACAATGTGACTTTTTCCCCATCAAGCATCAGGCAGCGTTGCTTGTTGTCAGGGTAGAAAAAATAAATATGTGCATTAAATGTATAGTGAATACTATCATTTTAACAGACAGAAATATAGGTTTGACATTTCATATTTTGTCACTTGATCTTGCCAGATTGATTTATGACAGACAATAAAGTTGTCAAAGACCTTTTGTTGTTGGCAATGTTTTAGTTTTTAAATTATGAGAACATAGAGTTTTGTTGTACAGGGAGAAGAAAGTAATTCTTTGACTGACGTGAATGAAATGACAGTTCGTTATGAGAATAAAACCTGGTGCTATGAAACTGGGGTATCACTACTTCCTTAGCAGTGAAAATCCCATTAAAAATCACCTCTATCACACATTTGTACATAATATATAGTCAGCTTGGCTACCAGGGGTAAAGCTGTTTAGGAAATGGAAAAATGAGGAAAGGATTAGTTCAACACTGGTTCCACATAATAAAATCTATTTGCCCTTGTAAGGGGAAGATTTAAAACATCTTGTTTCTTTGGTCTTAATAATCTAGGAACCATGTTTTACTGTATTTCAGGTGTTTTGACGTGCTCAGAAACTTAGTTATTTTATTTTCCACCCCTGAAATTTCTTTGTTTTTGAGTGAAGTAGACATTTTATCTCTGCCACATTTGCAAATTATTTTTTAAAACTTCCCACAGATCCCTTTTTGCCAATGAACTTTCATTAGAACCAGAATATTCTAATATAAGAAGTAAGGATCTCAATACAGATATCTAAGAAAATCAGGACATGTTTGTGCCTACAGAATGACTGCACTGTTACCAATTTATTAGATGCTGCCTGATGGCATAGCATAGGTAACATAAATGCTGAGGCATAAAAATAACATTTTGAGTATGATAAAATAGAGCCTTTGATTCTTTAGAGTGAAGAAGAGGAGGCTCAGAGGTCATCATGTTGGGGAATCTGGACACAATTCAATTTTTGTTATTATGAAAGTTAACAATATGCTAGACTTTTTCCTGTATCTTATTGTAATAAAATTATCTGCCTCCCTCCCAGGAGAATAATATTAGAAAATTCCTCCAACCCTATCCCCCAAAGAAGGACGAAAATTAGGGCGGTGAAGGGGGAAGGTTATTTTTGTTTTTGTATATAAGGATTACAATAATGGGAGGTAGTAATGATGAAGAAAAGAAATTTTGTTATTTTACTAACTCCAGTGTAAATTGGATCTTGACAACCTTGGAACAATCCCCACGACACTCTCTGAAATTACCGAAGTTGAGAATATGAATTCTGACACACTGGCCAGTTCCTTTTCAATTACTATGTTCTGCCCTTGCAAATTTCTCCTTAGGATTTTTTTAACATATGGTGCTATTCTATCTTTAAATCAAGATTTCTCCAGTGTTTTTTTTTTTTTTTAATCTAGAATAGACTGAATTTCAGTAAAGTCTTATATATCAATTTTTTTTTCACAGTCACTATGCAAAGCTTATGAGATAGGACACTGCATTAAGACAGGTTTTAAACACAACCACTATGAGAATATTACAAAGAGTCCTATTGTCTTCCAATAGCATAGAAATTTTCTCATTGCTGTAAGAAGTTAATATTTTCCCAAACTCAGAACACAGTAGATGGAGTTGGTAAAATTTGCTCCTTACCTGTTAAATGCCATGTATAACCATTGCCTACGACAGTGTAGGAAATGGAGACTTATGATGGAGGACCTGGGTCATTACCTTACTCATTCTACAAACATTTAATAGGCATATCATATATCCCAGAACAGTTAGTTACATTTTACTTTTTCTCCATATGACATTTCAGTTTTTAACTGGTATATTTGGTTCATTTGTATTTAGTATAATTATTGATATGTTTGAGTTGAAATCTAATATTTTGTTTTTTTAATTGGTTCCAACTTTTCCTCATGTGTGTTTCTCCCACCTTGCCTTCTCTTGGAATAATCAGACATTTCAACTAATTCATTTTGTTTTAAAATCTTTTAGTGATGACAAAATAATCCCTGGAGATGTAGAGGAGATTACGACATAAACATGCATTCTCGAATTGTTAGCATCCGCTTTAAAATGGTACACTTACAACTCTCTATACTTTTAGAACCTTATGTTATTTTACTCTCTTCACATCCCCACTTCCTTTTGTGCTATTTTGTCATGAATTTTAGTTCTACACGTATTTTAAATACACAACAACTTATTATTGTTTCCAAATCTCAATAATAATTTATAGTTAACCACATAATACCCTTTTCAATGTTCTTTATTTCTTGAATTGGCATGTTTCCATCTGCGATCATGTTCTTTATGGCAGTATAAATAACGTTAGTGTTTTTTTGAACATTCTTCTGTTGGTGACAAATTCTTATTTTTGTTTGTGTAAAAATTTTGCATTTTACCATAATACTGAAGAATATGTTTTGCTTGGTATAGGACACTAACTTGGCAGATGGTTCCCCTTAACACTTGTAAGTAGTCATTCCATTGCCATCTAGCTTGATAGTTTCTCCTGAAAAGTAACCTATAAAGCTTATTTCTTCTTTGAAAACAATGGATGTTTTTTCTTATGGTTGCCCTAAATATTTTTTATTTGGGTTAGATTTCAGAATGTTTTTAAAAAAATTCTGCTTGGAAGTTTTTGAGTTTCTCCAAACTATGGCTTTATGGTTTTCAATGATATGAGTTGTCCTATGGAGAGGCCCACGTGGCTAAGAACTGAGCAAGGCCTTTAGCCAATAACCAGAAAACAACTGACTCTTTTAGTACCGAAGACAATGAGGAATGGAATCCTGCCAACAACCTTGCAAGTAAATTTGGCAAGAGGTCTTTTCTCTGTCAAGCTTTCTGGCAAGACTGCCATTTTCAGTGTGACTGAAATTGAATTGGATACTTTGAAATAAAAGCATTCAGCTAATTCTTCTCCATATTCCTGACTGGTAGGATTTGTGAGATGATTAATATTTGTTGTATTAGCTACCAAGTATTGTAGTATTCTGTTACATACAATAGGTAACTAATACACTCTCTTCTCTTTCTGGGATTCCACTTATGCATAGATAGAATAGGCCTTTCAAACATGTCTCATGTGTCTCTTTTTCCCTTTTTCTTTAATCTCCTTCAACTTTACTCGTGTATTTTAATGTGAATATTTTTTGCCGAGCTATCTTTCAGGTTACTATCCTCACTTCTGCTATATCTAATCCAATGGCGGATATTTCATTTTTTGGTTCTACAATTCCCAGTTTACTATTTTATATCAATTCTACTCACAAAGTAAAAATTGCTGTCTTTTCTTCTAATTTATAGTTATATTAATCTTAGCAACTTTAAAATCTATGTCTGATGACTCAAATATCTGGATCACTTGTGGTTCTGTTTCTCTCATCTGCTCCCCACCTCCACTTGATCAGTTGGGTCTGTATATAATATGCTTGGTAATTTTTAATTGAATGCTGGTGTCTCATGAATGCTTTTTTAATACTGTCACACTTGTTTAAATATCACATAAGAATGAGCCCCTTTAACTCTGGCAATGCACACCATTTTGTAAAAGCTTATCTTCTTGTTTTAGATCACCAAAATCATAGCATGTCTAGATTGCCATATCAATTATTGCCTAGGGCAATTGAACCAAGGGTTCTAGTCCTAATGCACAAGAGATGGAATGTAAATAGCATTCATGTGAACTGTAATGGGCAACATTTAGTTATTACTAGTGATGGCAATAAAACATAAAGCATTTTATACCCTCTTTTCCCCCACCAAATTGCCCAGTGTAGAAGCAAGAGTGCAGGGATCAAAAGATCTGCACCCTTGCCCTACCTCTAACACTGTTTGGTTTGTGTTATAAACATAACATACAACTTCTTTTTTTTGTACGTTTGTTTGGGTTTTTTTTTTTTTTTTTTTTTTGAGACAGAGTTTTGCTCTTGTCACCCAGGCTGGAGTGCAGGGGCGCAATCTCAGTTTACTGCAACCTTCGCCTCCCAGGTTCAAGCGATTTTCCTGCCTCAGCCTCCCGAGTAGATGGGATTACAGGCACCCACCACCACGCCCTGCTAATTTTTGTATTTTTTAATAGGGACAGGGTTTCGCCATGTTGGCCAGGCTGGTCTCGAACTCCTGACCTCAGGCGATCCACCGGCCCCAGCCTCCCAAAGTGCTGGGATTACAGAGGTAAGCCACCTCACCTGGCCACAACTTCTTTTCTTTTTCCTTCTTTTTAAAATCTGTAAGATTGCGTGATCTCCTGCATGTCCTTCATGAATGTCAGTGTGAGAAACTGACTTTAAAAAAGAAAATGAGATGAAACAAGGCACCAATGGACTTGAGTCAGGCTAAGAGGATAATTAAGCAGCATGATTTAAAGTATGGGTTTTGAGTTATAGTCATTTTGAGTGCTGATTCAGCCATTTAATACATTGTGGTCTTGGCAAGTTATTAGATTAGTTCATGCTTTTGTTTTCAAATCTGTATAATGGGGATAATAATAATATTTATCTGTTCAGGCTGTTTTGAATAATTCATGTAAAGTAGAAAAAGCCTGAAATTTCAAAGAACTCAATAATTTTAATAATAATACTGATATTACTGTCAACATTATCAGTTATTAATATTATGCACTTAAGTGTTTCTTGGACCTAAAAATATAGTTAATATACTTGAATACAGTTAATTATGTTCTTCAATATAGTTAATTATAAAAGAAAGGAGATTTTCTAAGTGGCCCATTGTGGAATGTGAGTATCTATATACTTCTGCATTGATTTCATTATTCATAAGAATAACAAAGGGCCTTGACCAGGTTATGATGAAAAGGTAATACAAGAGCTGTGCTACGTATGCTCGTTATGACATGACCAGGCTCATGTCTACATGTTTATCTTTCTATTCCAAGAAATGTGCTCTGTAATGGTTAACAATAACTGTAGGTTTGATCCAAGCAGAGTCTGGTCTTTCTAAACTATGTTGAATAAATGGTGCCTTGTCCATCATATACTCTTTCCATTTCCAAAATGAGATGCCCACCACAGCTCAGTACCCATCATTGATTACCTAATTACACAATCATTCCATCAGTAAATCAGTGCAACATCTATATGTCACCACTACAACCCCCTCTGTCTATTCCCCTGGAGCTTCACTGAGGTGGTTCTACTGACATAATATATTCATTATCCATTAGATCTGGCACACGCTCCACAGTGCTCAATTACGATACAATCGAGCAAAGGGTCTGGTGTCGGCCAATGTAATGACTTTCTGATTATCTGTCTTTAAATGATGAATGAAATGAAAATGTACTGCTCAAACCAAATATAAGATTGTTAGGATGCCAAATGAAAATTGTACATAGCCTCCTTTATGGGAGAATGGCAGACGCCTGCTTTCCTTCAGGAATAGCTCTCTAAATATACTTTTCCACACCATTCCCATCTTTCAGTTATAAGATTACAATGAATCCACTGAATTTAAGTCCTAAATTGATATTTTGGAGTCATTACATTACTCTTTGACTGAAGTTTTAATTCACAAGAACTTTCAGATACTTTTACATTTGCCTCATCTTTTCACTCTACTTGTGTAATCTGACCTCCCAGTGATACATTTACTGCTTCTACTTAGTCACCTGGATCAGATTATTTTTTGAGTTGCTTTGTCTCATGGAGAGCTGTAAGATAATTAAGCAGATTGATACATAGATGGAATTTGTTTAAAAAAATGCCAGGATTATAAATAAGTGGGAGACTCAAAAACATTTTGTTGTTCAAATAATTATGAAGCAGGTGTTTGATAGTACAGCCATTTCTGTTTCTGTTTACATCTTTAGTTATTATTCTGTTCATTATAATTGAAAATCCAATAAAGCTTCGTATTGGAGCACTCAGAAATCTGAGTTAAATTACAGCTTCTCAGTTGTTCCCTTAAATAGATAGAACACATTGGACTTTAGACTGTAAAATAATTTTAAAAATCCAATCCTTTCCCCAAATTTTTGAACACCTTAGAATAATTGAGCTTTTTGAAAGGCACAGACAAAAAAATGCATGTGTTAATTTTTCATGTCACAACAAGGCTTACAGAATGACTTTGGGGTACCTGAGAAGTTCCCAAAGTGGCCTTATCCTTTAAGATGGTAGCTATATAAGCTACAAACAAATCCCCCCACTCCAGTTGTGTTAAGAAGTTAGGAAAAATATGAGTTCTTCTAAATTAAAATTTCTTTAAAAAAAAACAAACTTATTTTCTTACTTCAGTTTCCCTATTTGAGAAGCTGATCTTAAATTTAATCTTGAAATAAAAATAGAGTTCCTTTGGATCTCATTTAATTGGAGTAAAGTCCTTGTGCTACGGGAGATTGATAATCCCAGAGGTAAGGGATTGATAGCTCAACAACCATCGAGAATAATTTGAGAGTTGATGTCCTTGTATTTGTTTTTTATTTGCAATTAAATTAGATGGACTCTGAGCTGAAGAAATGTGCATGTATCTGTAATGTGTTCACATTCCTAGGATTGAAACTGCCTTCTTATCTTTCACTGTAAAGAATGATTACACCAAGTATTGGTTAAATGTCTTGAGACCTTTTAGGTAAAGTAAAAAATGAGGAAAAATTGTCTCTAAGGGAAGTGTTTAAAGGAGGTCACTAATTAATTAAGTACATCTCAACATTCTTGATTTGGAAACTCTAACAAGAATCATACGAGCTTGTAGTTTGTAAAACTAGGTAGGGTAGATGAGTACTTTTTTTCTTCTCTTTTGTTTCCAGCCAGAATGAAAAATATTTAAGTGGAGGTATGTTGGAGTCTCTACAGAAATGTGAATTAATTTGAAGGTCATTGATTGCTTTATTGTCATTTCATATTTGTTTATTTATTTAAAAATAAGTACTAATTTGAAGGGTGTACTGATTTTAATTTACATAACTTATGTAGTAGCAAGAAGGTTAAAAATTTTCTTTTACTTCATAAAGACAAAATTTTCTTGGAATATTTTTTTAAAGAGCTCAAGTTTAAGTACAGCGTCCACTTCACTGCATCTCATTAAAGCTATTGTTGGCTAGGAAATCAACACAAAACATACCAAAATCAGAATCTCGAATGTTTCTTTCTTTTAATCACAAGACTCAAATGCATTAAAATAAGATAATTGAATAATAGCAATGAAATACCCAAGGCCATGTGAACTCTAGCTTTCTGTATGCTAGACTAAACCCAAATTAGTCCAGAAAGTAACTTGCCTACTGTCAAGAAATGTCAGCTTAGCCTTTATGTGTTCTGGTAGAAGTCGTAAGACTCCTGGATACAAGAAAAATAATTTTACTTCTCATAGCAATAGCAGCAGAGTATTATTAGCATTTCTTTTTTCTTTCTTTCTTCTTCTTTTTTTTTTTTTTTTGAGACGGAGTTTTGCTCTGTCACCAGGCTGGAGTGCAGTGGCACGATCTCAGCTCACAGCAAACTGCACCTCCCAGGTTCAAGCGATTCTCCTGCCTCAGCCTCCTGAGTAGTTGGGACTACAGGCACCTGCCACCATGCCTGGCTAATTTTTGTATTTTTAGTAGAGACGAGGTTTCACCATGTTGGCCAGGAGGGTCTCTATCTCTTGACCTCGTGATCCACCTGCCTCGGCGTCCCAAAGTGCTGGCATTACAGGTGTGAGCCACTGCTCCCGGCCTACTATTAGCGTTTCTTATGCCCGGTTATTAGAGCTGCAGTCTCACTGAGTGTGGCCATCTGTATAATCAGGGTTTGTGTTTCAGGAGAGGAACCCCGGTCTTAGGGGGCCCAAATCTTTTATAAAGAAAAGCAAGCATAGCTGTTCTTTGCCCCAAAGGGAGCTCCTATCTCACGTTGTTTCTATATTTCAAGGCTGTTTTCTATACAGACTCCTTTGAAGGGAAAATAAAGAACAAAGGCATGCTCCGATACATAATGAAATATAGGGAATTCATTCATAATTATCTCTCAACCTCTATGGTTTATATTTTGTAAAAGTAATCATATTAATGCCTTATATGGGCTTAGAAACTTATGGTTTATAGATCACATTCACAAACATTTTGTATTTCTTTGACAGCACAGATCTTTGCTGGGCTTTACTAATCTCATAATACAGATGAACATACTGTCTCTGAGAGACTAAGTACATTTTTTCCCAAATTCCATAGCATTAACTGGTGAAACAGGGACCTCAGTGTAGGTTGCCCCCAAATGCATTGTATTTTCCGTAAGACCAGAGTAGCTGTGGTGGACCATAGTCCACCATACTTATTGCTAATGGTATGTAAAAGAAACAGTTAAATATGTGATATGATTTCAGAAATGTTTTGGCAGGGTCATCACAAAAGAAACAAACAAATCTCTCTTTGTCCTGTTGCATGTGCCTGAAAATCACCTTTTGAAGATTTTTTTCATGTGGAATACTAGCCTAAGGTTCTTTAAAGAGCCTTGATTTTTTCTTTTTTTTTTTTTTTTTTTTTTTTTTGAGATGGAGTTTTGTTCTCATTGCCCAGGCTGGAGTGCAATGGCGCCATCTCAGCTCACTGCAACCTCTGCCTCCTGGTTCAAGCAATTCTCCTGCCTCGGCCTCCCAAGTAGGTAGGATTATAGGTGCCCACCACCACGCCCAGCTAACTTTTTTGTATTTTTAGTAGAGACAGAGTTTCAACATGTTGCCCAGGCTAGTCTCAAACTCCTGACCTCAGATGATCTGCCTTCCTCGGCCTCCCAAAGACCTGGGATTACAGGCCTGAGTCACCATGCCCAGCCAAGAGCCTTGAATATTCTGAGGTTTGTCCATCCCTCTGAGTAAAACAAAAAACATGAGGGCAAAAGAGCTGAGAGTAAATTTTCCAACAACTCTACCCAAGAGCTGGTAGCAGAAAGTTTCATTCACGTGAGACAAATGGGAACCCAGGGATTGAATGAAAAGCAAATCGGAGAGAGACATGAGAGTGTGCACATACTTGGTGCAATTCATAAGTTTTCTCAGTCTTAACCTGCATCAGTTTTGACCTAAGTAATCTCTGCCCGAGTTTCTCTCCTCTTATAGTCAGGAAAATCTCTCTGTAAACCTTTGTATATCGTTTTATGCTATTTAAACGTGTCCACTTGTCTTATCCTCAAAAGTTAGAGAAAAATTTGCTTTCTACTAAACTACCTCTACTGTGTAGACTTAAAGTAGTATTTCCCAGGCCTTGAAATAATAATGAATAAAACATAAAAGGGATCCTTGATCAAGTAAATGTGGGGAAATGAGATTAAACAATGCTACTAATGTCTTTACATGAGGACTTCTCAGTGAGTTTAATATGATAATGTGAATTGTGAATCTCCACGGGAAGGATATAATATGCGGAATTTTCTTAATTTACCCCATACTGGAGCTTTGTTTTCATGCAGCACACTTGGGAAATGCTGCCTTAAAGAAAATCTACAGGAACAAAGCCATAAAATACAAGCAAGCCATTTTTGGCACCTTAAAATACCAAAATATCAACTGTGTGCCAGCATAAGAAAAAATAAAATGTTTCCCCTATCCCATATAAGAAGGGAGGAATATAATAATATCAGTAAAATATTCAGTATTCATAAGCTACACTATCTATGCTATGCTATACTATCTATGCTATGCTACACTATCTATGCTATGCTACATAAAGTAGACTTTATGTACACCACTCAAGATTTTTTTTTCCAATGTTCTTTTTGAAAAAATGTAATGGTAGTGGGAAGTCTCCAAAAAGGTTTGTACTAGTCAGAAATTATAAATGTATGGCTACCTTATAATTTATTATGCCAGCTTGAAAGCAGACTTTAGAGACATTGGCACTCCATCCTAACGTATAATTCGCATTTCTACGCTGACTTGATTTAATTATAATGCAAGCTGTTTATTTAAATATTTTAATGGACTTTCACCTCCAGTTATCATAGAGTAATAGTTATTGGAATAGCTCTCATGCCATAAGCAACTGTAAAAATAGGCAAAGTGTATAGAGCAAGTGTTTTCAAATTTACACAAATGTAATACAGAACTGTAATCATTAGAGCAGGGAAGTTTGAGTTGAGTCCCACAGCTATCCCAGCTTTCAGCTTGGAGTCCCTTTCCACACTGCAGCATGGGCAGGCAAAGTCCATGGCAGACCTCCCTAAGCTGAGGAAGTAGAGATCTGACTTCAGGACTGTTAAGGTAACTGTAAATTATAGAACATAGTACCAGAGAGAAAAAAGCTGTGTAGAGAATGAGCCCCAAAATATCTGCATTTGCACCCCTTGGTGTCTTTAGCCAACACTAAACTGTGCATGCTTGAGGAAAGATACCAAAAGGTCTGTCAGGCAAGAGCAACTGAAAAAGCTCTGAGCTGAACAACTATTCCAGAGACTATGTAGAGTTTGAGACCTTGGAGTTCTGACCACCAGAATGGAGAGATTTTGCTGACCACTGTGATCATTCGGTTGATGTGCTCTAATGGACCTGTCTTAGTTTTAGTGCAACTCTCTATCTAGAATAAGGATTATTTTAAAAGCTCCCTAACAAAACATAACATTTTTGAATATTATGTTTTGAATGAAACGTGTTTGAAAAAAGTCATTTAGGTTGAAAGAAAGGATTTACATCTAAGAATGCTAGTCCTGGTTTATATACAAGCCTCAATAGAATCAAAAAGAATCATCAATAAATTAACTAACTGAATAAAACTCAAAACTATTTAAAGAAATAGCACACAAGTCAGACTCTCAACAATATAGCCTTCAACTGTCTAGCAATTAATTAAAAAAAAACTAGATATGCAAATAGGCAGGGCAATATGACCCACAAAAGAGAAGTAGGGGGAGCAGAGGAGATTGCTGAGAAGCGTGGAGTTGATGCAAGATTTTTTTGCTCCTTATCTCATCCACGTCTGTATTCTTGTCTCACAACCAGGAAGAAGTAGGCATGCGGACACCCGAAAAGTGAGAATGGTGGGAAGTGTTTTATTGAGTGATGAAACAGTTTTTAGTGGGAAGGGGATGTGGGGGTGGTCCCCTACCCAAAGGCAGGAGAGTTATCAATATGGCTGAACCCAGGGCTTTTTATGGACTCAGAATAGGGAGTGTGTGCTGATTGGTTTGTGAATATGCAAAAAAGGTTAAAGCAAAGACACCACTCAAAGGTGGGCATGATAGTATAGAAAACCAATTAGGAAAGGCTAGGTATATGTAAAATAGGTGAATGATGGGGATCAATAAGAGGAAAGCATGCCAACTGGGAAGGTAGGTTCTCAGTCTGGTCCGAGGATTTACCTAGGACTATTTCTGGTTTGAAGGTTGGATTTCACCGGGGACCCATCCCTATCTGCCTAGGCATTTGTCTGCCTCCTGCCTTTATCAGAATGATGAACAGAAATAGACCTGGTGATAACAGAGATGTTGGAAATACTAGACAAGAATTTTAAAATGATCTTACAAATAGGTTCAAGAATCTAAAGAACAAAAAATAAGTATAATGGGTATACCAAGTGAATGGATAAGGAAACTCAGTAGTAACAAAAAAATAAAAGAATAAAAAAGAGGAATAAAAATAAAATATCTGAAATTAAAACTGCCCTGGGTGGGCTTTTCAGGAGTTTAAGTATTACGGAGGAAAACATTAATAACTTAAAGACAGGGCAACAGAATTCTACACAGTCTGGAGGACAAAAAGGGAAAAGGCTGGGGGAAAAACAAAATGAACAAAACTTCAGTGCATCTATGAGAAAACATAAAGTGATATAACACCTATATAATTGGAGACCCGAAAGGAGTGTGAAACTGAGGCACCTGCCCATAAAGAATGAAAGAGAAAAAGAAAAAAAGAACAAATAAATGTTGTGCCAAATGTGATGAAAAATAGCAACTCAAGATGCCAGAAATACAACAAATCTCAGGCAGGATAAATGGAAAGAAAACCTCCTATGTAAACCGTAGCCAAATTGCTGAAAACCAGTGATAAAGAAAATACTAAAAGTTTATCCAGATGGGGGAAATAAGCACAGGAAGAAATACCAGCCAGAAGACAATAAATGACATTTTAAAAGTGCTGTTAACCATGATTTTTATGTCCAATAAAAATACCTTTCAAAAATGGAGGCAAAATAAACTTTCAAATAAATAAAAGCTAAGATTGTTTATTACCACTGGATTTATTCTATAAGAAACATTTTTGAAAAATGTCATTTAGGCTCATGGAAAGGATTTACAACTGAGACTTGAGAATAAAGAGCTGAAATAATAGTAAATATGTGAGTAAACATAAGATTTTTATTCCTCATTTTTAAATGTATCTAAAAGATAACATTATTTTTAAAGCAAAAATAATAGCAATGTATTTTGTGGTTTAAGATATATGTACATATTAAATGTAATACAATATTTAAAAGATGGGAGGGTATCAGTGGAATTATACAATTATAAGGTTCTTAATCATACATGAAGTGGTATAATATTAATATATGGTAAACTGTGATAAGTTAGGAGTGCATATTATAATCCCTAGAGCAAACACTAAAAGTAAAACACAAGAGGATAGCTAAGAAAACAATAGAGGAGATAAAAATGGATTGCTAAATTTCCTTAATGAGGCTTCCCGTTTCTTCTCTAGGGGAATAATAAATAATAAACAAGAACAGCAATGTAGACATCTTAAAGTGCTAGTCCTGGTTTTTGTATAAATTTGCTATTGTATCTTTTTCATTTTTGAGGCGGGAAGTGGCTGGAGTTTATGGGCATTATGTTTGTTTTTTTAATCTAAAATTATTTTCTGTTGCTTTTCAAATGCATTTTTATAGAACTAATATAATCCTGGAAACTATACTTAGTGATGAATGAACCAATCCGGTTGGGTATAAAGGGAAAGTTTTAGGACAAATCAACAGAATTTACCATATAAATCTCTACTTCAAATCTTGATCATACATTCCAATGTTCAATGGCCCGTTATGCTAAATATGACTTAAATTTTATTTTAAACTTTTGTTCAATCAAATAACTACCATATTTCCATATTTCATTCCTTTGGATGATTAATGTGATCAGATGTCTCAAACATTTGTTTGTCCAGTCGAAGGACTGGAACCATTGTTGTTTTGTTTTGGCATTTTTACTGTTGCATCACACATACAAAAATTGCATAAGCCACCCATGGGTAATATTTACTTGGCCGTAATTCCCCAGAAGTGGAAATTGGCTACCTTTACCAATTTGTCTACTGAATCACAATTTCATCACATGCTTTCTCTTTTTCTCCACCATTTTCTTCTTTGTAAATAAAGTTTATTTACCTTATTAGCACCAATGTACGGTGTCAGGTAATAGTCCTGAAATAATAAGAGCAGGAACAATGCAAAGACCATTCCAGAGAGAAGAAAGTGACCAAGAAACTTACCTCCAGGGAAAACTTGTCTTGAACATGATTAAGCCCACCTCCTATTGTAATAATGGTTTGTTAATATTCTCAGTCCAAAGAAACAGCATCCAAAAAAGATTTCAGAGGTGATGAACTGGAGAAAAGAATGTCCATGAGATGCTGTCCAGTTCTGAAAAGAGAGCTTTTTGCAGAGTTATACAGCCAGGGCCATCGAAGAAAGATTAAGGAACAAGCAGCTAAAACCTTAAGGTTTTCCTAATTGCATAATCACCCGAGTCCTGTAGAGGTTGAATTACATAATTGCACAGTGAGACTTGACATTTCAAGACAGAGCATGCCATTCAAAAAGGGAAAAAGAGAGGGGGTTGGAGATAGAGTTCACAGGAAAACATCACTGCCTGGCCAAACACTGTATATATACCAGGGAAAGCAGGAAATTAAGCTCTTGCTGCTGAATACTGGCAGAGCTTTAATCACAGCTCCTGACTTCCTTTTGCCAAGTGAACAGATCACCACAGCAGGATGTTTCTCTACTTAGTGAACTTCAGAAAGTTAACTGAACTTTGGGTTTCTAGGGAGTTCTGGCAGTTACAGAAAGAAATATATAGATACATAGATATAATCTATATAGGTCTCCTTGCCACTATTAAGCCTCCTGATTGCGTTGAATATAATTGATGAGGTACTTAACATTTGGTACACTTTAGAAAATAAACTCGTTTGCGTTCTCTCCTTCCTTTCCACATAATTTCTCTCTCTTTACCTTTTCTCTGTCTTGCAAATGCCCCTCTCTTCTGACCATATCACACTGCCAGTAAGTTGAAATAAGCCACAGTATGCGAGTGTTTGGGATTTTAGGGTCAAATTTCTTCTTTTCAGGGTCTCTGATTTTTCTGAATGTTTTATTTTCACCTTTTTATTCCACAGGAACTTTTTTTTAAAAGAACACATTATAAGAAATGTGTTTAAATTATTTTATTTTCTTCCAACAAATTACTGTGTATCTTAAGGGCATAAGTAAATTATTAGCTCCCAAGAGAGAATTCAATTAAAACCCCTCACTTTTCCTTTTTAATTAATACTGAAATACAACTTCTCTCAATTTACTGTCACTCCTGGTAGAAGAACCTTGAACAAAAATGAGCATCTGTTATTGTTGAATAATACCTGTAAACCATATTTTTCTCATTTGCTTCTGTGTTTTATGAGATTTAGGTTTTTAGATTTTTTCATAACCATGTTTTATACCCAATAAATAATTAGTTGAGCAAAGACTATATTTTTTCTTAACAGAGCTCATAATTATTGGTCTTTAAAGTAGGAATTATTGGAGTCAACTTTAATTTGCTAATTTGAGAATCTCAACTGCTTTCAGCTAAATTTTCTGAGCCAGACACCCTCAAACACATGTACAGATACACCTAAAGCATCATAGGCATATCAGTTAAGATGCTTTTGCCTAACAGGCATATGAACAGGTGCTCAACATTACTGATCATCAGAGAAATGCAAACCAAAACTACAATGAGATATCACCTCACTCCAGTTAAAATGGCTTTTATCCAAAAGACAGGCAATCACAAATGCTAGCAAGGATGTGGAGTAAAGGGGACCCTCGTACACTCTTGTCAGGAATGTAAATTAGTACAACCACTATGGAGAACAGTTTGGAGAGGTCTCAAAAATAAAAATAGAACTACCATATGATTCAGCAATCCCATGGCTAGGCATATACCCAAAAGAAAATAAATGAATATATCAAAGAGATATCTTCTTTCCCATGTTTACTGCAGCACTATTCACAATAGCCAAGGCTTGGAAGCAACCCAGTGTCCATCAACAAACAAATGGATAAAGAAAACATGCTACATATACACAATGGAACACTATTCAGCCATAAAAAGTGTGAGATCTTGTCATTGGCAACAACATGGATGGATCTGGAGTTATGTTAAGCGACATAATCCAGGCACAGAAAGACAGATTTCACGTGTTCTCACTTATTTATGGGAACCAAAAATTAAAATAATAGAACTCACGGAGATAGAGAGTAGAATTATGGTTACCAGAGGCTGGGAAGGGTAATGGGGTGGTGGTAGATGGGGAGGGGAAATAGTTAATGAGTACAAAAAATAGTCAGAAAAAATGAATAAGATCTAGCATTTGGTAGCACAAAAAAGTGACTATAGTCAATCATAATTTAATTGTACATTACAATAACTAAAAGAGCATACTTGGATTGTTTGTAGCATAAAGGATAAATGCTTGAGGTGATAGATATCTTATTTCCCCTAGTGAAATTATTACATATTATATTCCTGTATCAAAAGATTCATACATCCCATAAATATATACCCACAAAAAATTAAAATAATGTTGTTGTTGTTGTTGTTGTTTTTTAAAAGTTGCTTTTGCCTGGGAAAGAAAATCCCAGTGCAAACTGAGTTAAACAATAGAAGTGTTTATAGCAGAATATATGGAAGGAGAGAGGAAGCGCTGACTTTAGGCATAATTCCTCAGGCTTTAATCTCTGTTTCACGGTGATTTTCTTTACTTTGTTCCCCTCCTGGTAATGACATCAGGCTGAAGTCATCAGTTAGATGACTGCCTCAGTACTATTATCATATTCAGACATGATAACGTCCAGGAGGGGGAATAAGTGAGCATTTCTTATTGTTTCTCTTTCTTAGTAGTAGTAAGCCTATTTTCACTTGTACTTGATTAAGCTTCATGTCTCATTGGCGAGAGATACTTCACATGCCATTCCCACTACCTTTAATACCAGAAGGGATGGAATTATAATATTTGGCCTAACATGTCAGGATTTATTATTGGTCAGGACCAATAATAAGATCAATGTCTCCTGAATCATATAGAGAAAGGATGAATATTTTAAGAAATTCAGGGTTCACCTGGAGTTGGGCAGAGGAAGAGAGTAAATTTTGGGTAGATAACAAACGATGTTCTACAAATAAGACAAGAAAAATCAATCTGTGAATGTTATTCCATTCCATTCCACACATCAGTAATGGTGATCCAAATGAGAGGCAATCTTGGGGTTTTTTTTTTGGAGGGGAATATTGGGTTATAGAAGTTCTTTGCTTAACCCCATTATGAGTTAAGCGAAACAGAAAATGCAGAGAGACGAGAGAAAGAGGAGAGTCATGTTGATATCATCTGAGTTCTGAATGCAACCAGACCGAAAGTCAGCTTTCAATCTAGATGTTCAGATAAGTTAAACAACAAATAATCTTTTTTTATTTGACTCTGTTTGAATCAGATTTCTGCCATTTGTAACCCGCTCCAACCCAGTTATTTCCAATGCACCCAAGGTTTAAAACAAATTATATTGTCCTTTAGAATGGGTCCCAGTACCTTGACTTTAGAGCTAGTCTTAATGGGAATCGTATTATGGCAAAGTTCCAGTTTTGGCTCTAATGTTGAGAGCCTTGTCATAATTTTCTAGAACTAAAATAGAAATAAGGCCTCTGTACTATTTTTTATGTTTTTTGTGGGGGTGGGTAAAAGGGAAAATTTACCTCAAGTTTAGAAACAGGAGTTGAATTTTCAGACTCAAATGGGGAAAACTGATCCAAGACAAATAACTAAATAAAGGTGAGGCTTAGCAAGACTAACGCTTACATTTTATTACTACATGAGCAAAGGACACAATTGAGAATGAACCAAAAGAAGACATACCTGGAAGGATTCTAAGCCGGAATTCTGATGCTGAACTTCTTATGAATTTGGATGGTGACAGTTTTGAATGTGGACATGCTATTAATGAAACCATTTAAAGCATTTTAGACTAATGGAGCAATGGAGAATTACCAATATAATCCAGACTTGGTTTAAGAAAAATCATTCCACAAAATTGTTTAAGATTAATTACAGTAGGAAGAGACTACAGGTAAGAGAGCCAGTTAGGAGATTTGCATTATGCCAGCGAGGCATGATAAAGGCTGACACACATATTTAATTGATATACCTATGATGCTTTAGGGGTATGTGTGCGCATGTTTGAAGGTGTATAGCTCAGAAAATTTAGCTGGAAGCAGTTGAAATTCTCAAGTTAGCAACTTAAAGTTGACTCCAATATTTTTTTTAAAAGGAGAAAATATCATAAGGGTAAAATTTATACAATTTATTGTAACGAGAAAAACATTCAAATTATTGCCAGATGATCTGGATTTTACTTCTGTTTCTAGTGATAACTATTGTGATCAAATGCATATGGACAAGAAATAGTTTGTAAATATCCATCAAGCTACCAAATTTTAAAATTCTTACATTTTATTTTTCCCTGCTTACTATGGGCTTCCAAATGGAGAGTAATCGTTATACTTCCTGCACAGAAAATATAACAAGGAACTCAAATATTATGGCCCAACCAATTTCCATCTAGAGTGGAACAGCAGAGCAATTAGAGCCACTTAATGTTACAGTGGCAACTACAACTATTCAAAAACTTTCAGTGTACTAAGAATAAATGCTGCTAAAATAAAAATACTTAAAAGAAAAATATGTCATTAAATGAGTTCACTGCTACTACCATATTAATTTACATCTGTCAAATCTACAATCAGATGTATTCCGTGGAAGCCAAATGTAATGTGACTCCATGGAGACTGTTATTTTTAAAAATATTTATTGTTTTTCTTTTTGTTCACATGTGAAATGAATAAGCTAGCAAAATGCAACCCTGCCAAAATTAATCGAATAAAAACATGAGGAATGTGCCTTTTCCTGGCTTCTCATAAACTAAAAGCTGCCATGTGATCTTTAGAAACTTAGATATAATCAAATATGTGATAGGAAGTAGAAAGGCTTCTCCAGCATAAACTGGAAAGCCTTAATGACAGTAAAGAAATAGAGCATAATGAAAAGTTATGAAGAAAGCAGAAACAAAAATATAAGCCAAGGGTCAAAGCACTCCATCAATGTCTTGTGCATTAAATGGACGATACTTGTGTAATCTGTTCCATTTAATTTATTAAAATATTACTATTGTCTTCTTCAGAATAGTCATGCTTATTCTAATGAAGTTTTTATTGCTCACACAAATAAAAATTCTTTTTAGAATTGCTTCCAATGCCTTCACCACATCCTTTTGAATGTCTACAGAAAAGGTCAATGATGTAAATATCTCATTCAAAGGGAAGGATGATCAGAATAGTCAAAAGGCAAAAGTCAAATATATACTGTCTATAACACATACAATATAAATGTAAAGACATAGAGTGAAAGTAAAATGATGGAAAAATTATACTATGCAGCCGTAGCATAACAAAGCTGGTACAGTTAAATTAATACACAGCAAAATAAATTTCCAGACAAAGAATATTGTAGAAGACAAATGGGAACTTTACATAATGATAAAAGTAACATTTCGCAAGAAATACACGGCAATTCTCAATATACAAGCACCTAATAAATAGGTGTTAAAGCTCAAGAAGCAAAACTGATATAGCCAACAGGGAAAATAGACACATTTGTGGAATCAGAGATTAAACATCCATTTCTTGGTATTGATAAGCAGACAAAAAAGTGGTGAGGATGTTGCAGATGTTACAACACTATCAATCAGCTGGACCTCATTGGCATTTATAGAGCATTAAACCCTCGACTATTGAATACACTTGATTTTCAAAAGAAAGACTTTATATAGCTACTTCACCAAGACTGACCACATGCCAGGTCATAAAAAAGTCTCAATAAATTTCAAAAATAAATAACATTTTACAGAGTACATTTTCTGACCATAACACAATTAAATCAATACCAATAAGATACTAATCCAAAAATCCCCAAATATTTAAAAATTAACTCATTTATTTTAAAATAACCTGTGGATCTAGAAAAAAAATCAAATTAGAAAACATGTTAACTGAATGACAACAAAAAGCCAACAAATCAAAATATGGTGGGTAAAGCTCAAGCAATACTTAGAAGAAAATATATAACTTGAAAGGTCTGTATTAGAAGAAAAGAAAGATATAAAATCAGTGATCTAAGTTTTCGTCATATGAAGTTAGAAAAAGAATAACCTACATCCAAAACAAGTAGAATTCAGGAAATAATAAAAGATAAAAGCGTTTATCAGTAAAATAAAAAAAAAACAAAACAGTAGATAAAATTAACAAAGCCAAATGTTGACTCTTGGAAAATATTTATAATATAGGTAAGTGCCTAGAAAAGTTATTTTACAAAAATCATGAATAACCCATGTCAAGCATGAAAGGACCTCACTACAGACGTTAAAGGTTAATAAGGGAGTTTTATAAACAACTCTATGCCAGTAAGTGCAACAAAGCAGATGAAATAAATATATTTCTTGAAAAACATAGTTTACCAAAACATTCAAGATTTCCCTCAATATTACCTCAGGTTAATATTCATCTTTAATGTAAGATTTGATTGTTACCCAAAGCACATCAGAGGAATCAGGATAATTATTATTAATACTAATATTTTATCTCAAAATAGTATGATGCTTATTAAATAAAAATACTGAATTTCTTATGAAACTCATTATGTGATTTCTAATTGAAACAGATGGTTTTGGTAATATTTAAACAATAGTATTATCAATGAAAAAAGCAGAGCATTTCAATGTGATTAGTTTAAGGACCATGACTTTTTAAATATGTTTTAATCATAATTATTCATAATTTTATAATCATGAAACATGCACCATTTATTTCTATTTTTGCACTGAAAGTTCAGCTTTAACATACAAACATTCTCTGCAGAATTGTTAAAATAAATTCTTTCCTTTTGTCCTGAAACCTCCTTAAACTTCTGCTCTTCCCTTGTATCATCAGGCTTGGGGAATTAGTGATAACACACTCATTCACTGGTACAAAAGATGCACATTCATGGATGGCAGATGTGTTTTTCTTTGCTATCCATCCCAGTAATTTAAACAAATAGAATGCACTTATGGGGTGTGCAGTCTTCATCATTTGTCAATGGTAAATACAATCCGATATTCCACACCCTTTGCTTAACTGCTTGCTATGTGTAGGTATTTGAGTTTGAAATAAGTTTCTTTCCATACCATTGCACTGAAACTGATCACTCAAGTATCACTAATCAGCACCTATCAAAAAAATAGAATTTACTTAGTCTTTATACTCAAGCATGTGTCTACAACATTGAGCACTCTTTGACCATTCCTATCCTTTTGAAATAGTCGGGCGTGTGCGTGTGTATACATGTGTGTTATCCAATAAAAACCTCTTGGTTTGCCTTTACTCTCGCTCTGTTGCCCAGGCTGGAGTGCAGTGGCACAATCTTGGCTCACTGAAACCTCCACCTCCTGGGTTCAGGCGATCTTCATGTCTCAGCCTCCCAAGTAGGTGGTATTACAGGCACACATCACCATGATAAGCTAATTGTTGTGTTTTTAGTAGTGTCGGGGTTTCACCATGTTAGCCAGGATGATCTTGAACTCCTGGCCTCAAGTGGTCTAGCCGCCTGGGCCTCCCAAAATGCTGGGATTACAGGCATGAGCCACCACGCCCAGCCAGCCTTTTGTATTAGTTTTCTAGGGATTCTGTAGCAAAATACAAAAACTGGGTGGCTTCAAACAATAGAAATTTGTCTACGGTTCTGAAGGCTAGAGGTACAAAGGCAAGGTGTTGGCAGAGCCATGCTCTCTCTGATGACTCCAGGGGCGAATTCTTCCTTGACCCTTGTAGCTTCTGGTATTTGCTGGCAATCCTTAGAATTCTTTAGTTTGTAGATGTCTCATGTCCAGTCAAATGGTCATCTTTAAATTGTCTCCCTCTCTGTGTGTCTGTGTTTAAATTTCCCCTTTGATGAGGACATCAGTCATATTGGATCAAAACCTACCCTAATAACCTCATCTAAACCTAGTTTGATCTGCAAAAACCATATTTCCAAAAAAGGTCACACTCTTAGCTACTAGGGGTTAGGACTTTAACCTATCTTTTTATGGGACACAATTCAATCCATAATATCATCTGTCTTTTTGCTACTGCTTTGTTCTGTTCCTTTTTTCTTCTTCGAATCCACGTAGGAATTCTCAAAGTGTTGGTCCTTGGCCCTCTGTGCTGATTTTCTATACTCTTTGTCCTGACAATAGCATGATTTCAAATATTTCCTCTGTGCTAACACTTCCTAAATCTTCACTTCCAGACCGTCTTTTGAGCTTCAGTCTTACATTTCAAGTTGCTTGCTAGAACTTTCCACCTGGATACCCCAGGAATCACAAACCCAGTATGTCCTCAGTCTAAACACAAACTGTTCCTTCTATTACTATTATAAATTTGAAATCATATAGGTAAAATAGGAAGAAACTCTCTTCCTTTATACTCCACATCTGGAGAGTTAATCAGGACTTCAGATTTAACTTCTGTATAACTAAGACTTGCTATGAGCTTGGGTTCAGGAGTAACATTATCTGGGTTAAAATCCTGGCTCAGACAATTGCTAAATGTGACCTGGTGCATTGTGATTCTTAAGTGCAAAATAAGGATAATATTATATACTTAATAGGGTTGTCTTGTGGAAACAATAAAATAATACATTAGTGCCCCTACAGAAGTGCCTGCAACAGTAAATAATTATTGCAGCTGTAATAATTGTTAATAGTAAGAAAAAGTACTATATGTCACTTTATCTCTATTCCCACTTCTTTTATTCTGTTTTCAGACTTCATTGTTATTCGCCCGCAATTTATAGCTAACTTGTCTCCTTACCTCCAATCTCTCCACATTCTAATCCAGTCTGCAGACGTCTTCCAGATTAATCACCCTGTACCATGGCTCTGTTCGTTCCTCAGGGCACAATCCTTCACTGACTCCCCATTGTCTACGAAATAAAAGTAAAACTTTTTAGATTGAAATAAAAGGCCCTCTGGTCCCAAATCTGCTTTCCAACCTCATTTTCTACCACTCCCTTCATATATCAAATACTTCAACCAAACGGAGCTGTTTGACATTCTCCATACATGCTGCATATTTTGACACCTGTGTGCTCCTATTTATGTAGCTCCCCTGCCTCATACCCAATCTTGCTCAAATCCCAACCAGCCTTGCCGGCCCAGTTGAAATGCTGTCTGCTAGAAAAAGCTTTCCTTAATCATCTCAGCTAGAAGTAATCTTGCTCTATTTTAAAACTGAGTAGAGTCTCTCATTTACACATTCACCTTCCAAATACTTACTGAATGCAAGTTATGTATCAAAATTATATATCAAGCACTAAAGTAGGGACTGGGAAACAGTAGTAAAGAAAACAGACATGGCTCTTGTCTTCATGGAGCTTGTGATCAGAGAGACATATATTAAATGAGTTAATTTAGAAGTGAGAATATAATTTTAATCTGTGATATCTACCATGAAGTACCAATTTTATTATAGTAATTCACTGATGTATCTTATTTCTCCATACATGACAGCTGAGTATTACAACTATCTTTTGATCCTTTCTACTTAACAAAATATTTTGTTTGTCAGCATTTAAATCGCTGTTATTATTGGTATGCTAATTTTTGGTGCATTTTATTGACTGTAAATAGAGGTACAAAAGGGGGTCAGGTTGGAATCCTCTAGTCAATAAGAGAATAATGTCGAAAATTCTCCTATGAGTCATTTTTATTCTATAAAAAATATTTTTTAGAATAAAAGAGAACAAAATTGCCAAATCAGCATATTGAAAAAGTTCTGGCAACATTTATGTAACTTGGCTCATATTATTTAAATTGTTTGCGTCATAATTTGCTCATTTGTAGAATGAGGGGCATCCCGTGGTTCAGTGGTCTTTCAAAAGTATGATTAAATGAAGTGGTCCATCTAACAGTACTATGAAATCTCTAAATAAAATCTTTAAATGTTATTTTTGAAATTTTTACATTGGTTTTAGAAATAATAAGTTGAGAAGAAGCCTCTGGAATGTATGTCATGAGCTAACTTGATAGTATAATGGAGTGATCAATCTAAATATTTTATTACAGATAAAAAAGGTGTAGGAATAGTCAGATCTCGAGATTACAAGTGGCAGCACCCAGCTCAAACTGGTTTAAGTCTTTCAAAACAAGGGGTGGGGTGAGGCCAGCATTCAGGTTATCCCCTCTTCTCTGTTTCCTACTAGACATATAGGGAGATTTGGCTTTTCTTCTCTTTTTTCTGTTAGGGGTGTGTAATTTCCAGGGAAATGCATTAACAATACTGGCATGGGTCTCATAATTGCACCTTTAACTAAGAGATGGCGCACTATGATTATCTAGGCTGAGTTCCCATGCCTATCTCTGTGCTAACAACTCTGTCGAAATAAAATAATTGGATTGGTGAGGAACAGCTCTCCAAATAGAAGCAGAGGATCTATTCTAGAATGAGGGGTGGAAAACTGTGCTGTCAAAGCCAATAGACATCTATAACATTGACTCATTTTCCATTTCATCTTCATATATCAAATACTTCAACCTAAGTAGACTATTTGACATTCTTCACACACACTGCATGTTTCAGCATCTGTGAGCTTTTATTTGTGTTATTACCCTTCGAACATAGTTAAGTTCTGCCCTCAAGCATGTTGAATTTCTTACCTAACAATTAATAAGGAGTGACTACCACTTTTAGTTAGAATGTAGAAAGTTTCAAGATATGGTCAAACTTGCATTAACAATGATAATTATCCAGATGTGCTAATAAGTCATAGCATTTTAGAAGCCCATCTCAGAGCAGAGAATACTAAGAAGTGTAAATGAACTAAAACACAAACAATAACAAATTATTCTTAAAAGGCAAAGACTCACAACTGAAAGAGATACAACATGAAGAGAGCTGGCCTTCTTGAAGTGTGAGACAGTGACTAATGAAAGCTCAGGCAAGGCATCAGAGCTAAGAGGAAGCCTCTTAAGACCACCAGGTTCTCACTGAATGTGAGGCAGTGGCTTCCAAAGACTGGGGATGGGCAAGCCAACTGAGAGACATCCCACTGAGGTACCCTGGGTCTTCATCAAGGGTAATCCCAAGGTCTTCCTTGGCAGCAAGAACCAGGGTAAACAGTAGTCTTTCCAGGCACAGAATGCTGAGTGTGGCCCTGGAAGAAAAGGGTATTAACTTTCCAGTGAGCCTCAAAACATTTCAAATGAATAGTGGACTGACATGTATTTAAAGCCACAACAAAGCCTACACCCAGTTCCATTGAAGTTTAGATTGATTCAGACCCCCCAACACTATGGCCGGACAGAGGAGACATGCCGTCTTCTAAGGGTAAATATTAATGAAGCTTTAGAGAGAGAGAGAGAGAGAGAGAGAGAGAGCATAGCATAGAAACCAAAAATTATGAGGCAAGTGAAGAAACAAGAAAATGTGACTGATGGTCAAAAGAGGAAACCATCAATAGAAGCAGACCCAGAAGTGGCCCAGCTATTGGGCTTATCACACAACAATTTTACAGTAACTATGATAAATATATTGAAGGATCTAGTGATGATAAATATGTTAAAGGATTTAGTGGAAAAGATGAACAATGTGTACTAGCAAATGGAAATGTCAGCAGAGAGACCAAAACTGTATTAAAGAATAAAATGGAAATGCTAGAAATGTGAAATGAAATGTGGAAAATGAAAAAATTTTTGACAGACTTACACAACAGACTGGACTGAGAATAAAAACAGATTTAGTGAACTAGTAGACAGATTAATATAAACTTCCAAACTGAAAGCACATATAAACACCGTATTAGTTTGCTAGGTCTACTGTAACAAAGTACCCCAGATGTGGTGATTTGGAAATCAGAAATTAATTTATTGCAATTCTGGAAACTAAAAGCCTGAGAACAAGGTGTCAGCAGGGTTGGCTTACTTTGAGGACTCTCTCCTTGGCTTGCAGATGGCTGTCTTCTCTCTGACTCTTCACATGATCTTCCTCCTGTACATGTCTGCATCCAAATTTCCTCTTATAAGGACACCAATCGTATTGGATAAGGGCCCTCCCCAATGACCTAGTTTTTACTTAATTACCTCTTTAAAGACACCATCTCCAAATACAGTCACCTCAGAAGGTACTGAAAGTTAGGAGTTCAACATATAAATTTTTGTTGGACACAATTCAGCTTAGACACATGGGAAAAATATCAATAGTCTGATATGCATGTAATTGGAATCTTAGAAGTAGAGACAGACAGTGGTATATAAGAAATATTTGAGGAAATAATGGGAGAAAATTTTCTGAGATTCATGAAAGACATCTGCATTAGGCCATTCTTGTATTGCTGTAAAGGAATACATGAGACTGGGTAATTTATAAAGAAAAGAGGTTTGATTGGCTCATGGTTCTGCAGACTGTACAAGCATGACACTGGCATCTGCTTGGCTTTTGGTGAAGGCCTCAGGAACCTTACAGTCATGGTAGGAGGCAAAGGGGAAGCAGGTGCATCACATGGGGTGAGGACAGGAATGGAGGTCGGGTGGGGGTGTCACATACTGCTGAACAAACAGATCTCAATAAGAACTCACTCACTCTTGGGAGGACAGCACCACACAGATTGCACTAAACTGTTTATGAGAAATCTTTCCTCGTGATCCAAACACCTCCCACCCGGTCTCACTTCCAACACTGTAGGTTACATCTCAACATGAGATTTGGAGGGGTATCTAAATTACATCAACATCCGAGTTCAGAGAATCCCCAAGCTGGATAAGTCCACCCAGACATGTCACTGTAAAATGACTAAAAACTAAAGACAAAGAAGTGATTTCCAAAAAAGTATCTATAAAGCGGAGGTGGGGGTGGGTGATGTGTTTCATCAGGGAGAACACTTGGAAAAGTGACACATGATGCCTACCTTCTTATCAGAAACAATGAAGACAGTGAATCAGTATCATTAAAAAGCTGAATGGGGAGGGGGGGAGCTGTCAATTTAGAATCCCCAATTCGGCAAAATTATCCTTCAGAAATGAAGCTGGAATAAAACATTTTAGACAAAAGATGGGAGAATTTGTCTCAAGAAAGCTGCACCACAAGAATTGTTAAAATAAATTCTTCGGGCCAAAATGAATTAATGGCAAATGGGACCCAGGTCTGCAGAAGTCAATGAAGAACACCAGGAATAGTAAATATGGGGTAGGCTTAAGAGATTTCTAATTATTTAATGTAATAATGTTAATATGTTGTGGGTTTATACTCCATGTAGAAATAAGCAAACAAAAAGCAAAGTCATCTAACATCAAGGTTAATTCTTTCAATACTAACCATCCTAGTTTCTATAAGGAAGATTTTATTGCAAACTACTGAGCATATGTCTAGAGAAGATTTAGCCTTGAAAATTAGTCAAAAAGAAAAAAGGCATTCATCGACCATGTCTTTATTTCCTTCTTTTAAAATGTCTCTCCCATTTTCTTCTCTCTTATTTTTCCTTAAGCCGCACATATTGTGTATATATATATAACCATATAGAATATTAGATTGCATATGTAAATAGACACATACAGTCTATGAGCAGATACCAACCAATACTTTAGAAAATTCCCTGTTCAATAAGAATTTGGGGGAAAAAAGTATGAAAGCAACATCAACACCAGCTTGAGAGCAGAATTTGTGCACGTGCAATTTGCTATAGAAGTCTTCTGTGGAAGCACAAAACTTCTTTGAATCAATTATCTCTCCCTGAGCCATGGGCTTTGCCTTGCCTTGGTGCAACAGAGGCCTCATCATCCTTCCTCTTACACTGGGCACTGATTATCAAACATCCTCTGCTGTGCTGCTTGAACTACCATCCAATTCCCCTGCAGTCAATCTCAAGGAAAACTGAAAGGCTATGTTAAAAGAGCACCAACCTTCAAGGTTGCATGTGGAAAATATTCATTTTCGCACTCTGTGATTGAAGTCAGAGACGTCTTACTGTCAGAATTCTCAAATGTCACTCCTTCTATGAGAGCATAGAGGCCATAGGAAGTGTGTGAAACTTTCCTTTTAAAAGAACTCCAAGTGAATACTTAGTGGCAACAGAAGGTGCCAGGTTGAAAAATGAAAGCAACAGGGCCTTGTGAAAAAACTGAGCTCTAGGATCTCAACTGGGATGGTGCTAATAATGATGACATCACTGCATAATGTGGCATTAATTTCCTGATTCCCATTTCTAAATTGGAGGGTAAAATGATGACCTGGCTCAGGGGTCAAATGTTGAAAGACTTGATCAGCTAAGCACTATGAATTAGAGATGGTAACTGGCGCTGGTACCCAGGAGATTTGGCTTCCTGTCTCAGTTCTTTCATAATCTGTCTCTATGCCAGTAGGTATTCTACATCTCTGAGGTGCCATTCCCTTGTTGCAAAATGAGGGGTTGGAATTGATGAGGTCTGAGATTCTTTTCAAGGCTGAAATTTTATGAGTGAATATTCTGAAGTCTCTTCGAGTAGAGTTAGTTTTCCATAGGAAGTTTTAAACTTCAATCTCTACTTCAAGCAAAAAAAAAAAAATGACTTATGGTCAAAATTAACCTTGAAAATTCCAGGCTGTACACTAATTTACCATCTATTATTTTTATTTAATTTCAACACAGCCAAGTTTTCCTTCAGTGTCTATGGGAATACAAGTTAGGATAGTTGACTTGTGTTTAGGGACCTTATTGTGTGGAAAATGCTAATCTTTATGTATTTAGTCCCCAGATATCATTTTTTGTGTCTAATTTGTGACTTTGGAGTATAAAAGTAATTATTCAGGGGTTTGCTTCATTTAAGTTAATATGAAATGCGCTAATAACAAATTTGTAAGCCTAGTTCTACCATAAGCTTTTCAATTCAGCATATAAAAGTTATTGTTCTATTTATAAGTACAACAAATTTTAGTAATTATCTTTAAGGAAGCGTTTGATTACTGTTTGATCCCACTTACAAATTTAGATAATTAAACAACTTCAAACTTTTAAATTGCATGTATAAATTTAATATACTGTATTTGATTTCCTTTTAATTAATTGTTGGATGAAACTTTACAAGAAATTAAGTAATGCTTATAGGTTTTATAAATACAACTTTGTATAAATCAAATAAAAATTTGATTATTTTTAAGTTCTGCTCTATATTCCAATACTTCATGGTAAGATATCAATTTTAAACACACATCCAAATTTATTCCTCAATTTTACATTTTAAAGTGGGACTGAAAGACTCTCTAGTTATTAGGTCAAAATCTTGCATGTGTTATAAATATAAGAAAAAACACTGTTATCTTAACAGAACTTTCCTATTATAGTTTTTTCTTTTAACTATTTTCTATATTTTATTGTAAATGAATATGCCTGAGGTTAAAAATAATACCCATTAAGAAGTTAGTTATGTTACCTCATGCAATTTAGGGGCGTATCTCCTCAGCCAGTTGAAATCAAATGAGTAAAAATATACTGGGCAATAGAGATATCTCGATGTGCAGACATACATCCAGATGAGCAAATATCTGTGTAGTTGTGCAGATATCTAGATGTGCATTCCATCCATGATCCCAATTGCTGAGCTGAGCCCCTTCCCACAGTCATCTGTCTTCAACTCTACAGCTTAGAAGAAAAGATACTCGCTGACTCCACTTCCTTCAGTTTGAGACAATACTACCTAATTAATCTAATCATCTAAAAAATCAGCTATTCTACCCAGGCTACTACATTATTTGATTAAATTTGCACCCTTATGACTCTTAAGATGTTTAAATATTTTTCTATATAGTTCCAAAAATACATCTGGAATGATGGAATCTTGGATTTTTTTTTTTGAGACGATATCCCTTTCCCAGGCTGGATCATGGGACTTGGCTCACTGCTCTGCCTCCAGGTTGCCTCCTGAGTAGCTGGGACTACAGGTGCCCACCACCACGCCCGACTAATTTTTTGTATTTTTAGTAGAGACAGGGTTTCACCATGTTAGCCAGGATGGTCTCGATCTCCTGACCTCATGATCCGCCTGCCTTGGCCTCCCAAAGTGCTGGGATTACAGGCGTGAGCCACCATGCCCGGCTGGAATCTTGGATTTTTAAGAAATACTTTTCCTTGCTGTTCGGACCATATAACTTGGAAAGATACTTCAATAATTCCTGACTGATTCTGTGGGTCACATATTTTGGCAGCCTTGCCAAACACAGAGAGGACATTCTCAGTATGAGAGCTCTGTTTTAGACCAACCAAGGGAACATCCAATTCATATCATAATTACCCTGGGGACTGGGATGTACACCTACTGAAGGGATGGAAAACAAAGTCACCTGTTTTTGTTATTCTTTATTATCTCTCTTTCTCTCCCCACCTCCCTTATCTAAAAGCACATGAAGTTGAATCCTCATAAGATAAATGCACTTGTGATGCAGTTCCTTGGTATTTTCTTATACATGATGCTGTAGTTCCTAATGCTGTTCTAAGAACTGTAGTGCTTTAGAGAAAGACGTGTGCCCAGGCTTTTTCTCCAGAGGTTCAGCTTTACAGTATCTCAATTTGACCAACTAATCTATGTTTGTTTGTTTGTTTGTTTGTTTTTTAATGATGTAAGAGCAATTCAAATAGAAGTTTAGAGTCACTAGCCAGGAGCCAGAAATTCTTATACTGGTGTTTTGCAGATATCTAACTATATGACGCTGCAATTTGCTTGACCTCTCTGGGCATAACATAGTCATAGTAGACTTGAGGAAACTGAGAAGAAAGTGTCGTTATGATCTGCGCTCAATATCTTCTCCCAGTGTCTAAACTCCAAGCTGATTGTAAGCAAGTGAATTAGGAAGCTATCTCAGAGAGGAAATAAAAGCAAGGGATTGAGTTGAAAAGATATGGAAAGGTTAAGAAGAGTAAAAGAAGTTTAATGAGAGCAAAGAGCAGAGGGAGGTTGTGAGAAAGTTGATGTGACTCCGGGGCCAAAAATGACACCTCCCTCCAGGAGTCAAGAGGACGAGAGGGGGACTCCGTAGTCATCTAGTATGTCTATTCCAACACGAACCCAAGAACTGGGGAAACAATGCCAGGGTGGTCTGTGTCCCCACTAGGTTCACTGCAAGATGGAAACAGGCCAAGACACCATTAATCTTCTAGCCTCTCCTCTGATTGGTGACCACAGCATTTGGGGTCCTCACAGATTAACATCAACTCAGCACCCACATCTAGTGATTCCCTGAAGATCTGAGCTCCCCCTTCCCCGGTACACAGTTACCTGGTCAAGTAGACTTAGGCTGCTTTCCAGAAGGTCTATGGGAATATTTTCAGGGTATACCATGGCTGAGTCACTTTTTACAAAAACCTAGGCTCTCTTTATCCTAAGAGATTCCCAAATCAGCTAATTGGTTCAGACCTAGGAATTAGGGAAGAGGCCGTTCTTCTCCATTATAGTGATTCCAGTAAGGTCTCTGTCTTCCAGACCTAGATTTTTGGTGTACATCCCTCAGTATCTGTGGGGCTTTGGTTCCAGGATCCCCCACAGATACCAAAATCCTCAGATACTCAAGCCCGTTATGCAAATTGGTGTAGTATTTGCATATAGCCTCTGCACATCCTCCCACATGTCTTAAACCATCTCTAGATTACTTAGAATACCTAATATTATGTAAATGATATATAAATTGTTGTTATACTGTATTCTTAAAATTTGTATTATATTTTATTGTTTTTTCAAATATTTTTGATCTGCAGCTGGTTGAATCTATGGATATAGAACTTACAATTATAGAGAGCCACCTGTACAGACATCAATACAATCATTGGTTAACTGCCTAATTCAGGGTTAGCAAATGCTTTTCTGTAATAGGCTAGACAGTAATTATCTTAGACATTTCAGACTATATGATCTCAGTTGCAAGTGTAGTGTTAAAACAGTCATAGAAAGCACACATATGAAAGGGCAAGACAATATTCCAATAAAACTTGATTTATAAGATAGAGAGCATGTTGGATTTGGTCCTTGGGCCATAGATTTCCAGTCTCTTACCTCATTTTATCTGAAGGACCTTTGATCAATTAGCCAATACCAAGAATGCCTTCCTGACAAAACATTCTAACAAACACTCCAGGCCTGATGCCCATTATGGTGACTGCATCCTCCTTGTCATTGAACCTCTGCCTCTTCCTTCTTACCACTGATATCAGGCAGCCCGTTTCAATGACGTCCTTTTCCATAATAGTCTCCTGCAGAGGAGAGCCACCATGAAGCTAGTCAAGGATCCTAGTTTTCCTGTCATTCAGGCTTTCTCAGTGCCATAGGGAATGAAGAATTGTCTAGACACTACCAGGGAACATGGAAGCAAATGAGTAGCACATGATAAATATACTGCAGTATTCTTATCTTCTACATCCTTGGATTTCCTTTTAAAAATTATTCCAGGGAAGTTCTGTCATCACAAACTCATTGAATACCTATCACTATTGAGTCAATGTTTTAATCAACCAAAGAAGCTGTGAGAGCCACTTCTGATCCATTATTTTGTCCTCTTTGGCATAAAAGATTATGTAACAGAGCCAGGCGCATTGCCTTGTATCTGTTAATCCCAGGTCCTTGGGAGGCTGAGGCCAGAGAATTGCTTGAGCTTTGGAGTTCGAGACCTGCCTGGGTAACATAATAATAATGCTGAATCTCTAAAAACAAAACCAAACAGATCATATAATTAGTTCCAGATTTCTTTGTTTATAACAACCTTGTCATCCTTTCCTACATATAATATCCAGGGTTTTGCTAATATAAATTATTGGAGTCTTCAGTAGAATTCATTCAGTATATAGGCTGTCTTCTTCTAGGTCAAACTTTGCTTTTACATTCCTGGACCTATGGGGATCTAACTCTGGCTCTGGGCATGAAGACAATGAGTTGGAATGAGCGTATATCTTGAAAATAATTGACATCTTCTTGCAAAGTAACTGCTTCAGTTGAGCTCATTATAGTTTCTCAAAGCAAAGGAATACTAGTTTCCTCTTCCTTTAAAAACAAGGGCTAGTTCCTTTGGAAAAGAAGGCTCAGAGGGATTAGGATTTTCAAAGCTTTTAGATTAATCTGTACCCACTTGCAAACATTCATTCCAATTTTCAGATTTCTAGTCCATATTAACCAATGCCCTGGTGCTTACATAAGAGACATGCTGAAGCTATGAAAGCAACTTATGTTGCAGTTCTACAACTCATGGGATCAAATCTGGGGTCTGATTTTCAGTGGCACAGTTCTGTGACCTCATGAGATACTCTACTGGGGCCATCACAGAACCTCTCCATCCATATTTTATAGTGAGAATGTAAAGCCCAGAGACTGTCCCTTTCTGTCAGTAAGTTCTCTATTGTAGTCAGAAGCTACTCATCACCCCTCAGTCCTTGTAAACATGTTCACCATGAGGCCAGGCGCGGTGGCTCACGCTTGTAATCCCAGCACTTTGGGAGGCCGAGGCGGGCGGATCACGAGGTCAGGAGATCGAGACCACGGTGAAACCCCGTCTCTACTAAAAATACAAAAAATTAGCCGCCTGTAGTCCCAGCTACTCGGAGAGGCTGAGGCAGGAGAATGGCGTGAATCCGGGAGGCGGAGCTTGCAGTGAGCCAAGATCGCACCACTGCATTCCAGCCTGGGCGACAGAGCAAGACTCCGTCTCAAAAAAAAAAAAAAAAAAAAGTTCACCATGAAACAGTCACTTGGCAACCTCAAGCTTTGCCATTAATAGGTACATCATCTCAGGCAATGTCAGGGAATAATTTTAGTTACTCTTTTGCCACTGCATGACATGTACTAGTTTTCTATTTTCTATTGACAGTGGGATTACAACTATATTTAGGCCCGAGCAGATTACATAACCAATTCCAGATGTATTTGTTTCTGGGGACACTCACTGATAATGCTGAATCAGTTTCCAACAAGGAAAACAGAAGCCTTTCAAGGTATTTCAAGAAGAAAGAGGTTTAACACAAGGAACTGTACATGAGGAATTGGAGAAGCAACAGAGAGAAGAAAAAGGGCTGGAGGAAGAAAGGGACAGATTGCTAATACGTGAAGTTCAAGGAGCTGCCCCGTGTCTGGCTGGAGCCTAGCAGCCTGCTGCTGACATGCTGGAGCAGCTGCTGATAGAGCTATACCTTTGCTGCTAAGGGAGCCTGCACTCCATGATGTTGCTGAACTTGCCACCTATGTTGCTGCCTGTGGTCACAATCCTCTGCTGTCTGCTCCTGCTGTTGCTTCCAGAGGTGCTAAAACAAGAAGTAAAAAGGCCTCTCTTTTGCTTTGGTTTTTTAATCTCCAAGTGATACCTCCCATTGGCAGACCCTAACAGGAAACCAGTTGGTAGGGAGCTGGAAAAGAGTTTTCAGGCTTCTAGCCCCAAGGATAAAAAGGATACTATTAAAGGGTAGGTGAGAAGCCAAGAGCAGACAATATCTGGGATTAAAAGTAGTCTTCAGAAGTTGTATGGACTATATCCAGCTGCCTAAGATGCTACAACAGCCTGTACTGTTTTATATGCATAACTATTGCTGGATTCTGTTGTCCCAACATTTTTGCTTTCCACATGACATTACCAGTGATTTTTGTTTTATATATGGAAACTAAACCTTTGGCATTTCTTTTTTGTGGTAACTGAAGCAATGAACTCATTATACATACTCTAGTTGGCTTTGTGGAATTCATTTTCCTATTGTAACCAATCACTACAAATCTTCAAATGACAGACTTCTTTACCATTTCAATCCCCTGAGTCATTTATTATAGCTGCAAATGAATAAATTGCTTGGGGCCCAATTCTGCTGGTGATATGTGAAAGAGTTAGACTACTGAATGTAAATCCCTTGCATACTGACTTAAAAAAAATGGATCCTGTTTCTCTTTAGCCCTTTGCACTGTTAATCAAAGCTAATTAAAATGCAGTAGATTTTTAAAAAACATAGCACCAAATTAGTCTTTTGTAATGGAGAATATGTAGCTGTCTATACAGGAATTAAGTGTGTGTGGTCCAAAAATATAATCTTACACCGTTCAGATATTCTCACTTCAGCCTGAATTTATTAGCTGCCTAATATATACAAATAAATTTTATATTTTCTAGAGGATTTTAAGAATTGCAGAGCATATTTTCTGACCCCAGAAGCCTATAATTAATTTGGGAAGGCAAAAATGTACCAAAAGTGGTCATAATAAAATATAAAAATAGCTAGGATTTCCTAATACCAGAGGAGGTCCTCAAACGCCAGTGGGACCTTGACAATGGCCAGTGTCTAGGCTCTTGAAAACATCTCAAGAAGAAATCCAAGGATGAGTCAGAAAATTGTGAAAGTATGGAGATTTACTGCAGAGAAAAGTATACAAAAAAAGCGAGTGTGGGTATACTCAAAAGAATGAATCACATGATGGAGTTCAGAGCTGCTACCTTTATGGGTTTCTTTAATCGAGGGGTGGAATATTCATGAATATAGGAGAAAGGTGATGATTTCTCAGAACTGTAGTACTACCCATTTTTACACCAAATATGGATGTTTCCAGAAGTGTTATGGTGGGTGTGTGATTTAGTATGTTAATGAGCCTATAATGAGGTCTTAAGTGACACTTAGGTGAAATCCAGTGCCATGTTGGGTCCAGTGGGTCTTAGCCAGCTTGGTCTACGTCCTGTTTTTCTGGGTCTTATCAGCCCCTAGCCTCTGCAACTATTTCAATAGTTTCTTTATGTTAGGCATGTGAAACTGCTGCCTGGAATTCTAGTAACTTCATGAGAACTTAATGTATTACCACCATTCAACACTTGCTCCTCCACCAAACCCGACTTCAGTAGCTCTGACCCCTTGAATCCCTGAGATTATACTGCACAGAGAGAAACCTATGTGATGCATAAAATCTTAGGATATTTCATTGGATACATGTTGTGCTTCCTCTGGTCCTACTAAAAAATATAATCTTTCTCTTAAATTTATATGTAAATTACTTTTCTAAAATTATTGTGTTTTCTCTGAACCCTACCTTCAATTCAGGCTCTTCCAGAAAGCACCTTCATGACCCACTGTTTTAGTTTGTTAGGACTGCCATAGCAAAGTGCCAAATACTGGGCGTCTTAACACAGACATTTGTTGTTTTACAGTCTTGGAGGCTAGAAGTCTGAGACCAAGGCGTTAGAAAAACCATGCCCTCTTTGAAGGCTCTAGGGGAGAATCCTCCCTTGTCTCTTCCACCTCCTGGTCTTTGCGACAACACTTACCACTTCTTCACTTGTAGATGCATCACTCTAATCACATGAGCTCCTTCTTCCTGTGTCTTCACATGGTATATTAGTCTGTTCCCATGCTACTAATAAAGACATACCCAAGACGGGGTAATTTATACAGGAAACAGGTTTAATGGACTCAGAGTTCCACATGGCTGGGGAGGCATCACACTTATGGCAGAAGACAAAGGAAGAGCAAAGACACATCTTACACAGCGGCAGGCAAGAGGGCATGTGCAGGGGAACTCCCCTGTATAAAACCATGAGATCTCTAGAGACTTACTCACTATCATGAGAAAAGCACAGGAAGAAACCCACCCCTGTGATTCAGTTACCTCCCACAGGGTCCCTCCCATGACATGTGGGGATTATTACAATTCAAGGTGAGATTTGGGTGGGGACACAGAGCCAAACCATATCACATGGCATTCTCCCTCTTTATAATAATGTCCAAAATGTCTGTCTTTGTCCAAATTTCCCCTTTTTATAAGGACACAGGTCATATTGGCATAGGCCCACCCTCACGACCTAATTTAAATTTGATTACCTCCATAAAACCCTATCTCTCAATAAGGTCACACTGTAAAGTACTGCAGGTTAGGATTTCACATATCATTTTGGGGAAGACAAGTTCAACCCATAACATTACCTTCCAAAATAAGCATTCAAAACTATAGTATTCTCATGGTCTTTGTCATGTTGATATACTGTACCACCAAAAGAGAAGTCTAGGACACAAAAGGAAGAAGAATCGAGGGAGATTAAATTTCTTTTTCTACTCCTCAAGCTGGATATTCAGCAAAGTTTACCCTGATTCTAATCATTCCCTTTGTAATCACCTTCATTCACAAAGTGATTGTTATTGATATTAAGTAGCAGGAAAGTGAGAAGAAATGGAAGTGAGCCCTCTCTCCCCTCTAGCCTACCCATTATAGCTGTGTTAATTATGAGCAGCCAACTCTCACTTAACGAAAGTATCTACAAAAAGGAGCTCCACCTACTTCTTGTCTCACAATCTCTTCCATAAAGCAATGACAACAAGTAGGAAAGGTGAAGTAAAACAGATTTATAGATGTGAATGTTATTGGTTCATGGAACAAATGTGATTGGTAGGGTATAGCAACTTTAAGTCTCACTTTTGATTTAAATTTGCTCAGTGGATTTACTTTTTCTCTTGCCCTTCTCTGAAAATGTAGTTAGACACCACAACTTTTCTGCTTATTCTTGGTTAATGAAAAACCCTATGGTCACTTAAATTTAGTAAACACAGACTTCATTCAGAAATTGGAAGGAACATCCTCTTCTGGTAACACACATGCTAGATTTGACTAAAGTTAAAACTTCCCTTCCCTTTTCCAGAATGAGTATTTTATGGGAGGAAAAAATTATTATCTTACTGATAAATTTAAGAAGTGGTTTTGTGTTCCCTAGTTGGTTCTCCAGAAATTTAAAACTGTATTTTTCTCTTATAAGGTGTAATTGTGAACTCTTTACAGAAACCCTCCTCTGCCCTACCAGTGACCTCTCTCACCAGCAGATTCCTTGAAACTGGAAGTCCAGGCTGTCTTTTATTGTGTCTTCCTCAACCACTGGAATCAATGTGTGATTCCTACAGCTTTTATTGATGAGCAACACTTCCCATTCTAAACGCCCCTTGTACAATCCTTTTGGACACCCATGGTGGTTCTCATATGCATGGATCCCCTCTAATCTGTAAGACAAATCACATATTATTTACTTCAATACACCAAGAGGGCAGGCTCTTCTACGATCAGTTAGCAACAGCCATTCCCATTTGTCAACCTTTAGATAACTCATGTATAAATCCAACCCCAATTCTCATAGTCCCTAAGCACAAGGGGCACATATCAAGTTCCCTAAAATGGCCTCATCAAAGCATCTCTTTATTAAGCTCAAAATGAGAGTCACTTCACCCCGTGCCTCTCACTGGTGTGGGTGGGACTCATCAAAGACCAATCGGTCTCCAAAAACTCAAGTCACAAATACACCTGGCACTTTCTGATCTTTTGAATGGATAAAGGCATTTAGTCTGGTCTCACAGATTCACAAAAGTTTATTTTGGAAAATAAGCATCTTTTTTTAGCACCTCACTTGGGAATCTGCTATTGATTTATAAGCTTTTTGGCTGAAATTTCCTTCTTCATATCCTGCTACATTCCTGTACTATATACTGTAGAGACTATACTAAAGGGACTCTATACTATGGAGACTACATCGCTGGGAGAAGGAGATACAAGTATAGTGGCCAAGTAATTCTTGAACTTGTAGGCTCAGCATTTTCATTTTCTTTATCATCCACAACTTTCCCATGTTAATTCATGCTTTATTGCTGATTCAAACGCCTTGCAAACTCTATCCCATCCCTCCCATAAGATACAGGTCTCAAGACCTCCCATGAGATGCAGGTCACAAGAGCCCATGACTGTCTGCATCTGGTTACTACCAATATTTATTTGAACATTGATATGTCTTTTAGTGTCAAGGGCACAATGAGGGTGTCAGTTCATAAAGGGCAACGAGGGGGGGTCTCTTCTTTTTCAGCTAAGACTTTTTTCACTCTGTCTTTGGCTGACTCTATTTTCATGATCACGAGAGTTTGGATTCTTTACACCTCTGCCTCATATATTTTCTGTGTCATTAATATGTCTTTTGATCAAGTCAAACAGTATCATGAGTTGGCAGTTGGCGTAATCTTCTCCACTTGCTACAATAAAGGGGTGACTTTTCTTTAGAGAATTTTAGAACCAACTAAAAGTTAATCAATTTGTGTTGTATTATTACCATATGTCAACAATTCTAGACAATGCTGTGTGGATTGAATTATGTCCCTGAAGAAGATATGTTGAAATTCTAATTCCAAGTACCTCGGAATGTGACATTTGGAAATAGGATTATTGCAGATGTAGTTAGTTAAAATGAGGTCATATGGAAGTAGGGTGGGCCCTTTATCCAATATATGTGTTCTTAAAATAAAACAGCTATGTGAAGACACAGCGACATAGGGAGAATGCCATGTGAAGATGGAGGCAGAGATTGCAGCAATACATCTACATGTCAATGGATTCTAAGTACTGCCAGCTGTTGCTAGAAGCTAGGAGAGAGGCATGAGCCAGATTCTTCTTCAGAGCCCTCAGAAAGAATCAGCCCTGCCAATAACACCTTAATTTCAGGTTTCTAGCCTCCAGAACTGTAAGACAATAAATATCTGTTGTTTTAAGCCACATAGTTTGCCATATTTTGTTACAGCAGTCCCAGAAAACTAATACAAATGACAATGATAAAATACTCCTCCTTGTCTCTTAAAAATCACCAATTTAGCTGTTACTGTAACAAAAAAGTTAGTAATATTTATAAATTGTGCAGCTAAATATACTTTATTTCTGAACCTAATAAGATTCCCTAATGCTTTCCCTTCTGATTGAACCTTCACATTGGGTTTGGATAGGAAGGCTAAAGATGGAAGGGAAATTTGACAAGCAGGAAACAGCAAGTAGACCATGGAAAGTCGTGCCTGTCACGTGCTAGTGATGTTTTAAAGAAGTAAATGAGCTGAAGATGCACAGCCTGGCATTTATATTATGATGTCCTGTCCCCACCAACCATAAGAATGGTAAGAATATCTTTAGCTTGTCTTCTCCAGTTTTTGCTCTGCCTTGTCATGCACTTCCGCATGTTAATTTCCATCCCCAGTTCCCCATTTCATAAACTCCTGGATAAAATCAGGTTCTGCTTTAACTTACTACCTTCATGTCTAAGAATCTATGAACAGTCAGTCTGGACCACCATAGAGCAATGCCAGCATGACTCAAAATGTCACATGAAGTTTTCTGATGCCAGAGAGAATAATTTCCCATGAGTTACTGCAATTTATAAATTACCAGTTTGCAAAATAAAACAAAAACAATTTTAACAATAAAAAAGAACAAAATGTAAATTAAATTTTTTATTTTTCTAGGTTTTCTCTTTTATTCCAGTGGCCACTTTTGACCAGCAAACACCATTTGCCCCATAGTTTTCCCCACGTTCAAAATACCTAGAATGGGTATTATGCATTCCCAACCTGTCAGCTTTGGCTGAATTACAGAGTGCTCAATTATGCTCTAATCAAATAGCTGCCCAATGCAGGCCACGTAATGACTTCCTGATTATCTGCCTTTAAATGATGAATGAAATGAATATGTAACATTCTGTTCAAATATAGCATACTTAGCATGCCAAATGAAAACTGATTTTGTGCTCCTCTCTGTGAAAAATGTATATTTTACTGTAATTCAGTTCAATGGTTGTTCAGTTGCTTGTTTTCTAGTCATCAAGATAAACATTGAATGAGCTATCTAGGAGAACATTAGTCTTCATATTTGCTTTCCAACAGATGCTTAAGGTGTTAACTACTGTTTAGATTATTAGCGTTCCTCTCTTTACGTTGTCTCATTGGAAAAAAATAACAAGGTCATACTTTTATGAACAATTCTTATTGGCAATGTTCCACTACATTGGCGGAAAAAACCCTAAAATCAAAAAAAAAAAAAAAAAAGAGAGAAGAAGCACACAAATTGCCATGATAATGTATTTAATGTATTGCAAAGACAACATTAAAATATAAATAAATTATTGTCAAAAGTGCCTTTTACAAAGCAGCAATTTATGATATTAACACTAAAAAAGGGTACATACTTCAAAACTTGATTGTATTGTCTATAACAAGAATAGTATGCATGAATATAATAGTTCATTCTATGAGCTTTTCTTCCAAATTTTACTCTCAGTATTACTGATTTTCAAAAACCAACTCAAGAACTTGTATGGGGGAATTCATTGTATGTAATGTTTACTTTTAAGAAACAACTTTTCCCTCTTGAAAGAGAGACAGGACAGGCAAACAAGTAAGAAGAAGGTAGGAAAAAACTGTGAAAGGAAAGGAAAAAGGAAGGAAAGCAGAGAGGAAGGGAGGAATTGAAGGAAGGAAGAAAAGGAAGGGAGGAATTTTTTTACCCTTTCTAGCTTATTTTTAATATTGCAAAATTAAATTAATTGGTGCTTAAGCGGTGGTCTTAGAAAAGGTTTTCAGGCCGGGTGGGGTACACACTTACGCCTGTAATCCCAACACTTTGGGAGGCGGAGGTGGGCAGATCAGCTGAGCACAAGAGTTCGAGACTAGCCTGGCCAACATGGCAAAACCCCGTCTCTAGTCTCTACTAAAAATACAAAGAAAATTACCCAGGCGTGGTGGCATGTGCCTGTAATCCCAGCTACTAGGGAGGCTGAGGCAGGAAAATCACTTGAACCCAGGAGATGGAGGCTGCAGTGAGTCAAGGTTATGCCACTGCACTCCAGCCTGGGTGACAGAGTGAGACCCTGTCTCAAAAAAAAAAAAAAAAAAAAAAGTTTTCAATAATATGTATCCTGGCTCAGCTTTCAATGAAAGGATGTCTGAGATGGACAAGAGTGCCTCATCTAACATCTTTTGAAATGTTTCCTTAATTGTCCCTTTATGAGAAAAATTCTTAATTAAAACAGAAAAAAATTAAGCATTTTTACATATATTTATTTCAAGATATTAATTGATTTAGCACTCTCCTCAGAATATATTTATTTCCCCTTTCTCTTTATCCTCCCTTTTCCTTCTTTCTACCCTTTGTCTCTCCTCCTTCCTTTTCTCTATCCTTCCTTTTCCCCTCTCCTTTTCTTCTTCCTTCTTTCTTTCTTTTTTTTTTTTAAACAGTGTCTTTCTCTGTCACCCAGGCTGGAGTGTAGTGGCACAATCTCAGCTCACTGCAACCTTCGCCTCCCAGATTCCAGTGATTCTCCTGCTTCAGCCTCTCAAGTAATTGGGATTACAGGAGCTCACCACCATGCTTGGCTAATTTTTGTATTTTTAGTAGAGACGGGGTTTCACCATGTTGGACAGGCTGGTCTCGAACTCCTGACCTCAAGTGATCCACCCACCTCGGCCTCCCAAATTTCTGGGATTACAGGTGTGAGTTACTGCACTGGGCCTCCTCTTCTTCTTTCTTTTCCTCTTCTTCTTACCCCAACTTATCCAGATCTTCCTCTTCTTTCCTTCTCCTCTTACTCCTCCTCTTACTCTTCCTCCTCTTCTTTTTCGTATCTTCTGCTCATTTTTCTTCTTTTTCCTATGTGTTCTCTTGTATTTTCAGCTACAAAAAATGAACTAGCAGCCCCATGGATAAAGCCAGCACACTCATACATACACATACACTCACACACACTTAGATGCACAGTCACTGAGCTTGAATTAAAATCTTCTGAGTATGAAGCTTTAGTGTGACTTTTTTCTAAGTCATTTAAAAAAAAAAAAGTGTTAAATGCACCCCCTTCTGAGAATTTGCAATTGCAACACCAAAACCTTTTAAATAATTGGTGGGTTGGATTAAAAATTTTATTATTAAAAAACAATCTTATGTTTTTCTTTTATTTGGAGATATATATGTATCTGTGTGTGTTTACAATATATATGCAAAAAAATATATATTTGTAAAGTATCTTTATCATAGCTCTAGCAAACAGAAAACCCAAAATTGGAATTAAAATAATCTTGTAACTAGGCACTTAAAATGTTGTATTATAGTTGTATAATATGGTATTATGGAAACACAATTTTCAGTAACAACTGTGTCCAATTGGATTTCTTCATTAGAAAATATACTGCATTTCATTGATTATAAAGTCTATGTGTTTTATCATTTCTAAAATTTTTAGAGGTGTACCTTATGATTGATGGGTGGCATGTGATCGTTAAATTGGCAGTATTTATTCTTCCTTAGTAATATGCATATCTTTCATTTAATAGAATATAGCACTAATCATGCCAATAATATATTTAATGTGAATAAACCATTTGTACAATTAAATTATATAAATATTCATAAAATATTTTAAATTTATCTGTTTTTAAAAGTACACTCTGTACCTCACATTCTGAAAGGTTTTATAATGTTTAAAATATATTCAACATTAGTAAATGCATATAATGCATAAATAAAACATATTTAATGCATATATATAACATATATATATGCATATATATTTATAGAAGGAATTTGTATCACAAAAAGTCTTATGGATAGGACCATAGCTCCAGCCAGTATACCCCATTGTTTAATGCTGTTTCCCTTGCACAAATCTAGTTAATCATGAGAAAGCAAGGAAAGGAAAATTCTTGGAGATGGGAATCTATGTCCTTTGTGTGGGCTGGGCCTAACTTTGTGGAAGACAGCTTTTAAGATAACAGCAACGGTCCCTTCTTAAGATGGTTGTAGTCACATGGGTTTTTATTTTATTATTATTCAAATTATATGTATATATTTTACATACTTTTTATGTGCAATATATTAAAATACTTACCAATATGTACATATTTAACAATATATTTTCATAAGCTCTTTCTTAAACATGGCATAACATTTAAGGCACAATTATTTTGATATTATTTCTCTGTTTTGCTCATTGTTAACGGTGCCAAGCACACTTCTATGGTGCTAGAGATAAAAGAGTGGAAAATCCCGAACTCTCTTGTCTAAGAGCTTATATTCTATTGGGAGAGACAAACAATGAAGAAGTAAACACGTTATTTTTATAATTGATAAAGGCTATGAAGAAAATAGAATCAGGGTAATGTGATAGAGTTGGCTGGGGTTTGGGTTTCCATCTAGTTAGGGTGATCGTAGAAGGCCTAAAGCTACAGTGATTTCTAAAGTGACACTGATTGGTTCTCCAAAATATATCCCAAATCTGTCCTCTCCTGTTCCTCTCCCAAGTAAGATAATGTTGTGTCTTAGAGCACAAAGGCAGCCTGTTCACTGACATCCCTGCTACCAAAATACCTACATCAACAGTCCCTCTTCTCCACCCAGATCCTTTGAGTCGGGAGACTTCAGGTTTCATGGGACTTCCTCCCTTATTGTCCTCATATCCATCTGCCTTCTCAGCTGTGGTTGGTGAAGTTTAGGAGTAACACGTGCTACTAACCCAAGTGCATTCTGATTACATAGAACAACAAAAAATTACATCTTCTACTCAAGGAGCTGGGGGCTTCAATTCTGAGATCCACTGCCTTCCAAGGCAAATCTCCATGACCCTTTAAGAGGCTGCTGGGTTATTTAATCTAGACTTCAGCTTTTGAATGTTCTCATATAATAATTACCTAGGTACTAAGAATGGGAATGGGGTAATCTTATATTTGCTGTGACATTTTGGCTTTAGATATGTTCGTTGTTTTCTGAAGTGATTGCTTATGAAAAATATAGATACCTAATTTTTAATCAACAAGCTTCCCTTGACATCCTGCTTCCTGATGTGAGGCAGCGCAGTAAATGGTGATGGGTTTCCTCCACCCTATTACTGGAAGGAGAGGGCAAGTTGAAATTGCTTAGCAATAATAATTACTATTTCAAACCATGTCCTTTTTATTCTTTCATAAATTTCTCAGTGTTCCAGGCCTCTGTGTATAGAAAACAGACTTTGTGTCTGTAAGGTTTTCTTTTGAGTAGACAAATTATCATCTTTTGTGTAACAAAGCTAAATGGAAGGCAAAAAAAAAAAAAAATGAAGGAAAAGCATTTCTAAGCAGTATTTAGCTGTGCACTTACAGCTGAAATCTGAAGCTCCTCTAATACAAAAGTATTACCTGCAGGCTAAGATATCTATGTTGTACAACTGCGAACAGCAGTTGGGGTCTTTGTTTCTATTTGTCAACTCACAAACTCCTGTTGGTTCCAACAAAGACAGCTGTCTAGCTCAGGTATCTTAACTCCTAGGTCTGTTTCCCAGCTCTGCCCCTGAAACCCAGACTGGCCACGGGCAGGAGTGGGCAGTTTGGCTTTATGAGTGTGACAACTCCTCCTGCCACACTAAGCTTCTTAGCATTTCATTTGTATTATTATGAAAATCCATGGCCTCCAATTTCCTCTCCCCTGGCCCTTTGTACCTAACACCCTGATGATGTACCCTTTTTTTTGGCGATAAGAGTCTTGCTCGGTTGCTCATGCTGGAGTGCAGTGGTGCGATCTGGGCTCACTGCAACCTCCGCCTCCCAGGTTCAAGCAATTCTCCTGCCTCAGCCTCCTGAGTAGCTGGGACTACAGGTGCACGCCACCACACCAGGCTAATTTTTTGCATTTTAGTAGAGACGGAGTTTCACCGTGTTGCTCAGGCTGGTCCCGAACTCCTGAGCTCAGGCAATCCACCCACCTCGGCCTTCCAAAGTGCTGGGATTACAGGCATGAGCCACTGCACCCAGAAATGTGCCCTTTTCCCAAATATTAATGGATTCACTCAGACTTTCCAAGCCCAAAATCTAGTCATGCCTTTTGAGGGAGATTGGTGACGATGCTTATGGACTCCTCTTTTGCTGCTTCTTTCCACATTGATGGAATAGTGAAAAAGATAACTAATAAATTAATCCAAAGAAAATATTTTTAAAATTTTTATTTATATTAAAATAACATTCAGTAAATAAATTTATAATTTACCATAATAATGGCCACTCTTCCTTGAGCTTCCTCAACTTTCTGCCTTGCAAGGTGCTTTATACATTCAATTTAATGCACTGTTATGATTATGCTGTGTATGAATGTGTGTGTGTATAAGTATTATTCTGATGACATAGTACATTATGATTTAAAGCATTATATTATGTTGATGAAAATATATAGATAATAATGTATACATAAAATAATGCATCTTGTTATCATCCGCATTTTCTTTTTGGTAAAATAGGAAAAATGCCTATCTCCCAGAGCTGTAATCATAATACTGAGATATCACTTGTTCAAAGTGCCTGGCATACAGGTACAGTTCTACCTCAATAGAGCTATTATTGCAATGATTTTGCTCTTGTGGTTCTATCATTCTTAATTCATAGATGAGGAAACAAAGTTTCATAGAAATTAACTTGCTTCAAAAGTTCATGTATATGACAGGGCTCAGATTTGATTCCAGAATTGAAATCCTAGTTTACATGTCCTTTTTCTTTCCACTTTATATCGCGGCATTTGATTGTTTTGTTTCACTGAGGCATGTGCCTTGCTGATTGCATTCTTTGCCTTAAAAATGCTGTGTTTTTATTTATTTTTCTTTCACTATTCCACTTGTTTCTTTCCTAGCACTATATTTGATATTTCCCAATGACTGTGCAACTCACTAGGGCACCTTCCGGGTGTGTGAAGCGGGGATAAGGTTAGGCAATAACCTAGGAAGCTTCTCCTTTACCTCACCTTACCTGATTTCTTACCTCCTATCCCTAGCTGAGGATTTTGCATTTATTTTCTCTTATATTTCCCAAAATGTATGTTCATATTTAAGTTGCAATTGTAGAAAACATACAGTCTTATAATTCTATCAAACACGGGAAAAATTTTTTTTTAATTTTTATTGTTTTCATGGTTATCAATAAAACTGCAATGAGATACGATTACCACAAATGCCGAGGACTCAGGGCTAGGACTAGAATGAAGTAAATGAGCTGCCTATGGGGCAAAATGCAAGGAGACCCTTTCTCTCAGCTTCATGTACGTGGAGGGTCCACACATCTGAGTGAGTGTCTCCTTAAATTTTGAACCATTGGAGCTTCACTTGCCTCTTGCCCAGGCACTGAAAGAATTCTCCAAGATTTTTTTTTTGTTTTCACTAGAAGCAAAGGTTTGTTCCATTACTCCTGGATTCAGAAGAAGGACACTTCATTATTTTGGCTTTTTCGTAATTATGGTGGCCTTCCTGGAATTTGCTATGGTGTGAGAACAAGTTTAAAATCAGGCAATGCTCTAGTAAAGGCCAGGTGTTCAAAGTATCATAAACAGCTCTCTAAAGATTGGAAAATTAATATTTAACTAGATGACCACATTTGATTTCCTTCATTCATTTTTTATTATTTCAGTGAAAACCTTCATGATGGAAATCACATTGACAGGATTTTAATGTCTTCTGGTAAATGAAGCCTGCTATCCTAATGAGTTTAGTATTTCTTTACAGTGCCAATTGGTAAACTCTCATGACCAGTAATTGTCTCCATAGTTACAACTTAGGGAATTCTGTGCAAATTGTACATCATGGATACAAATTTTGTCTTACAAGGTTGATAATTATGATGAAACTAGTTATATTAATTAGGTCCTGTTTACAAAGAGTCCGATGATTTTTTTTAAGAAGGAGAAAAAATAGGCTCATCTGCAGAAGCTTTAAGTGCTTAATTATTGTTATTTTCTTTTCAGAAGCAAAGGGAACTATCATGCTCATCAAAACAAAGTTCTACAGAGGGTTTTAGGTTCCTGTTTGAAAAGCTAGGCCCAAGAAGCAAAGCTCTTTAGAGCTAATATTCATTAAAAATTAGCTGTTAGTACAGTTACCTTGGAAATAGAGGCCAAAACATCTGCTTTTCCATTTCCACTGTGTTTCTCTTGTGATTGCAGTTCCGGAAACTCTAATGCAGGTAGAGTGAGAAATATTTTAGAGCTCCAACATCAGATTTTTCTAAATAGGTATTTTCCAATTATCAGAATTGACAGTTTTCATCTGATTGCCTGTCAGAACTCAGACAAAAGTCCCAAAGCAATTCAGGAACCTGATAAAATCATCAGGTGTCTCTACACTTGTGTATAGTCCTAAATATTTGCCTTGTCACCTTCATTCTCAAGTTCATGCTTAGAGAAGGCCTAAATGTAATTTTCTTGTGGTTATTATGTTTAACTTGTGCTACCAGCATTAAAAGAAATTCACAAGTGTGTTATGGTGGCATGTTGTAAATTCTCTTCAGATTCTCATGTAAGATTGAACCCAGCAGAAAGACTTACCCATGAGATAGTTGACTCAGAGTAAGGTGTCCTGTTTGGCAGCTTTCACAATGTTTGCCCTTTGCGTTTCTTTTCAGTGAATTGAATTAAGTCCAAATCTAAGACAAATAATGACTTCTGATTATCTCTCTAAATGATGAAATGAAATGAATACAGCCACTCAACAGAGAGACAGACAAATAGCTTGTGTGACCTTTGGGAAGAAAGCAAAACTATTAAAAGCAGAATTTTTTTTTTTTTTAAGTGTTTTCTCTTTACTTCCATATCATGTTTGTTAATGGTTATAGTGACAGGCGTTGCATTTCAGAATTTGCTCGAATCCTCATGGAAGCAGCAACTGAAACAGAAGAAAAACTGGCTGTATCAGGTTAATCTAGGATTTCCAGACTGGGTTTAGATCAACAAAGAAATCCAAGGTTTTCCAGTGAATGGGGATCTTGGTTTTATTCATATAAAGCTCTTCTATCACCCACTCCAGCGTGATGCTTCTGAAATGCAGAAACCTGTCACTTCTGAGATAAACCTACTAATCCACCTATGTCCTTGGCATTCTCTGTGTTCGGTGGGCAGATCTTTGTGGTGTGGATATTTCCTATCACTTATTCTCAGTGCTACCTTTGTGTCATAAGCTGATAGCTTTAGCTGGTGCTTTTCCTCTCTTCTAGATTCGACGAAGACATCCAGACGGCTCTGTATGGTGTTTAGAGAGCAGCCCGCTGTTGAAGCTCTTCTGCAGGTAATCCCCAGGAATGACAGCACGTGTGTCATAAAACTAAAGAGTCACTACTGTGTTCACCCAATCAAAGTATTTGAATTCTTGTTTCTAAGTGAATATGCAAATCGGCAGTAGCTTCATTTGTTATTTTACTTGTTCTTAGTCAGAATTGTGACCTTTCTTGCTACTCACATACATGAAAAAAAATGCACGTATTTATCAAAATACAAACAGCTGCTTCTCTCTCCTCCCAGGCTAAGTTAGTTACTCAGGTCCCTCATTACACTCTCAACTTACCACTTACCATAATTCTCCCCACTCATCAGTTTCATCTCTAGTCTAGGAGCTTGCTGATAAGACAGTGTCTTGTTCTCGTATTCATTTTTTTAACCCCCCATTGTCTGATGTACAGCTGCTTAAGGAAAGTTACTTAAATGACTGAATAAACAAATGATAACAGAAAACATTTTTAAAAATTATGCCAATATCCATGAACAGATATAGATATAAAATCTACCATCTATGACTCTGTTGAGTTTCAATTTTGTGCATTCACAATTTTTACTAGTGTGATCTTTTTCTTTGATTTTCAATCTAAGCCATCATCATAACTTGGCTATGCTGTCACATGAGCCCATGTCGAGGTCCCCTTTTGCTTCGTTGCGTCTATTGCCCTGGATCAGGAAGGGCCATTGTGGAGGGAGCCCTGATGTGTTCTAATGAGGCTCTGTTTCAGAGCTGGTAGCTTTCACCCTGAGAGTTCTTCCTGTCACCCAGCGTGTTTCAGCCTAAGTGTTAGCCAGTTGGTGAATGAGATTTTGGAAAACTTCCAAGCCATAGTTAATTATGTGCTTTCTCGAAACTTGACTGTCCTTGCCATCTTCATGGATGCCTTCTCTCTATTTAGTAAGCAGTTTATTTTGCTTTTTTTGGACATCTAACCTTATTTACAGTTTTCTTTTATAAAATAGAAACATGCCACGGTACCGAGGCAAATTACACATCGCATTAGATTTGTGCAAGCTCCAAAAAGGCAGTGAGATAACATATGTAACAGCACTCTGGAACTCTGAAAACTCCTGCAACTAATGTATTATTTTTTGTTAGTATTTTCTTTTTAATAAATGCTTGAGAATATCTAGCTTTTAAACCTGTAACATTAGACATTTCTGAGTTTTTGTGAGGATTTAATGAGATTTTCTATTTTTTTTAACACAAAGTAGGTTGCTTGTACGTATGTATGCTTTCTACAGATTTATAGCTGTGTGTGTGTGTGTTTTCTTGGTGTTTCAGTTCTTTCCTTTCATTCTGGTTTTGCTTGTTCATGCCTACAGAGGATAAACTTTATGATAAAGCTGATACTTCAACTTAAAAAATGACAAGTCTGTGAGATTTTAGGGGGGCAAGGATGGATGGGCAGGAAAAAGAACAAGCCGAGGAAAAATTAAATAGTTCCCAAAGAGCATTTTACTTTCTGAAATATAATCCCAAAGGAAACTGCTATAATGTAAAAGAGTTAGGATAAGAACTCTTGATGTTAGATACATATAAGCTATGGTCAGAGGAGGTAAGAAATTGATGAGTTGCCGATAATATCAGCTGCTGTGTTGGAAAAAATTTCAGGAGTGAATTCTGAAATGGAGTCCTCTGTTGGACATATACTTTAGCAGCCTCAATATTATTGATCTATTGAAGACAAAGAGGAAAACACTCTGATCGGTATGCTAAGAAGAGTGTGCTTCCTGGGGAAGGCAGTCTCATGCTCCTAACTTTTCATTGCAATTGTGAAGCCCACCTAGGAAGACAGGTTTGAATTATTAAATAAACTGAGTTTTCTAGCCTCGAAGCAAAATTTTCAATATTCTGCAAATTTTACAACACCTTGTTTGTTAATACACCTTTTCTTCTGTTTAGGGACAGAAAGAAAAATAATTCATGTAGGAGTGATAAAAGTTATCCATGATACTAAAATTCAGTTGAATATATTAAGGTATAATTTGGGTTTTAGACAAGTCTTAAGAATTGGTTGCAGAATTTGAATGGCTGGCCTGCTATTTTATATTATGTCAATCCCAAAATAATCCACAGAGAAAATTAATGTTGTTGTTAATATTTTAAATCTTTTTGGCTAGATATGCTAGTATAATGATAAGTTTTCAACTCATACATGGAGCCTTTTCACTTAAAACCTCCTGTTTTCTTGTTATGACATGAATTTAATCTATTTTAAATCCAGGAATAAAGTACAAAATATAGCATAGAGGAATAAGTGTTTTACTTTCTTGGAAGATACTCCAGCTATTAATAGTAGCTAAAGGTGAGGGTTGTGGAATAACACAGGTCTGAGATAAATCCTGACTTTTCTAACCATATAATCTTGGCAAGCTATTTAACATCTTCAAATTATGGTCTCCCAACCTTTAAAATTGGAATAAAAATTGAATCCATCTGATGAGTTCGTTATAAAAATTGAACCAGAAAACATGTGGAAAACATGTGGCAGTGTCTCAAATACTCTAAATATGTTGGACATTTACATTGTTCCAGGAACTCTATATAGGACAGAGTAAAAAAGATAAAAATTTGTTTGACTCAAATACTATGAAGCCTTGCTCAGTCAGTAAGATAGGTGTAAAATAGAAACTTCTTTCTTTTTATGATGATAAGTCTGTAAACATATTTTGATCCCACTTTTCTTTGGGTTGGAAGTCAGGCCTGGCATCACATAAGTTCCAGGAGAGATAGAGATGTGACGAGGTCTCCTTTCTGCTTTCACTGGAGTGCTCATTAGTGCCTGCTAATGAGAAAAGCTTAGGTCAGAAGCCAAAGAGAATATACCCTCAGTGTGGGAAATGGGAGAGGTCAAAAGGCCAAGGTGGGAAACCAGGGACCCAGGTCAAATCATGATGGTGGAAAACCCAGTGTCAAGAATTAGGTGGCCACAAGCAGAAGGTGCACCTTCACAGAGAAGAGAAATGAGCACAAATTGTCACAGCTGGAATGAATTAAAACAGTGTGTTCCTTGACACCAATCAGAATATCATTAGAAGGGTTTCCTCTGGAGTTCAGGCAAAAAATTAATCTGAGGCATAAAAATGTTTTGATGCTAGATAATAGAAAAATATTGTTTTCAAAGTACTATGCCCATATTACATGAAAATTTTTGCCAAATGGAATGCGAACTAGAGGTAGGATCATGTTACAAATTGTAGCTGAAATTAAAAGATCCTGGTTTAAGATAGATAGGTATTCTTTGGTGTACTCATGAATGCTTATAGGACTTACACAAACAAATCCCTCAGTTCATGTCTGGGTTTAATTCACCCACTCAGTCTTCACTCATTTGTTCATTCATTATTTTATTCCGCTAGATAACATGGTCATGCTATGACCTTTTCCTGTCAACTGTTTTTATTTTCACCTTCGTAGGTTGACATATTTGTTGTGCTTTATTTCTGTTTTTCCTTGTAGCCAAGACACAGAAATAGGTTCCCTATTCACAAACCATGTGATCACTGGTGTTGGGTATATCTTTGTGCTATCATGCTTGCCCTTTGAAATCCAGTTCTTCTCCACCCAACATACAGAAAGATATCTGTAAAACATGCACCCTGAGGTGCTGCCTGCTCTGCAGCCTAACACTTGCCATTCACTTTCCCATGGTCTCAGAAGAAAATCTAGACTATCTTCCTTGCCCTAGATATACCTGCATGATTCTACTCATGCCTGATTCTGGATCCCCAGAGCCTACCCCTCTTCTGCTTGCTAACCACTCTCCACACAGCATGAATGAGTCTCTGTCTCTGTCTCTTCCTGGAATATTCCAGCTCTTCCTCAACCTGACATGTCTGTGTCTGTCTGCTCTTCACCTGTGCTTCCCAAAGTGGACTTGTTATCATCCTTCGTTCATATCTCAGCTCAGATATCTCATAATTAGGGAAGACTTTTTTGAGTAGCGTATGTTATTCTGTCATCACCCCATTTATTGCCTTTATAATAGCATCTATCACAACATATTATTTTTGTTTATTGATTTAATTACTTTATTATGGTCTCTGTTGATACCATTAGCAAGTAAACTCCATGAGATTAAAGATTTTTTTCTGTTTGCATTGTGACTCTATCCGTATGAATCAGAAGAGAAAATGGTTGGGAGTTGGTAGGTGATCAATAATATTTTTTAACAAATGAGTGAATAAATCAACAGTCTCATTGTCTCATTACTGTCCTTGCTCATGATCTTCCTTCATGCTTTGCGTTATTCCATGTTTATTCAGGACCTGTCACATGAAAGGAAGTTGGATGCTGGGGACATACAGATTAATAATCACTTGGATTCCTACCCTTTATGATGGGGTTAACACATGGGTAGCTGTTTGCCTTGGTGAATCTCTGGAATACTAAGCAAAGATTCTGGGGCTGTGTCTCAACTCATGAAAGGATGCCAGCAGCATAAAGAGGGAAGAGAAAATACTCATGTCGGATGTACCACACCTGCTTAACAATGAAACAAACACATTTGCAAAATTTTTCTTGTAGAAAAAAGTGGCTTTTTGTTAGTTCCTCTTGTGTGCCATGCGACCTTTAGCCATAGAACTTTCTTGCACACGTGAAACTGACTGTTCCCTCACCCCCTCGTGCCATTTTCCCCTGGCACTCCCCCACAGGGTCCCTTCACCTAGTGGTCATCCTTCCTGTCCTAAAGAGCTCTTCTTCAGGGATTCATCCTCTGACCACCTCTCCACCCTCCTAAGACTAGCTAATTCTGTCCTACACTTTTCATGGCCCTCTGGACTTCCTCTTTAAAGCACTTAGTGATTGCACATGTATCTGTGTCATAAACTGATGAATGCCTGTCTCTCTAGGTGGACTGTAAACTCCATGAGGGCAAGTCTGTTTTTATTTTGCTCACTATGTTTAATACCAACGATATGGGATCACACCACGTGTTTCCCTTGAAGACTCCTTATTAACGGAATATTATACTCATCCTGAAGCACCAAATCTAACATTAACATTGCCCTTAATGATTTTGATACATTCTTTCTGCTGTGGTTTTGTGCTTACAGCTAGATATCTTAATTTCATCAAGTAAACAAATTTTTAAATCTGTAATAATAAATGGTTATGAAACAGTGAGAAAAGCACAATGATAAATAGATATTTGTACCACACAGCAGCAGGTGAAATTGGTTTAGGCCCAGAAAGTTCCTACCTGTTGCTAAAAAGGGTTGGAAGTATCATTTAACTACTTTTGCTTGTATTATTCAGTATTAGTTCAGTTTCTTTCACGTCTTATATCATGGATATTAGCAATTAAAATTTTCCTTTCCAGAGAGAAAACACTGTATAAACAGATTTTTCCCCCTCATGCCAACTTATGTCTTCTCTCCCTCAAAATGTTTTAAGCATAAAAATTGCTCTTGTATCAATTGAGTGATTTGGTTCACTTATCGGCTGATTTTTCCCAGCTTTTTTTTTTTCCTAAAGTAGAATCCGAAAGCCCCTTCCCACTTTTTTTTTTTTAATGTGAATACGTGGATATGAACAAGCTACTTACACTTTCAGAGCGAGCTACTTACATTTATAACCTTGAGGTTGCCTTTGATCCTAAATCAGCTTTTAATTACCATTGTAGTTATATTGGGTGAAAAAAAAAATGATTCTGTTATTTCCAGAACACAGCAAGGATATGACCAATACTATCGCATGAGTACAGTTATTTTAAGGCTTTTATTACTAATTATAGTTGGTTTATTATAATTCATTGTTCACTGGCCTTTCTAGCTATTTACTTAAGGTTCTACTCAGCATTACAGCTGCAGAAGCAGCTGCTATTCCTCTGAGATTGTACGATCTCATGAAAGTAACAGGGCTCCTATTTGGAAGAGGGTGTAATTGGACTCAAGGGAGATGCTTCACTTGGTGTCGCCTGGAATGGGCTTAACCGACTCCAAGGAGAGGTTAAGCATGTAAAGAGGATGGTAGATGAACCCTTTAACCATTATAAACAGACATGGAAGCAATGAAATAGTTCATTTATCCATCTATTATTCATTTGGCTAGCTATCCATATCCAGTTTTCCCTGTGTATCAGATTCTCACGTATAAATAAATTTTCCTGATTGCTCAATTTCTAGTCAGCCCTCATTTCTTCTTTCACAAGTGAGAAATAGAAGGTCTTTTAGGTTCCTATGCAATTTATTCTGCAGACATTATTGAGCACCTACTAAGGGCCTGGAACAATTTTTGCCACTCATGTAAACATTTTTTAGCAAGCAGACACAAAAATGGAGCATTCAATCTTTTTCTATAAACTCGGGTAATTTGTGCTCTCTGGCTATTAGGTACTTTGACAACCGGCTGCATGAAAGTTTTCAACTATGTTCTGATAGCATGATTGACTAATTTTCTTATTGAGTCAGATAACAGAATCCTTCAGACTATGGGGCGAGGTGGGCAAGAGAGAGTGTAGAATGCCATGGACTAAATGTATTTCTCTAAATGTGTTAGGTTGCAAGAGTGGACAGATTCACTATGGTTCATCCTGTTTGTACAAGGACAGGCTTTTTAGCCACCCCCATATTTTAAACTCCACACTTCACTCTTCACATACACCTAATTCTAGTTAGTAAGTCCTCTAGTAAAGATTTAGACAGAGATATTTAAAATGCATGTCTTAGCTATCTGTAGATACCTGACTGAAATCTTCAAGTGCTAGCTATCCTTCATTGGACTATTCATTTCTGATTAGACTAGATAAAATGTGGACTAACTTTTCCAAGAGAATGAATTCAATGCACAGGTCATTATATCCCACGGTCTATACTGATGTATTTTAAAGTAAATTATAGGTAGTAAATTATAGTAAAGGGAAGCTGGCATCTCACTCCCTGCCTGGATACTTGCTGAGTTACAGAATCAGCAGTCTTGCCACAGGGTTTCAATGGGAGCAGAGCCAAGTGAGAGGCGGAGATCCTGGGAGAGCATCCCACGCATGGAAACCACATACGAGCCGAGGCTACAGCAGCAGTCACATTATACCAAGCCAGAACGTGACAGAAACTATATCTTCCCCAGAATCAGTGGAATTTTTTCATTAAGTAAGCCCTAATTTCTCTCTCATCTCTTCCTCTAGAGTTTAACTATAGAAAGCTAGAACTAGAACAAGGTAGGAAGAGAGCCAAAATAAAAACAATCAGCAACAGATACAACCTGCCTTCTTCATTCCACCTGCCTCCAATTTAGGACCCTAAGTTGGAGGTTTACTTAGTGACAGACTGAGGATCAATGCTCAGTTGGGTGGTTCAAAAGAGTAAAATTGTCTGAAATAAATTTGCTTGCTTGTAAGGTTTTATTTGTTTTATTGTGATGAAACATATATAAAATTTACCATTTAACCATTTTTATGTGTACAGTTAAATGGCGTAAGTATAGTCACTCATCATTGTGCAACCATCACCACAGTCTGTCTCCAGACCTTTTTTATCTTCCCAAACTGAAACTTAATACCCAATAAACACTAAATTCCCATTACCCCAGTGTCTGTCAACCACCCTTGTGCTCTCTGTCTCTGTGAATGTGACTACCCTAAGTACTTTACATAGTTGGAATCATACAGTATTTGTTCTTTCATGGCTGATTTATTTTACTTAGCATAATGTCTTCAAGGTTCACCTATGTTGTAATATGTGTCAGGATTTCATTCCTTTTTGAGGTGAAATAATGTTCCATTGCATGTATATTTCACATTTGTTTATCCACTTGATAAATGCTTGGATTGTTTATATGTTTTGGTTATCATGAATAATACTGTTAGAAACATGAGTGTACCAAAATCAGTTTGAGTCCCCGGTTTCAATTCTTTTGGTAGCATACCTAAAAGCGGAATTGATGGAATATATAGTAATTCCAGGTTTATTATTATTTTCTTTTTTTGAAGAGCCACCATTCCGCTTTCAAGTAGGGCTGCACCATTTTACATACCTGCCAGAAATACACAAGGATTCCATTTTCTCCACATCCTCATCAACACCTGTTGTTTTCTATTGTTGTTTTGTTTGTTTTTATAATGAGTGTTCCAGTGGGTATAAAGTGGTATCTCATTGTGGTTTTGATCTGCATTTTTCTAATGATTAAGGAAATTATGTTGAGCATATTTTCATGTGTTTATTGGCCATTTATATTTTGGTTTTTGTTTTTTTGAAATTTGTCCATTCAATTCTTTTGTCCATTTTTTTTTTATTATTATACTTTAAGTTTTAGGGTACATGTGCACAATGTGCAGGTTTGTTACATATGTATCCATGTGCCATGTTGGTGTGCTGCCGCCATTAACTCATGATTTAGCATTAGGTATATCTCCTAAAGCTGTCCATTTTTAAGTTGGATTTTGTTGGTGTTTTTGAGTTGTAAAAGTTCTTCATATATTCTAGATATCACTAGATATACCCTTGCTTATAGGAAGAGGAGAGATGGGGAATGTAGTGATAGTCACCTATCAGATACATGACTTGCAAATATTTTCTCCCATTCTGTAAATCGTCTTTTTACTCTGTTGATAGTGTCCTTTGATGCACAAAAGCCTTTAGTTTTGATGATGTCCAATTTATTTCTTTTGTCTTTTGTTGTCTGTTCTTTTGATGTCATATTCAAGGAGTCATTGCAAAGTCCAGCATCATAAATATCTTTCCCCTTATGTTTTCTTCTAAGAATTCTATAGTTTTAGCTGTTAATGTTTAGCTCTGCGATCTGCTTTGAGTTAATGTGTGCCTATGGTATAAGGTAAGAGTTTAATTTCATTCTTTTGTATGTGAATATCCAGTTTCCCAACACTGTTTGTTGAAAAGACTTTCCTTTTCCCATTAAGTGGTCTTGGTGCCCTTATTGAAAAATTATTTGTTGGTATATATGAGAGTTTATTTCTGGGCTCTATATTTTATTCTATTAGTCTATATGACTGTCTTTATGCCGGCACCACACTATTTTGTTTTTTGTTTTTTAGTGTATGACTGAAGTAAACAGCTATGCAATTTGCCCAACGTGTATGTTATATAATGGGAAAATGAGAAGAAAATATTGGGTAGTAAGAATAAAGCCAGTGATTTGAAAAAGTAAAAGTTATATTTAAAAATAAAAAATAATTTTAATTTATCAACAAGTTAGAACTCTTTGTATTGGTTAGCTTTTTAACGCTGAAACTGCAAAGCGAACATAAACCATGGTGGCAAACATTAAACACTTAGTTGGCACACAACTCTGCTGGTTGACTTGGCACAGGCTATTCTAGGCTAGGCTGGGCTGATTTGGCTGTGGTGGCTCTGTTCTGTATGTCTCTTATCCTTCTCCTTAGACCAGAGGACCAGGCATTGTAGGGTCTAAGGGAAAACTTCCCCTTCACCCTCTCAAATTTCACTAAAAATTCAGCTACAAAAGGCAGATTCACCATGGATAAAACAAGCAAACATTATTTTAATGTTCATAGTGTGGGAGAATCACAGGGGAATGATTGCCCAATAAACTAGTGAGGTACAGAAATTTATATACCCTTGCTTATAGGGAAGAGGAGAGATGGGGAATGTAGACAGTGTTTTTGAGGGGCAGCAAATGGTTATTAGGAAAAAAGAATGGACCTGGCAGACAGAAATTAACTTGTAATTGATTCTCTTTGGAATTTGTATGAGCTCCAGAAACAGGCATCATCTTGGGAAAAAGTCCATCCAGGTGTAATTGCATTGCTCAGTCTTCTTTCCTTGGTAGATAATGAGACTTCAGGGAGGGGATGGAAAGCAGTTGTGTTCCTCTTTGGGGGTCTAATTTCTGAGTATATAAGGGAACTTCAGAGAATAGCCTTATCCTGTGCTTTGGGAGAGAGACAAAGGGTTGAAAGACAGGGGTGGAGGGCAAAGTCAAAGACACCTTGAGGCTGCTGCATTACTTTAGTCATATTTTGGGGTGAAATGGTGAAATATTCTGGTTTCCTTCAGCATGATCTTCTTATGAGATGTCAAAACCATAAGAGGCCAAATAGAAATGAAGGATCCTTTTAAGGTCTCAGTTTAGAACTGTCACACTTCAACTTCTGCCTCATTCTATTGGTCACAGCAAATCCCATGGATGAACCCACTGTTAGCAGTTAAAAAAAAAGTATTCTGTCTCATTAACTGGAAAAGTAACAAGTTACCCTGCAAAGGGAGTGAATGTAAGTCACCTAGACCAGGGTCCTTGTAGTTTCAAAGTCAAAACTTAACTCTCTTTTTACTCTATATTTCATTTATAACTTTCCTTTATTGGAGAATAGACTATAAAGTCTAATTTAAGGTAAGGAGGGGAAATGGTAGAGTTTAAAACAAAATTTTTTTTCTTTGGCATATATGTTTGGATTCATTTTCATTAAATGTACAAATGCTGCCATTTCACTGCACACATGCCTGGTTTCCTTACTAATTGAGAACTACTTGAGGCCAGATCCGATGCCCTATTATCATAAAAAGTACACTTGATGCTTTGAAAACATGGCCTTGAACTGCACAGGTCCACTTATACGCTTGTTTTTGTTTTTCTTTTCTTTTTCTTTCTTTTTTTTTTTTTTTGAGATGGATTCTCGCCCTGTTGCCAGGCTGGCCAGGCTGGAGTGCAGTGGTGCAATCTCGGCTCATTGCAACCTCCAACTCCCTGATTCAAGCGATTCTTCTGCCTCAGCCTCCCAAGTAGCTGGGATTATAGGCATGTACCATAACGCCCAGCTAATTTTTGTATTTTGTTTTTAGTAGAGACAGGGTTTCGCCATGTTGGCCAGGATGGTCTTGGTCTCCTGACCTCGTGATCTGCCTGCCTCGGCCCCCCAAAGTGCTGGGATTATAGCAGTGAGCCACCACACCTGGGCTTGTTTTTCTTTTTCAATAACAGTTACATCAATGTGCCTGCATCTCCTGCCTCCCCTTCCTTCTCCACCCTTTTCACCTCTGCCACCCCTGAGACAGCCAGACCAATCCTCATCTTCTCCTCCTCAGCCAACTCAACATAAAGTCTACAAGGAGGAAGACTTTCATGATGACCCACTTCCACTTAATGAATAGTAAATACATATTCTCTTTCTTATGATATTCTTAATAACATTTTCTTTTCTCTAGCCTACTTTTTAAAATAAGAATACTGCACATAATTCACATAACATCCAAAATATGTGTTAATTGACTGTTTATATTATCAGTAAGGCTTCTGTCAATGGTAAGCTTTCTGGGAGTCAAAAGTTGTACATGGATTTTCAACTGCACAGAGGCCAGCACCCCTTACCCCTGCACTGTTCAGGGGTTAACTGTACGACTACTAATAAGCAACATTTATAAGGCATTTACCTTGTGCCAGGCCTTGTGCTAAATGCAGTACAACTTATTTTAAATCTCCAATCAACAGCCTGAAGCAAATAATAGAATCCTCATTTCACACATGAGAAACAAAGGCACAAGGAAACTTAATTACTGGACAAGTTCACACAGCTTCCTTACCTGGGAGACAGTTCTGAGTTGTAGATCCGTAAGTGCATAGTTAGGGGAGGGCTTCCATGATGCAGGGGCATGGGACACTATTGTTGTCAACTGTCCCAAAATAAATGTTCCAAAGGTTAAAAAAAAATACATTTCTCAGAAATAGTAGAGAACAAAAAAGTACATCAAATCAATTGTAAACAAAGCAAAAAAAATTCAATTCTATTTGATCCTCAACTTTATAAAAAAATTTACAAATTATCCAATGGTATAAAAGTAATAAAAACTACAGACTCCACAGAGGGACCTACCACTATGATGAGCATTACTAAGAGACCCACCTCCCAGCTTTCTTTTAGTTATATTTTATTCTGTTTTTTTTTTTTTTTATTCTACCTAAGCTTTGGGTGCTTAGTAAATTTTGATTGAAGGAATAAATGTGATACATAATTTAAATGATTAAGACATGCTCTTATATTAAGGTATACAAAACATCTCTTATGATCTAAAGTCCTCACATTTTTCTTTCATTAAAACAAAGTTTCAATAGCTTCACACTGAGTTATAATCAAATCTTTGGATACAGGTGCATCTTGTTTTGCCTGGGTTCATGACTTAAAGACTTTTAAGAAATGGTTGTGGGAGTTGAGACCCAAAACCCCATACAAAGAATTAACAAAACCAAAAATTGGTTCTTTAAAAGTATACACAAAATGGAAAGACCGCTAGCTAGATTAACAAAGAATAAAAAGAGAGAAGGTCCAAATAAGCACAATCAGAAATGACAAATATGATAACTGATCCCTCAGAAATACAAAAGATCCTCAGAGAATGTTGTGAACACCTCTGTGCACAAAAACTAGAAAATCTAGAAGAAATGGATAAGTTCCTGGAAACACACAACCTCCCAAGATTGAATCAGGAAGAAGTTGCAACACTGAACAGACCAATATCGAGTTCCGAAGTTGAATCATTAATAAGCCTATCAACCAAAAAAAGCCCTGGATCAGAGCGATTCACAGCTAAATTCTACTAGACATATAAAAAAGAGCTGGTACCAATTCTACTGAAACTTTTCCAAAAAATCAAGAAGGAAGAATTCCTTTTTAACTCATTCTATGAAGCCAGCACCACCCTGATAACAACCTGGCAAGGACACAATGAAAAAAGAAAACTACAGACCAATATCCCCAATGAACATAGATGCAAAATTCCTCAACAAAATATTAGCCAACCAAATCCAGTAGCACATCATAAAGTTAATTCATTACAATCAAATAGGCTTCATTTTTGAGATGCAAGGTCATTTCAACATACACAAAACAATAAATGTAATTCATCACATACACAGAATTAAAAACAAAACCATATGATCATCTCAATAGACACAGAAAAAGCCTTTGATAAAAATCCAGCATCTCTATACTTCAAAGTCATAAGAACCATCTATAACATACCCACAGCCAACATCATACCGAATGGGCAAAAGCCAGAAGCATTCCCCTTGAAAACTGGAACAAGACAAAGATTCCCACTCTCACTACTCCTACTCAACATAGTACTGGAAGTCCTAGCCAGAGCAGTCAGTCAAGAAAAAGAAATAACAGGTATCCAAGGAGGCAAAGAAGAACTCAAACTCTCTCTTTGCTGATGATGTAATTCTATACCTAGAAAACCCTGAAGACTCTGCCAAGAAAGCTTCTGGAACCAATAAACGACTTCAATAACGTTTCAGTATACAAAGTCAATATGCAGAAACCAGTAGCATTTCTACATACCAGTAAGATTCAAGCTGAGAGCCACATTAAGAATGCAATCCCACTTACAATAGCCACACACAAAAAATGAAATACCTAGCAATGTATCTTATTGGGGAAGTGAAATATCGCTACAAGGAGAACTACAAAGCACTGCTGAAAGAACTCATAGATGACAAGAGAAAAATGAAAAAACATTCCATACTTATGAATTGGAACAATCAATATCACTAAAGTGACCATACTACCCAAAGTAATCCACAAATTCACAGCTATTCTTATCAGACTACCAATGTCATTTTTCACAGAACTAGAAAAAAGTATTCCAAAATTCATATGAAACCAAAAGAGTCAGAGTAGCCAAAGCAATCGTAACAGACCAAAGCCAGAGACATCACGTTACCCGAATACACTATAAAGCCACAGTAACCAAAACAGCGTGGTACTGGTACACAAACAGACACATAGACAAATGGAGAAAACAGAGAACACAGAAACAAAGCTGCATGCCTAAAACCATCTGATATTTGACAAAGTTGAGAAAAATAAGCAATGGAAAAAGGACTGTTTATTCAATCAATAATGCTAGGATAGCTGGGTAGCTATATGTAGAGAAATAAAACTGGATCCCTTCCTTTCACCATATACAAAAATTAACTAAAGGTGAATTAAAGATTTCCATGTAAGACCTCAAACTATAAGAATTCTAGAAGAAAACCTAGGAAAACACCATTCTGGTCACTGGCTTTGAAAAATAATTTATGACTAAGTCCTCAAAAGCAATTGCAACAAAAAAATTGACAAGTGAGACCCAATTAAAATAAAAGAGGCTTTGCATAGCAAAAGAAACTATCAATAGAGTCAACAGACAACCTACAGAATGGGAGAAAATATTGACATACTGTGCATTCAACAAAGATAATATCCAGAATCTATAAGAAATTTGAATAATTCAACAAATAAAAAATAACCCTATTAAAAAGTGGGCAAAAGACACGAACAGACACTTCTCAAAAGAAGATATACAAGCAGCCAACAAAAATGAAAAAATGCTCATCTTCACTAATTATCAAATCTAATCAAAACCATAGTGAGATCAACTCACACCAATGAGACTGGCTTCTATTTAAAAATGAAAAAACAACAGATGATGGTGAGTCTGTGGAGAAAAGGGAATGCTTATACACTGTTGGTAGGAATGTAAACTAGTTCAGCCCCTGTGAAAAGCAGTTTGGAGATTTCTCAAAGGACTTGAGAAAGAACTGTCATTTGACCCAGCAATCCCATTACTGAGTATATATCTGAAAGAAAAGAAATCATTCTACCAAAAAGACACATGCACTCATATGTTCATTGCAGCACTATTCACAATAGCAAAGACATGTAATCAAACTAGGTGCCCATCAATGGTGGATTGGATAAGGAAAATGTGATACATATTTACTATGGAATATTATACAGTCATAAAAAAGATTAAAATCATGTCCTTTGCAGCATGGAAGCAGCTGGAAGCTATTATCCTATGTGAATTAATGCAGAAACAGAAAATCAAGTACCACATGTTTTTACTTATAAGTGAGAGCTAAACATTGGGCACTCAGGGACACAAAGATAGCAACAATAAACTCTGGAGACAACTAGAGAGGGAAAGGTTGAAAACTAATTGTTGAGTACTATGCTCACTATAAGTGTGATGGGATCATCCACATCCCAAACCTCAGCATCATGCAATATACCCATGTAACAAACTTGCACATGTACCTTCTGAATCTAAAATAAAATTTGAAGATATAAAAAAGAATGGCTCTATTTTACATGGGTACATGTATTTGTATTCAGAATAAGATATAAGAATTGTAACATATATTATGAAAATAATATGATGACAAAGAATTAGGTGGTCTGGATGATTAATTTCATATGGCCAGACACAGTACAAATTTAAATGATATTAATGCTTTATTCATAGTCAATATTTGCATTTTTAATAGTGAAAATCTGTTAAAAAAATCCAATAAATCATGACCTTTAAACGATGAGCAATGGAGGAGTATTTTTAAAGGGACTTTCAGGACTAGCTACACATCTCTTGATCGAAGTCAAAATTCTTCACACTGGGATATTTGAGATCTAATTCAGCCACTCAGCTTTCTAACATGTTTGAATGTTAGCAATCATTATACTCAGAGCCAATGGGCATCTAGAGCTGTTCTTTATTTAGAATTGCCTTTAGTTTCAGAGGAGAAACAGGAGCCTCCCTTAAGCTTTTAACAGGGATATTTTTATGATGTGAATTATTTACACAGTGATTCTTTCTGAATTGGTATTCTTCCATCTCTAGAAAAATAGTGCCTTTAAAAATTAAATCAGAGAAATAGAAATAATTCTAAACATTATTAACTCCTGAAAAAAAACCTATTAAAACCATCAAAGGCTATTAGTTTTGGAAGTGATCATGATTACAAAATTCTTCATGAGACTGTGTTTTTCTTTTGCAAAGGAGAAGAGTACCACCAGTAAATCGGTGCCCTGAGCTGGATGCAAAACAACTGGTTAATATTTTCCACATATTGAAAATTAATCACTAAATTTATTCCAGAAGAGACATTAATTTTTTTAAAGAACTTTTCTCTGGATAGATAGAACAAATCACCCCGCCCCCAACCACATGCACACGCATGTGCACACGCACACTCACACACACACACCAAAGGTTCTTTATTCTTCCTTACGGAATAAAATGTAAAGCCTTTGAAAACTGACAGTAGCACTGTTTTAAAGGCACAATGTGGTGATCCTAACTTTCCCGATCTTAGAAAAGCAAACAACAAAGCTTAACAGAATTGTATCTAAAACAAGGATAAATAGACTTTAGAAGGAACCTAAGAAACAGACTCCTGTAAGTAAATTGCGTGAACTGTGTGATATTTATTTTGACCTTGTTTCTGTGGTTATTCTTCATTTCCCAGCATTTTCTGTGTCATAAATAGTATAGAACAGGAGAAGAGTGTTGCTGTTTCAACAATAATGGAACCATACAGGCTGGCCTCAGGAGCAGCATGTTTTATAAAGTTGACTTTAAGTGTTTGATTTAAAACAATCTTTTTGAAAAAAATATGCAACCAAGCTTGGACTCCTCCCATCCAAGTATTTATTGTAGTTTCATTCGATTCGGGTACCTAAAGTTTTCTACTTTAGTCAGTCCTACCTTAGACAATAACCCAAACACCAGAACTAATTCTCCACCTCTTCCTATGTCTACCCCTGCAGAACTTAAGTGACTTGTAACTGACCTTTATTCTCCCTGTGCTGGTAGTGCCATTTTATCATAATTCACTTCTGTTTCAGGGATATAATTTTGTGCCATACTCCTACTGTGAAAACAAAAAATCTTCAGTAATTTGTATTGCCTCAAAGCCCACACTCCTTAGCAAGATCTTCAGGCCAGTGGTCACAACATTCACATAAAATTCTTCCACACCTGGACGTATTTTGCAGATCGTGCCCATTCACAGATTCCATATAAAATGTCACCTCTTCTTAGAAGTCCTCCCTGGATTCCCTAGGTAGAGTTAATCGCTCTCTACCATATCTTTTGCTCTGGTAATACCGTGTACATAATTGCTATAGAATACTTATTTATTTACAGATATTATTTTTCCCACTAGATATTGTAACTGTTCAAAATATGGCTATATAATGTACATATTTATTTATTCTATGATTAGCCCCCCAACTGAAAACATATTAAATAGTTGAAATCATGCTTAATAAATATTCATTGAGCGATTATGATTAAATGTTTGGTTTTATTCATTTGCTTTTTTGTCTGTTTTCAAGCTCTCACACTTGAGTTCTAAGGCATGGTCATCCATATATATTTTGTTCATTACTGTGAACCATGCCCAGTATAATATTAATACCTTGAACATAGCTTGCAAAAGGAAATGAACAAATTATATACTGAAGATGACAATGGCCAATAATGTGTATGAGAGTTCCTAAAACACAAAATTCTTTAACTCAAAAGAATGAACCTCTATTGATAAATATTTCAGCACCATAGAAAATATGGCTTTAAGATACAGCTGTGATTTTCAAAATGTGGGTTGTGACTCATATGTATTTGACATGCTATCAATTTAGTTGACACTGACCAGCATTTTAAAAAAGAAAAATGAAATTGGATTGTTTTAGTTTTCTTCTGCTGTGTAACAAATTACCACAATGAGCAGCTTAAAACATTACTTTCTTATGTCACAGTTTCCATGGATCAGATGTTGGGGCACAGGTTAGCTGAGTCCTCTGTTCAGAGTGTTACAAGGATTCAGTAAAGGTATTGGCCTGGGATGGGTCCTACCTTAGGATTGAGGTCTTCTTTGAAGCCCATGCGGTTGGAAGCAGACTTCATTTTCTTCAGAACTAATAATCCCTTTCTTCCTCAATGCCAGCAGGAGAGAATCTGTGGCTTCTACAAGGCTTCCATCTCCAGACCTTCTTCTCAAGGGCTCACCAGCTTAGGTCAGGCCCACTAGGGATAATTTCCCTTTCGATTAGCCTCAACTTAACTGATTAGCAACTAGAGAATTTAATCACATCTGAAAAAAATCCCATCACCTTTTCCTAAAGCAATCTAATCAAGGGGTAGTATCCGATCATACTCACAGTTATTGCCCCCACTCAAGGAGAGAGGATTATACAAGACTGTGACTCTTTGGGAGTCATTTTAGAATTCCGCCTACCACAAAGATGTAAGGATAAGTGTTGTTTCATTAGATTTTTGCTTTAATAATATATGTACATGTATGTGTGCTGGGCATGTGTTTATGTATGTATGTATGTATATGTGTGAGCAATGAGTCACCATGCAAAATGTTTTGCACAGTGGGTCATTCAAAATCATTTGAAAATCACTGGGATCAAGGATACATTCACAAAGCATCTCATATTCCCAAAAGAAAGAAAGTACATACTTCAACAGTAGACAATGCTAAGTAGCTTTAGAAATTTATTTCCTAATATTAATTACTGGCTATAGTAATTTTTGGATTCATTAATTCAATCAATTGATGATCATTAAACACATATCATATGCAAGGCTTTGCATTAAGCAACAAAGACCATTAATTACTTGAGATCAGAAGTCATTATGGAAGGTACTGTGTGTATCTAAGGAAACTGCCAGATTAATACCAGCAGAAACTAGGAAGAAAGTACTCAGAAATTTTGAAGAAGAAAAAAAGGTAAGAGTTCATATTTTAAAGAGATTTTAGTATTACCATGCCTGATAAAGGACCACATTTCCTTTACAGTTTTCCAGGTTGAAAACTCATAATTCAACAATAGGAGAAATAAGTAATTAATAAGGGAAGAAAGGAAAAAGATTAAAGAAGAATAATTTATAAAGGAGTCAGTATCTGGAATATGTTTCTCACACAATTTAAAGAAATAAATTTACTCCATTCAGCAATTAAAAGAGACAAATTGAAGTGTTTTGTAATTTTTTTATTTTCATAGTTTTATTACACGCTTCACAGGAGTCACTTCAAGTCTCAAAGATGGGGACTACCACCCACTCAAGATACTATCAGTAAGACTTACAAGTCATTGCATTTGCTGAGATGGAATTGGTTTGGAACAAACTGAAAACCCCCAAATCAAACACAAATTCTGTTGTCATCTGTCTCTGCCACCAAGCGGAAGCCAGTGTCAGTAAGACAATCATACACGTTATATTTTGATTATTATTTTAGACATGCAGAATTCCCAAAATGCTCATAAATGAATGCCAGTTTTCCTATTTTCCGAAACCAAGGCATATATTGGCTAGCTAATTTTACTATGATGCACTACCCATTCTTAATGCACTGAAATACCATTGTACTTCAAAATTTAGGTTGAATGTGTAGTACCTTTTGTCTTGTCTTCTAATATGTTCAATATCATCTATGGAAAAGGACTGCTGTGTCTTTAACATTGAGGTAATGAGTAGAAACAGATGTTTTTTCCTTGTACCTTGAGACTTTCTGTTTCCAAATGAGCTCAGATTCAAGGTTAATGCTCAACAATAATTTCCTGGGCAGTTAGATAAGTTTATGTTCAGTTTAATGGTTGTGAACCAATTGTCAGAGGACTGGATGCCCACAATTGCCATAAAGTGCCCTTTCTTTCTTTATTGCCTTAAAATTTATATCAAACTCATTGTCTTCCATGATCTTTGATATTTCTCCCACCATATCAATAGTATTTTTCTTTTAAGGATCTCAGAGAACTTAATAAATGTGTCTCACTCTCTATTTTATTAATGTTGTTGATTAGGTTTATGGATTCATAATTTGGGCTCATGAAATATTTGTTTCCATTGAGACAGAAAGCCCAAGAGATTAATTAAACCCTCTATCCTCACTCTTCCTTCATGTTCCACCTCTATTAGTAAAAACAAGAATGGAATGAAAAACAAAAAAAAATTATGGTTGTTACTAATTGATTGTTTTTCAGCAATCATATGCAGTGTATAATTATCCAAAATTATGTTAAAATCCACAATTTTTATATGAAATGAAAAGGAAAGTAGAAGCTTCATCTGGAAAGGAATCTACATATTATAAATTCTATTAAATCTAACAACGTTCCTAGGCTGACAACCTTGAAATACTTGAGTCAAACCCTGTATCTCCTGTCCATGAGTTCTGTAAAGATAGCTAACAATAAATTGTTTACTCATTTTTCTGTAATAGAGATTTCAGTTCTTTATTTGCACAGCTTTTCTTAGTGATGTTGTAGCTATTTCCACTTCTGTGTGTATTAATGCAAAAAGAGTTCAAGGGCAGATGTCCTTCAGATAATTCAAAATACATGTTATAGTTGACAAAAGTTCGGTTTCAAATGAAAAACCTGCACTTAGTACAGAGTGACATTTAATTTAGATGTTCAGCAGTGTGGGTTATTGGTTCTGGGGTTATACCTTGGCCAGTAATGAGTGCAGAAGTGACATATGACTGATGTTATTGTTTGCAAATTATTATACTGCCAGTGAAGGTAACTATTAAAGACAATCAAATATAGCCAAGCTGTATAGTGAAATCATTACTTTCTGCAAATATCTTGTGATTTATTCAAAAGCTTTTGCATTATGAAGCACCAAAGAATTTGAGAGACTATCCACCATAATCCAGGGAGGTTGTGACCTCATAGATTAAATGGGATGATGAGTTTCTATTGTCACAATGACACCGCCTTAAGACTCAGCCTTGGCAGTACATGCTTAGCTTGATAGGATTACAGCAATGAATGGATTTACATAACATTTGAAATGTTAGTATATGATCTTTGTCAAATAAAATATTGATTTATCAGAGATTGATTTGCTGTTGAAAATATTCATTTCTAGCGTAGAATAAAATCCTGAAAAACATTCATCTTATTAATAGCTCTTACTCTCCAAATATTTTTATAGGGCAGTTTCTATTTGGCCAGGCTCCACTTCCATCAATCTCTGGGCTCATAGTATATTCCAATTCCTTACTATGATAATATTCTCTTACCATTCCACCCCCTTTCCTCTCTCTCCCTGACAATTGCATTCCACAGAACAATTTAGCAAAGATGGTGCTTGGCGACCTCAAAAATGATTCAGATATCTCAGGTTTTCAGATATCCATTACTAGTATAAGTGAGCTCTTATCTGAGGTTCATCAAGACTGAGTAGCTTACTCATCAAAATAAGTCAAAAAAGAAAGAAAGAAATGCCTTCGATTCTCCAGTCCACCACTTCACTAGAAGGATTAATGGTGTATTTAAATTTTCAGTTTTCCAGAGATACTCTTTCATTGTTTCCTGTCCTACCACAGTGCTGAGTTTGTATTTAAATGTTTCATTTTGTGCATTTCAAGCTGTCAGCCTGAAGAAATACCAATAAGTGTGTTAGGTTTAGATAATCGAAAATTCCCTTTACTCAGCTTCTTAGTCTATATTTATCTGTCTGGCTGTGAAATCTATTCCAAGAGTATTCATCTACCACCCAAATCTATTCACCAAGCATCAAGACTCATCAGTGAGATGGAATAATGCCATTTAATTAGTCTTTGATATACAGCTTAATTAGGTCTTAATAAGGGGTAGTGCATCCTAAAATCAATTATCTTGCTCTTTTTAATAAGAGCAACTAATTAGTAGGAAAATCACCACAGTTCTCTTTTTATCCTGAAGCTTTCCATGGTGCTAGGAAGAAGGTTATGAAGAAGAAAATAATACCCTCCAAACTATCTGGAAAAACTGTTATATTGAACTCATAAGGATATATTCAAAATAGTTGCAATACGTTAGAAATATTTTACAGAAAATGCAATGCTACCAACTCAGCATCCTTGTATATTGCATTGTTTTTTAGGTCATGCAATAAAAAAAAGTCAAGTGCTTTCCTGTGTGTGTAGCTCTTCCTTTTGCACTGTTGATAGGTGTTCTAGACATAGGTTCACTGTGACTCTGTCTACAGTGGTCGGGGTGCCACATTTACAATGAGTCATCTGTGTTAACTGATGCCTAGTTTACTCCTTCCTTGGAAGTACCCCTATGAACTGTCGAAGACAATTACCACAACAGTGGCTATGTGTACCAGGTCTTAGAGTTTTTCTGTTGGTATTTTGTTTGTTTCTCCCAACATAGTAGATTTTACTTACCTGTACAAAAGAACTACTTTTCATGGCATTTATAAATCACTCAACAAATATATATTCAACTTTTTCTATGAATTAGGTCCTGCTCAAGCCACTGGAATTTGGATGTGATTAAAACAGACAAGGGCCTTGCTCTCATAGAGCTCACATTTTAATGAAATGAGATAAAGGGAAATTAACACAAAGTCAAATATATAAGACAATTTCAGAGTGGTAGTTGCTATAAATGCAATCAAGTACGGTAGCGTGGTAGAGAGGGACAGGGTGCAGAAGATACATTTCAAAGGCGAAGGCAACGGAAGGGTTTCTGAGGAGGTGCATTTAGACTGAGAACAGAAGGAGGAGAAGGAGATGATCAGGAGAAGATCTAGTAGAAGAGAGAAAATAAAGGCCTTGAGTCAAGGATAAACTTGATGTTTTTGAAGAATATAAAAGATGGCAGTGTGGCCGGAAACCAGCACCAGAGGTGGGGAGGGGGAAGAAATGAGGTAATATGGTAGCTAGAAATCAAATCAGGATGAGTCTGCTGGTCTATGGCAAAGAATCAGGATATTATTCAGAGTTAATAAGATGTTCACTGGGGGAATAGTGTGATTGATCTAACTTACGAATTTTCAAAACCAATACGAATATTAATTGTAGAATCTAGGTGGTGTGTATACAGGTTTTTAACTATACAATTACTTGAGCTTTTCTGTATCTTTGCAAATTTTCCTAATGCTGGGAGTGGGGGAATCAATATGGTGATGGAAGTGGAATAAGCAGAAGCAGTGAGTGGTTCAAGTATTAAATAATGGTCGTTTAAATTGGAATTTTAGTAAGAGAAATAGAGACTCCCTGCCCCCAAATTTTAAAAATTCTGTTAAAATGAAAGTCAAATTTTATTGCTCCTCTGGAAAAAATTTCTAATTATTATTTTATTGAACTTTACGAGTCAAATTGGCTGGCTGTGGTGGCTCACACCTGTAATAGCACTTTGGGACGTCGAGGCAGGCAGATCACTTGAGGCCAGGGATTCGAGACTAGCCTGGCCAACATGGTGAAATGCCATCTCTACTGAAAATACTAAAAATTAGCCAGGCATGGTGGTGGGCGCCTGCAGTCCCAGCTGCTTGGGAGGCTGACGCAAGAGAATTGCTTGAACCTGGGAGGTGGAGGTTGCAATGAGCTGAGATAGTACCATTGCACTCCAACCTGGGCAACAGAGCCAGACTCCATCCCAAAAACAACAACAAAATGCAAAATCAAAATTATTTCCTTGGTCTAGGGACACCCAGTCACCTAGTGGAAGAAAAATCTATTAATAGTCAGAAATACCTCCTTTGGCAAGCCTGACAAGAGTTGGAAGGGTGCTTCGTGGGGGTAAGACTGAGGCTGTGGAGTGGACTCTGTACTCTGCTCCATTATATATGAAATGAAGCAGCTCTGCATGATCTGCCCAGCTGTATAGGACTCATTTTAATTCAGGCATGCTTAAGGATACAATAAGGAACGTGGAAGCCAGGCTCAAGCTTAGCTTACTTCCCTTTGGGAAATTCAGTCACCTCAGCAGGTGGCCAGCTTCCAGGCAAATCCTTCAGAGAGTCGATTAATAGCTGCTTGACGCTAACTACTTCTTGGGAGCACATATTTCATAAAAGGGACAACAAATGAGCGACCTTTTTGAAGAGCCTAGTAATCAAGCTCAAGAAGGGCTTTTTGCTTGGCCCCAACACAGTCACGTAAAATTGATACTTAATAAGAACAACTCTGTGATGATAAGGGTGTCTATACCAGGGGGAACAAACACATTTTGAAAAGTTTCTTTGGTACTTAAAACTCTAGGCATCCTCTCACTCTTGCTGGCCTCAGCAAGACGCAATCTAAAGAGGCACAAATACACATTTGTCTTCGGCATACATCACAACTGAGGAGTCCTTACCAGAACGGACTAAGTCCTTCAATAAATTTAACCTACACTTTTACCTTGAACCATCTGAGATGGCATGATGAGCTCTCTCTCTTTTCTTTTCTTTTTTTTTTTTTTTGAGATGGAGTCTTGCTCTGTTGCCCAGGCTGGAGTGCAATGGCGTGATCTCAGCTCACTGCAACCTCCACCTCCTGGGTTCAAGCAATTATCGTGCCTCAACCTCCAGAGTAGCTGGGACTACAGGCATGCACCACCATGCCCGGCTAATTTTTGTATTTTTAGTAGAGATGGGGTTTCACCATGTTGGACAGGCTGGTCTCGAACTCCTGACCTCAGGTGATCTGCCTGTCTCAGCCTCCCAAAATGCTGGGATTACAAGTGTAAGCCACTGTGCTCGGCCACGATCTCGCTTATGGAGTTCATTTGATCCTGCCTGGAAGACTTAAGGAAGCAAAAAGCCAAAAAGAGACATGTTAAGCCATAAAGGAAGTGCTGGAGTTTTAGGTAGTTATTCAAAGTTCGAGAGTCTGTATCATAATGATGAGCACATATGTTCCTGCTTCTGTCTCCTTTCTTTAATATTGCATCTTTTTGTCTTGCCTTCCCATCATAGCCATTGATCACAGAACAGCACTACTATTTAACAAGTTTAACATGCTCTGTGCTTCTTTGTTTTGCCTCTTTAATGTGTTTGTCATGCTTCTTCAAGGGAAGAATTATTCTGAAGGCCATTGTCCCTCATGAGGCCTAGTAAATGTTTACCTTGCTTTGATAGTTAATTCTAATTCAAAGGTTGATCCTGATAGTTCAAGTCCAGGCTTAGCACCTTTGATAGCAGAATCTGCTGCATGGGAACAGCAATAGAGCTACTCTGAACGAAACTACTTTGGAGATACCATAGAATAGAACAACAGATGTTCTGGCTTCATTTATTCCAAACACAATGAGATTTGGATGGGGAAAGTGAAGGAGTTGAGTAGGGAGGAGGAGAGGACCTATTATTGAAAGAAATGGATAAAATGCTCCAAGTCTTCCTAAAAGATTGGATTGAACATAGCAGTTACTGTTTCAAAAGGAGTTAGATATCTAACCTAAGCAAAGCAAAGAATTTAGGGAGAATTCTTAATGAAGTTTAAAATTAGAAGATTATCAGAATGAGGTTTGCAATGAGCAAGTTTAGGTTTATTAGAATCCTGCCAACATGTACACACAAACCACACTCAAGCTAAGGGCCTCATAGAGCTCAGCTCCACAAAGGATGGATGGATGGATGGATGGATGGATGGATGGATGGATGGATGGATGGATAAATATATAGGTAAAGGGCACCCTTATGATAGAATGAGCAAACAAAATTTTTGACCCAAAATGCCACTATTGGTACATTTCAGAGAAGAAAGTCAGGATTCCTCTTCATTATTGTAGCCATATGCAGGAAACAGAGATTTATGCCAGAAGTCTCCAACTTCATCTCTTCCCAGATGACTTGGTGAAATGTCACATTTGCTTTGTCCAAAGTAAGCCAAGGAACTGCTAATACTGGCAATTCTGGATAATCAACACCTATTAAGTGCATAGAGAAACTTGGCCCCAATCACAAGCATGAGAAGGCCCTCAGTTGACTAAGGCCTTAATCATTGGCTCTGGCTCACTGCTGCCTCTGGTTCTAAAGTCTCAACACTCAGTCTCAACGGGGGCCTCAAGAATCACCTGTTCTGTGCCAGTTATCATTTTATTATAAGCTTTCATACTCATTGGATTATTTTATAACTGTATGTCTTATAATAGATGGATAGAGGATGCATCTATATTTAGATTTTTTCTTTATATTTATATTAAATATAAAGAATTTGCTGCAATATTTCTAATTTGAGCTCCTTCATTTTCCTTTCTGTTTGACCTTGGATGAAGAAGTTAAATTCTCTGAGCCTCAGTTTTCTCATAGATTGTGATGAGGAATGAACAAATGCTTATAAAACTCTTAGCACAATGTTTGGCAGTACTAAGCCCTCAAATGGTTATTGCCATCATTTTAAGGTTTGTAAAATGAGTTTCCCTCTCTTTTGTATTACTATATTCTGTGACTAAATATAATGTTAAGTATTTAAGTACCCTGGCTTTTTATTTTTTTTTATTACCGATAGAAAGCGCCTTTTTCCTCTTCCTATTATCTTCCATTATAAATTGTACTATTTTAATATAATTTTTTTCAATGCCCACACATAAACCTTGAAAGTTAATATAGAGCAGTATTTTTGCTGTAAACTTCTCTTCCCACTCCCATACCCTGTTGTTACAACTAAACATATTAGTATCATATTTCCCTACAATTCAGTGAGTTAACATACCATGATAGCATTCAAGTCCAAGGAATTTTGCCATTATGACCAATAACCAAATAGTTTTAGTTATGTGCTTTGGCCTCTGTGAATTGACAAATGAAACAATTTCATGCAAGAATAAAATACGTGTTGACAACAGTGATGACAGAAAGCGTAAGAATGTCTCTTCCATCAGCTTGTTTCCTTCTGTGTAGAGATCTATGAAGAACAGAAGCAAAGGAAACCTATATGGCTCATGTCTATATAGTTCATGGAGCCACTTATGACTTCTTTTGCTATTCTCTTTGATTCCTTATTCAGCAAATAGAACCAAGATACAATTAACCTTGTGAATAGTTCTTTAGGGGTGTACATATTCAGATTTGATTGGGTCTCATTTGGGTCACTCTCATTGACCTGAAGGTCAAAAAGAGCACACTGGCTGCTTTGGGGTAAGTAATATTGAATTAAATCTCTTCAGAGACTAGTTTAAAGCCTGGAAAAGTCTTCCGGCTTAAATATTGAGAGATAATTGGAGTGTCTTGTGGTATCAAGTGTTTGAGTACAAATTAATATTTTGGTGGGATTGCTCACTGTATATTTTTAAAGGATTCCCATTGAAAGTTAGTTTAGTTTATACACAAGCCTCACAGTTATCTATTTAGAACAGTTGCAAGTAGCAGTTACAGCACTAATTACTGGACGACCATTCTTTCAGAATGTGAAAACCAGGTTATGTTTTTATGACACTTTGAACAAGTATTACATGACTCAGGGTGTTTCAAAAGTTAAATGCCTTCTGAAGACATGTTTAATTGAAATTTCAGAGAGCAATTATTTCCATTTTTCTTTTGTTTTGAGATAAAGATTTTCTCCTTTGTCGCTGAAGAACCAGTCATGAAATTCGGGGTTTGGAGCGCAGATAAAGGAAGGGCAAGAGGGATCTTTGTAGAAATTGGGCATAAAGTTGCTGTCAACTACTCGATAATGGATTTCTTGACATTTTTGTCCCCACAGTCACCCACCTCTTCTTTTCTGCATTCCAATTCTTCTCACTTGATAACGGTTTCAACTTATTAAAACAGATAGTTCCTCTGGTCACTTGCTCGACCCCAACATATATTTTAACTTTTAAAAATTTATATTACTCAAGGTAATACTTTAGACACAAAACACTCAGAAAGGGCCATTTCTAAGTCCATTTATTTTCTCATGATCCATATTAAAACCTAGAGGCTGATTTTTTGCATAGCTTTAGGGGTGGAATATTTAGTCCTGAGTTATGTATTAGTCGTTAAGAATTACAGGTTGGATACTTAGGGCCTATGATCTCATCAAGTGACTTAAGAAATGCTTGAGACATGGAAAAATTGTAGTATCTCAAAATATGGGGGGGACATTGAAGACAATATTTAATATAACATCCATAACACAGCATATCCACTCTGTTAATTGTTATGTTTAGTACCATCAAAATTTCATAACATTTAAAAACAATTTACAGGTTAGGTAGCCTTCTTCTATAAAAATTCCTAAGAACATGCAATGACTATAGAATCACTGCCACTCATAAATTAAGTTAGTGACACGTAGCCAAATAAGTTTAAAAACAACATTATAAACAATAATTATTCACCAATTAAAAATCATTTTAATGTCAAATGTGGATGCTTGTGAATATCTTCCATATGATGTCAGGTATTGCCTCTAAAAATAAAAGCACCTAGATCTCTAAGAAAGATTAAAAGCAGTCCTATAATCCTCAGCAAATGGCAATGCTCTCTACTTAAGTCTTAGCATAAAATACGTGTATTGAGAATTGAAAGCAGGATCTAAAAGAGGTATTTCCACATTCATGTTAATAGCAGCATTATTCACAATAGCGAAAAGGTGGAAACAATCCAAGTGTCCATTGAGAGATGAGTGGATAAACAAAATGTGATATATACCTATGATGGAATATTATTTAACCACCAAAAAGAAAGGAATCCTGGTGCATATTATAACATGAATGAATCTTGAGGACATTATGCTAAGTGAAACAAGCCAGGCACAAAAAGACAAATACTATGTGATTACACTTATATGAAGATTCTAAAATCATCAAATTTATAAAAACAAAGTAGAACAATGGTTGCGAGGGGCTAGAAAAAGAGGGAAGTGAGGAGTTGTTGTTTAACAGATACAGAGTTTCCCTTTTGCAAGATAAAAAAGTATGAAGACCTGTTTGACAGCAATGTGAATATACTTAACACTACTGAACTGTATACTTAAAAATGGTTAAGATAGAAAATCATATGTTATGTTTTTTTACTACAATTTGAAAAAAATTGCATTTTAATAAGTTATTGAGTCCTTTATTCCTTGGATTGTGCTTTATTCAAGAATACTTTGATAAATGCAATGGGTTTTCTTCTCTTGTTTATATAACTTTTTCTAATATAGTAGAAAGTAAAACTATAAAAAAGTAATATTATTTCTCAAACTTGAACCATTTAAAACCAATTTTAAATTAAAAAGAAAAATAAAATGTATGACATAAATTCATTTTATTGTTTACTCATATATATGTATATATATGTAAAAGTATATATATGTAAATATATATATAAAATATCCATAAACAAATAGTATTTTAACTTTTGGACAATCATAAAGCAAACAAAAATTAGAAGTGTCACTATTTCCTATAGTATTTGTTTCCTTCAATGACGTGAAGTCTTGAAGCAAAAAATTACTAATGATACTATTCTCCTGTTACTTTTCTTTCCTTGAATTACAAGCAAATTTCTTTATATGGCAATGCAGAGATGTCTGTAGACCTTCACTTGGGAGAAATGTATCATTTCTATATTAAATCTGTTCCATGTTCTTTTCTCATTAACACACAGCAATAAAAATAGTATGACATCCCCAACATAATTAAAAATGCAAATGCAAACCAACATTTAAATTGTGCGATAGCACTAACTTATAAATGCTCAACCAGATGATTTAGAATATGCTGATATTTATTGTTTTAAATTATTATTGAAATGAAAACATAAACTCAAAACATTTTCAAAAAGAATTGTAAGGCACACTCTGAGAATACCAGTTTAGGAAACCCTAAGTTTTAATACAGTAAAAGACAAAGTATAATAGAGATATATACAATGTGATGTTGGAATACGAGGCAATTAATTCTGCTAAAGCGGATCAAGGAAGACTACAGAGAGAGACTGTCAATTAACATTTAAATTGGACTTTGTTAGCTAAGTACGAAATGCCAGTGGGGTAAACGTTTGTGTGTTGCCTCAGTAGGAAATTCCAACAGAGATGGTAACTTAAGCAAAGGCCAAAACATGAGAAAGAATGTGGTATATCTGAGGGAACAATGTGTGGAATATTTGAAAGGGTACCTGGAACTACCCAAAGTTCCAGCTATTTAATTGCTATTAAACTTTGGTTATTAACAATGTGGCACCATGCGAGAGTATTAAATTTCAGAGAAAAGGTGGATCATATTTGTGTTTTAGAGGTACACTCAAAGTGAACTATATGAGGACACATTTTGTAGCAATGAAAACAACTGCCGTCCAGAGTGGCCAATAAACCTAACAGATTTGTCAAGGCTGAACGTAAATTAACCTAAAGGCAATTATTTTGTTTAATGTTGAGGAAATAATGAAAATATTTTTCCCTTAAGGAGGCACTACAATCATAAAAGTGTGGATTGCTGTTATCTAGTTTTTGAAAAATAGTAAATATTCCATAAAAGACTCCTTAAATTAGTAAGATTGAGCTTCACACTAAATGGACAGAGAGGAAGAGTCTTCTCCTATTTTTAAATATACTTCAAGGGAGAATAGGTCAATGGAATGCAGACATGGGAGAGTTGAGGAATGCAACCTTTTAAGACTCCCAATGCTGCATTTTCCCCACTGAGTATGATTCATGCTTCCTTCAAGAACAGAAGTGAGAGAAGATTTATCTTTTGTGATAAGCCAAGTTGAAAAAACGCAGGCATGAGAACTTAGGTGGGGTCCTAAGAGACTGATTTTGGTTACAGCTTGAATTGGAAAGAGAACAGTTCAAACAAAGAACGATGCTCGCTCATTCTTCAGTGTGATGAGCCATCACTTAGAGAGATGCTGAAACATTCATTAAAAACATGTTGCTAGCCTAACCTCCTGGATATCCAGACAATTTCAATTCACTATTTCACAAATTGAACTTATAAATTTTCTCCCTCAAACGCTGTTTCTCTTTCTGTATTTTCTGAATTAGTAAACACAGTGCCTATTTCCTATTGACATTCTCTCCTGGTTGCTCACGCTATAATGCTTAAGAAGCCAGGGAGTCATCATAGAATCTTTCCTCTCACAAATTTTCTTGCCAATTTTTCTCGCTTCTATATTTATGGAATTCATTTATTCTGTTCTATGCACACTGCAGTCAGGTCCCTCCATTTAATTCCTGATGATCTCTAGTCTCTAGTCTTACTATATTATTGTCTCTGGGTTTTCTTCTCTGGTTATCCTTCACAAGTCTACAATAATTATATTTCTACCTCAAATACAATCATTCCCTTGAAGGATATTGGAACACTATGGTTTCAATCTCCCAGGGTCACAGAATAGGTCTAAGTATTGATCACAGTACTTACTGACTGAGGGTTATTATTTTCTCAAATTGGCTTATGAGGAAGTATTATTGAGTTTCTGTGCCTCCGTTTTACTCATAATAAAGCTGTAAGGGTTCATTAACACAACAATGCATGATGCATAGGAAATGATCAACAGCGTTGTTATTTTCTTTATTAATTTTCTTCTGGCTTCTCATTTCCATCTTGAGAAAATCCAACAGGATAGTCAAAGTCTCTGTAATCTGTCCACTACTTTCCATTCAAATCTCATCTTTCACCTAAGATGTTAGGAACCACGAACTCCAGACATAAGGCACAACTTCTGTTTCACTGAATGAACTATACTGACTTATCCCTCCAGGCCTTGCACATGCAGTTCTCCTTTAAGAGAAATGCTTTTTTCTCCTGTCAAAATAATTTAATTTCTAATTTCCTTCTTCATTCATATTAGGGGGTGCTCTTACCGAGTTCCTGAACCCCATCAGAACATAGTGGCCCTAATGTGTAGTCCTGAAATGTACTATGCATACTTCTATTGTGACAGCTATTACACTGTTGCGTTTCTCATTTGCTGCATCAACAGGCCAAAATCCCTAAGGCCAGGATTCTAGGCCTTTTTCACTCCCAAAACTTCCAGATGAGACCAAATATAAAATTGGTCATGGATTAAATTGGATAAATTGACATGGATTACTTAATAGCATTCCAAAATTTGAAGAGATCCTCAAAAGTCTCTCTGTCGATTTGAACCTATTTCAGTGATACAATATTAACAATTTACACAATTTGAAATTGCAAAATTTATAAACATATGTAAATTATTTTAAATTTATAAACATACGTAAGTTATTTTTATATTTTGCCTGTTTTTCAACTTCAGACTCTAACTTGCTCACTGGACCCAGTTGGTAGTTTGAGCTAGCTAAATATAACTGACAACATATATTGTTTTTATTTTATTTATTTTTTTTGAGATGGAGTCTTACTCTGTTTCCCAGGCTAGAGTGTAGTGGCTCAGTCCTGGCTCTCTGCAGCCTCCGCCTCCTGGGTTCGAGCACTTCTTCTGCTCAGCCTTCCGAGTAGCTGGAATTACAGGCACCCACCGCCATGCCTGGCTAATTTTTGTATTTTTAGTAGAGACAGGGTTTCACCATCTTGGCCAGGCTGGTCTCAATCTCCTGACCTCAAGTGATCCACTCGCCTTGGCCTCCCAAAGTTCTGGGATTACAGGCATGAACCACCATGCCCAGCCCAACAACGAACGTTGTTTTTCAATGGGAGAAGTTGGCCATACATTTCAAAAAGCTGGAGGCCAAAAAATATCTGAATACAAAGGAAATTTAGATCAGAGTTCTCTTGGAAGCCAGCTAAAGAAGCCAAAATGCTCTGGTAACTGCAACAATTGAGATTAGGTAAACTAATTCTACAGTTTTCTTTTGTAGAAACAGTCTATTATTGCTTTGATTCAGTTTACAAAATAATTTTTCAGTTTCAAAGAAAGCATTGTATTGATATTGGCAGGAAAAACAGTTGGGAAATGTAATTAGATTGTAGAAAAGAAATTACTATGATGATGCATCTCTTCTTATCTGGTATATTAGATTTTCATTTTCCATTTTTCTTTTTTTTTTCTTCTTGGTTTATCATTTTTTTCTAGCTCTCTTTTCTTATTTTTTTCAACTGAGGGGTTCAGCAAGGTCCCCAAAATACTCTATACCCCAAGGAACCTATTTTCTTCTAAAAGAAAAGGTCCTAAGTTAAAATTGGGTCACTGGCATTGCTTTACAGTTCCAAACTAATTCCCAAGGTAATGCTGAAATCATTCATGACCTGCTAAAAAGGATAGAGTACAAAAGGTGGATCCAATATTTTCCTTAGAGAAAAAGCATAGAGGTCTCTATATTTATTATCTTAGAACCTGGCAGTCTTTCTCTGCATCATTTTTTTTGTCTGTCCCTGTTTTCTCTCTCTCTCTCTCTGTGTCTCTCTCTCTCTCTCTGTGTATATAAAAATACATATATAAATATATATTATATATTTATAATATATATATTATATAAACATGTATATACACACACACATAAGCATACACACATACAGAGTTCTCCCACTCATCACATATTCACTCCTCTTGTAAATGTGTCACTGTTTCTATCTGGAGGACCATCCTCTCCATCATGTCCTCCCAGTGAAAATAAATCCATCTCTCGCTGGAGGGTTAGGCAGGTGACTCAGGCCTGGCCATGCAGTCAATGAGCTCATATCAGGGTGTATCAGGTTTATTTTCGTTATGATTTTTACCTTTCCACTTACTGTGAGAATGTGAATAATCTGGAGAAGATGCAGCCAACTTTCCACCACAAGGGAAAAGCCTGACAGAAAAGGAAATCAACTTTATATAAGGATAGTGAGACACTGGGAAACAGAAACCAGGACCTATTTGAGCCCTCCATCACCTTGTTCTACAGCAAGAAGGGTCCCTTGATTTTGCAATTTTGTGAGCCAATAGATGTTAGATTTTCTATTGCTTACAACAGCAAAAAAGCCATGCTGATACATGAGCATTAGCTGGTTGCTAGTAAGTTCTAAAGTCTTTGAACATGTAAAAGGCACTTGAAGAGCTTGTTTTTAACATAGATTCTTAGTTCTTAATCACAGAGACTTTAATTCAGTTGGGAGTGGGGAGAGACAGGGAGAAAAACATGAGGTTTATATTTTTAAGAAGCACCCTCTGTTATTCTAAAGCTTATAGCCTACACACTACACACTGGGCAGAACTAAGGTGGTGATGACCTGCTTCCTTTTTCAGAAATGACCAACAGCTCTGCAGAGGGAATGTTTTAGACAAATATTATAATCAAATAAAAAGCAACTTGAATTCATATCCCTTAATTATTTACATTTTGAACTCCACTCCTTTCTTTGAGGGAGCTTTATCCTGCTTCCAAGAAAGGCCTGGGAAAATTTTTTCAAATCTTAATAGTTCTACCATAAGTTATAAAAAATCTCCTGCACTTGTAATTTAATTTGAAATAATCCAAGACTGAAGTGTTAAATTTTTTTGGTAATTTTAAAGAGCAATTTATTAATTTACCATGAGATTTGAAACCAGGATACACATATCACCTGGCTAGCACATTCCTTATTCAACAAGCAAAGCTATAGAAAGTTTTACCATCTGATGTTCTTTAATACCAGATGCAGATTAAAAAATATATACTTTTCTTGTATTTTCTTCACCACAATAAACAAGAGAAAGAAAAAACGGAGGAAAATTAAGAGGAAAGAAATGAATTGAGAGAGAGTAAAGGAAACTATTGACCATTCATTACGTGATATGTTGAATCTACTGAGAAAAACAGAAAACTATTTTTTTTAGTAATCCATCCCACTAATTTCATTTAAGTAGTTCACCAATTTGGTTAACAAATATTTACAGAATGTTAGCTATGTTCTAGGAATTGAACCAGGAATTTAAAAAAAATAAATATAGTGCTACCTTCAAATAGTTAACAGTCTAATACCAAAGTCCAAAATATATTAAGTGGCTATTGTATGTGTATTCAACATTGTGCTAGACATTTTGGTCTTCTAAAAAGAGACTTTATAAAATTAATGTACATCTTCTTACAAAGACAGTTAAAGGTGTATTAAATAAATGATTCAAATAGTCATTAATCAGGCAAGCCTCAGGGGATTAGGGAAAAAACCAACATAACTACATGAATTCTGAACCATCTCATGCACTGGAATTGACCCCCCAAAAATGATCATTTCAAGGGATAACAGTAAAGAAAACAATTTCTCTACATTGTTTTCTTGAAGGAGGGCAATTTGAAATATGCCTAGGGTAATCCATTGATCCACTTCTATGTCTTAGAAAAGCTTTATAAGTTCTAACTGCAGTTCTTTTGTTTACTGGTGGTATGATACTGGACAAGTTGCTGAACATTCCTCATTTATAAAACAATGATGGAGTTCATTGCATAAGGTATTTCAAATGCTCTTCCTCTCTACGTGTAGATAGACATTTCCATCTGGTGCGGCTTTGCTTTTGCCCATGGACTTCCTCTAACATTTCTTGTAATATGGATCTCCTGTTAATTAATTATTTCAGTATCAGTATGCTTAAAGGTTTTTATTTCACCTTTCTTTGTGAAAGGCGTATTTGCTCAGCATAGAACTCTAGGCTGATTTTTTTTCAGTATTTTAAAGATATTGTTCTACTATCTTCTTGCTGGCATTGTTTCCAAGAAGAAATCTGTTGTCCTCATCTTTTTTCTTCTGTAAGTAATGATCTCTCTCTCTCTTTTTTTTTTTTTTTTTTTTTTTTGGTGGTTTAAATGTTTTTTTTTTTATTTTTTATTTTTTAAATTTTTTTTTTTTTTTTTTTTTTTTTGGTGGTTTCAAGAGTTTTTTTCTTAACATTGAATGTTAGAATGTTATCTTTTTTATGATATGCCTTGGTGTGATTATTTTTGTGATTCTTGTATTTGGAGTATATTGAGCTTCTTGTATCAAATTTGGAAACTTCCATCAAACTTGGAAATTTTTGGTAATTCTTTCTTCAAATGTTTTTCTGCTCTTTCCTCTTTCCAGGATTCCAGTTGCACTTATATTTGTCTACTTAAAGTTTCTCACAGTTCACAGATTTTAGGCTCATCTTTAAATATTTTAAAAATGTTATACAGTTTTTCATAGCTTTCTTGCTCTGTTTTCAGGTTTATTAATCATTTCTTCTGAAACATTCAATTTGCTGTCAATACAATCCAGTGTAGTTTTGATCTCAGACATCGTAGTTTTTGGTCTTAAATTTTGACGTAGTATTTTTATCTTTCATCTTTCTACTTATGATTTCGAATATAGAATAAATATTTTAATGTCCTCATCTGCTAATTCCAACATCTATGTCAATTCTGCATTAGTTTTAATTGACTGACTTTTTTCTCATTATGGATTATATTTTCTGATTTTTTTGCATGCCTATTTTTTTATTGGATATCAAACATCTTGAATTTTATCATGTTGAGTACTGGATATTTTTGTATTCCTGTATATATTCTTGAGCTTTGCTCTGAGATGCAGCTGAGTTATTCAGAAACAGCTTGACTGTTTCACATCTGTCTTTTAAAGGTTTGCTAAGGAAACTATCAAGGATATGGTTTGTTACTCTAGGGCTAATTATTCTGCACTATAGAAGCGAACTCTTCTGAATACTCTACCTAATTCCCTGTGAATTTTGAACTTTATTTTAGTCTGTCTGGTGGGAATAGGCATTTTTCATTCCTTTGTGAACACTGGGAACTGTTTCCTCCAATACTTCTAGTTGTTTTCCTGGCCACAGCTAGTTTTCTTGCACTTGCACACGAATCAGCACTCTGCTGAACACTTAAGGGGGACTATGGGGTTTTCCCTCTGTGCAGCTCCCTTGTCTACAGTACTTTAACTTGCCAACTCTATCGTCCTTAATCTCTTTGTATTCTCAGAGAACAACTTCCATAACTCCGGGATTCTGTTGGGCTTGGCCCGGGTTCTCGCTCTTTATGCTACAGCTAGAGCCTTTCTCAAAGCAGTAAGATGGGCAATTGTCAGGCTCACCTTTCTTTCAGGAACCACTTCACTTCATTACCTGGTATCCAATGTCTTAGAAACCATTGTTTCATATATTTTATTTTGGGGGGATGTGTCTAGACGGAGGGTATATCTGGTATCTATTACTGAATATTGGCTGGAAGCAGAAGTTCACTGAGGGTAATTTTTTAGATACCAAAACATGTTTGCTTTCAGGATATGATAGAATTTGCATTCATATTTTATATTCCTAGAATCAAAGAGTATTTCCCTGTTGAGGTTATTAGGAAAGATATTCTTCCAAAGCATCTAGATACACTCTGGTGAGGATAGTAGTAGCACAATATTTGGTGACTTATGTGAGCTTGCTTCTTACCAAGCATAGCACACATTTGGGGAATCTTTTTACTTAAGCTGATAGGATTTAAGGTTAAGTTGATCATGATGTTAATGCTTCACACTTCATGTTTTATAACTAATATCTGATTTTATATATATGATATTTGCTTACTGTTAAGAAGCAAAAATATATGGGTATACATATATATTTTTATGTGTAAGTACCTCCACACATGTACTCCCACATGTTCACATATATAGTATAGTCTAGAAGGCTCAATTTATTTCACAGTACCTTTATTGATGACATTCATATGTATTTATATTTTCCCTTCTACAGTTAATGCTTTGACACATATCCTTGCTCACATATCTTTACAAAATTCTATGAATAGTTTTACTAAATGTTTTTATGAATTGGACTTTCAGCAGACATAGGATGCACACAATTTTACTGTGACTGTAACTGTCAGATTGCCTTTCCCAAATAATTGTGTCTTGAATTATAGTTTATATTACAATGTATATAAAATCATGATAATATTTAATACTAATAATTACGTTTGCTGCTTTGATCTGTCAGAACTTGTATGAAAATATTTACGTGAGATATGATAAAATTGTATAACATAATCCACTATAAATTTTAATTATTATTAATAAATATATAAGGATAAGGTATCAATTACTAATTTAAAACTACTCAACAAAATTGGCAGTCTAAATAATATCTATTATTAGTCCATAATTATATAAAATTAGCTTATTATAAAATAGATGTATGAATCTTCCATGTCAATGTCTTAAAAGACCAAATGAGATTATTTACCTTCATAAATAGATTCGTATACCAGTGATATGCAGTAAATACTACGTTACTTCCAATTTTGTGTTAAGAGCTTGTATCATAAACAATTCTCTCCACTTTGAGAGATCAGGCCTCTAAGTAGGTGGATTTCTGCATATAGCCTTTTCCATATCTGAAAGTATAAGAGGAAACAGAATTAGAGAAAATCGTAGTGTAAACTCTCAAGGAAGGAAGCTTGTAGGAGCAGAATGGGCAGTGGTAATATAATAAAAGTAGAGTTTCCTGACTAGCCCTTTTGGATGTGTGAGAGGAACCCAGACTATATTTCTCCTCAATTTATATTGTAGGAAACCAGCCATTATTGACCATAATGTGGACAAAATATACTAAGAAGAATTCATAATATTGCTATAGATTCTTCTGGGATTGTTACCCAAGAAGTCTTTTTATGAATATTGCTAAATTATCTTAACTATTTTGTGGACAACACCCTCAGGGACAAGGCCTTTATTTGCATCTGTTACTCTGGTTGTTAATCATGGGAACAGTAGATGGAGAGAGATGAGAATGGACCCATTCGCTTTCTTTCTTTCAGGGTATTACCAACGATAATACAGACAATAATCTGAGGAAGATAGCGTTGTTGTAATTTATTGGACATGTTGAAATAATGCTTGCTATGGGCACAGAATGAAATAAACCAACAGCCTGCATTTTAAACATCGAGTTTTCCTAGTAATGGCAGATGTGGGTAAATAGATCATATCTTCTTAATGAGGACATATTAAACTTTAGCTCTTCCCCCGATCAGCACACATTGAGAGCCCATATTATTTTTTAGCATTTCCAAGCACTACTTATGAGGAACTAGTTGTGAAATCATCACAAAGATGTATTGTTTGGAAGCTGACATGAGGTACATAAAGTTTGGGCTGCAGAATTAGAATAGAAAATTCAGGAAACATTTTCTGTTTACATTAAAACCAATCATTCTCGAAGAGTTTTTTACACTGGGTCTGCGTTCATAGCAGATCGTCTAAAATGTTCAAGTTACTGTTTTTCCACAACTGAATGGACCGGTTGTTTGCCAGTGTTTTGTCCAAATTTTAGTAGATAAGAATTTCACTGAAGCTGAATCCTCACAAAGAAATATTATGAAACTGATTTTTTTTTTTTTGTGAGACTGAGTCTCGGTCGGGGGCTCAGGCTTGTCCGCCGGGGGGGGGTCGGGGCTGACTGCAAGCTCCGCCTCCTGGGTTCACGCCATTCTCCTGCCTCAGCCTCTCCGAGTAGCTGGGACTACAGGCGCCCACCACCACGCCCGGCTAATTTTTTGTATTTTTAGTAGAGACGGGGTTTCACTGTGTTCTCGATCTCCTGACCTCGTGATCCGCCCGCCTCGGCCTCCCAAAGTGCTGGGATTACAAGCGTGAGCCACCACGCCCGGCCCGAAACTGATTTTTTTAAGCACATAATCACAGCAGCTTCACCTTACTCCCTGAGTTTTAAAACATAATAAACATCTTTACTTAACTGATAGCAAAATAAAAGATAAAAATCAGTATCCTCTCTTAAAATATAATCACTTGCATTATTGGAAAGAAAACCAGATATCCAATGTATTAATGTAAGAAATTTTCTGAAACCCAATACATGCTCTAACCCTCCTAGTGGAAATCTGTGATGACAGTAGACTCTTGAAGCAAAAATCAATGCATGCATTCAACTGCCATTGTGATATTTATGTTGCTATTCATTCAGGATACTAGAAAGCAGACTGCTCACCTCTAATTCAATCAGGAAGAAAAATAGCCAGTCCAGAAATTATCAAGCATACTCACATTTCGTGTACCAATTACTAATATAAAATAGTCTCTGCCCGCTCATTTGAATAAACTTAAGGGAAAAAAAAGGCTTTAACATACCTTACACCAACGAAAACATAAATATTATCCTGGAATGTCAGGAAATTCATCAAATCCAGTAAATTTGATTAAACAGAAGATTTTAGATGCAGGCTTAGGTGAACTGATTCCATTATGAATATGAAACCAACTATTTATATTCAGTAATAATTAAGGAATTCTTCACTAAATATTTTTTTCAAGATCTTCTTTTGACTTCTGCATCTTTGGTGTTTTACTAACATAATAGGTGGACACATCCATGGAAACATTTCAGAAAGCAATGCATTTAGGTAAGAAGAAATTCAAGGAAGAGATTTGGTTGTACTGTACCACCAAAGGGGTCTTCATTACAAGTATTTTCTTGGAAACCATTGAAAACACCATTTTCTCACTGAGTTTTACTTGGTAGTGAATTTGTATTAAAAGTCTGATTTTCCACTTTCTGAGATGTATGTTTGAAATTAAGCACTAGGAAAATATTCAGATGTTTCTTTCAGCACTACATAGTCTGAAAGAAGCCTGGAGCCGTGGTCCCGGGGCACAGTATTTCTTTGGTAAGTGAAAGCATTTCAGCCTAAGAATTTAGAACAAGGCCAACAAAATTACGGACAAGCTGAAGAAAAAAAAATGTGCAGAAAATTATTTTAAATCAGTAATGGGTTTAAATAATTTTAGAACCCCATGGCAAGCTCTGTCATCAGCAAATCACTGAGCAAATATTGATGTCAATGAGGCAAAGATTACTTCTGTCCATCTAATTTTTGTTGAGAAAATGGAACTTAGCATTTATTTAAGACCAAGTAATTTGGCTTTTAGAGAAAAATGTATGCTTTTTTGTTGTTGTTTGTTTTTTTGTTTTGTTTTGTTTTTTTTTAACAAACTACCTCAATTTAGATCCTGCAGTCTATGGCCTCCTGAAAAATAACAAGAGAAAAATGGACAGAATCTAAGTGGAGTGTTAGGTCATATGAATCTGCCTTAGAAATAGAATCAGGTTTATAAATCTTAAGAAAGGGACTGAAAGTATGGTTTCACAAAGAGAAATTTAAGGAAAACGTCACTGGAATAGGGGAGGCCCATATAGGTTGAAAGTACTTATGTTTCTATGAATTAGATATAATTGCGAAGGGTCTACATATCTATGAGAGTGAGAGCTGATGGGGTGGGGCCAGATGAAACGCAGAAAGCATTTTTCAAATACTTTTTTTTTGGATGTTTGTTGCTTATACTTGTCATTTGATGTTCTGTGAAAATACCTTCCCAAAGATTAACCCTCTTATTTCTTTGGAGAATGAGCAGTGAAAGCTCTTAGAAACATAAACTACATACACTTAGAGGACACTTTTTATTAGTCAAGTGCCATTTTGCTCTTTTGCCTTCTATTCATACAGTTATGTTTTCCCTAATTCTCATTTGTGATGGTAAGTAGATACCAAAATAATTTAGACCTACCAAGACGTGTCTTTGTGATATGCTGATGTTTCCACGAATATAAAGACATTCTCCTGCAGGCAGTTGCATTGGCTTTAAAATGCTAGAACTATCCATTTTGAGTGTAATTATACAAAATAAATGAAAGAAATCTACCCTGCTGATATTTATGTAACAACTGCTGGAATAAATCTTCTGATTTACAAATATACTGGGACCATTAACTAGAAGCCACACCACATCATTATTTCACAGAACTTTAGGCAATTGTGATGACTTTTCTCAAATCAGCATTATTTTGCAAAGTCAAATAAAACAGAGAGAACCAACTGACTTTTTCCCCAGCACTTTTGAAGAAGAAGTAAAGCTGCTTAAAAATCAATGAAGGTTGCACTTTCAGAAATATTTTTAGAAGTGCATTTTTTTTTGGAAACTATGATTCTTTTTGTACAATTCATTTTATTTTTTGGAGCCACTTAATATTCTTGAACCATATTTAACTTCCCTAGGAAACTGTGAAGAGTGGATTGAAATCCATAATTATATTAAAGCTATGGTCCCAGCAACAATGGCTATTCCACAGGTGCTGACAAATGCCTTGTCATAGGAATATAAAAGCAGGGAGAAAGTGAGATTTTTCTCTGCTTACTTTTAAGTAGTACTGATCCTGAAAGGAAAGTTTAAGTATTTGGAGAAAGAGAGAGATGAAAAGGAAGAATTCTGTCCAGAGAAGAATTGTCAATAGGCAAGTTCATTCATAGCCACAAATGCCCCAATATGCAAGCACTTCAATAACCCATCTCAGTATCTCTTAGGAGCTTTCAGGATTTCCTGCCCTCTGCAGGCATGCCCGATGTCCTGCCCATCTCACACATTCAACCTCTCTCTGTTCTATCCCATGTCTTCAAAGTCTTAATTCTGTGCTAAGTTATGGGTATTTTATTTGATCAAATACTCTTTAATTATAATTTTTAAAATGATATATTAGCATTCTTATGGGAACTTCCTAGAAGCAATGTCTTGACTTAAAGGAATGTCTCCAAATCTTAGATGCAACTTTACGATGTAAGACTCCTGTAGGCATTTGTTAATACTGCAGTCTCCCCAAAGATAATGGCATTCCATGACTGTCAGTGAATGGTCCCTGGTGATGACAGAAAAGTAATGTGAAGGTTGTCAGGGCTATACTTTTGAAATAAAAATTAGACATGTGGAGTGGTTACCTTTTGACCTTCAGGTTATATACATATACTCAAAATTTTATTCAAAAAATGTTTTAAATCTATTTCTGAAAAATACAATACACACACACACACACACACACACACGTAATTCTATTAGTGTCTTCTGAATACAATATCTACACATCTGTATATCTATACTGATATTCTAGAATTTCAAAATCAGATGTAAACATAAGAAAAAACAATTGGCTGGGCACGGTGGCTCATGCCTGTAATCCCAGCACTTTGGGAGGCCAAGGCAGTGGATCACGAGGTCAAGATATCGAGACCATCCTGGCCATCATGGCGAAACCCCATCTCTACTAAAAATACAAAAATTAGCTGGGCATGGTGGCGCACGCCTGTCATTCCTGCTACTCTGGAGGCTGGGGCAGGAGGATTGCTTGAACCTGGGAGGTGGAGGTTGCAGTGAGCCGAGATTGTGCCACTGCACTCTAGCCTGGCGACAGAGCGAGACTCTGTTTCAAAAAAAAAAAAAAAAATTAAGAGTATCTACTGTAAGAGAGAAATTCATTACAGATCTACATTCTCCTTAATCATAACAAAAAAAGGTGGAAGCAATGGCTGTCCACTTCAGGAAAATGAGTTCTAAAGCTTCTAAGGCATTGAGAATAGGTACTTTGAAAACTGAGAACTTACTTCTTTAAGGAGTTACATAGTTATAGATGCTTCCTACGTGCCACATTCTGTTTTGAGCGCGTCACACATATCATTGTATTTACTTCCTAAAATGACCCTTAGAACAAACTTCATGACAACGTTGAGATAGGTACTGTTACTGCTCTCTTTTTACTAATGAACAAACCGAGCACAGTGAGGCTAAGCAACTTGGTCAAAGTCACAGATAGTAAGTAGTAGAGCCACGGTTCAAACGCAGTCACCTACCACCATACTGTGCCATCTGAGGCAGTACTTCTCATAGTTTAATGTCCGCAAGAACGGCCCCGCCAACTTGTTAAAACGTGGATTTTCCAGAGATTCTGATTCAACAAGTTTGTCTGGGCTTGATGATTTACATGTCTAACAAGCTCCCTGTTGATGCTGATGCTGCCCATCTGCAGACCATACTGGGGGCATCACTGACCTACGGAACTATGCAAATCAGCAAGATAGAGTAATCTTCCTAGTGGGCTATCAGAATCTAGGCTCAAATTCTTTCTCAAATTCTTCAAAATCTTTCAGGGCTTTGGTTTCTGCAACAAAATAAAACCGTGTTTCCCTTTTTAACCCCAAGCAATTGTGGCATAAATCTCTATTGGTCTAATTCCTGGCAATAGTTCCCACATTCCCTACATCTTAGCCACAACTGAATGTTTTCTAGAATAAGTGTGCACAAGTCAAATGCTCAGGAAAAGATCCTTCACAGAGTTCTCTACCTGGCCTACCATTTGGCTGCTATGTCATTGGCTCTGTTGCTAGGAACTTTGCTTTTCTGGACACAGCCGACCTCCTCAAAGAGCCCTCCTTGGTGTCACCTCCCAGGCTCCAGGGGAGCACCCGCTGCTGTTTTCCATCTCACTTTACTCAGAATAGGTGTTCAGCCCTTGTTAAGTACTGCATAAGGGTCTCTGCCCAGCTGGCTCTCAGACCCAGTTGCTGGCTTGAACGCACATGGCCTGCTACAGATTTCCTGCAGTCACAGGAATGGCTCCTGGTACCTTCTCAGTCAGGCTGGCTTTTCTACTATTGTTTAAGGTCTGACATTTTGTCATTGGTTTCAGCTTAGGGATTAACACTTTCCCCAAGATGATTGATGGTGGGAAATCTTTTCCTTTCAGGAAAAAAAAACCTTCTTTTACCCTCAATAGTGTTGTGTGACCCTGTGGTCTTAACAAGCCATTCTTAAAAGACTCTAACATTTATACCTCTCCTCTAACCTGGACTACTTTACTGTGTCCACGATAACCTTGTTAAAAAGAAAACTATGTCCCCATATATTTCTCCACCTGTCACAACTGGAAGTATTTTCTGATGAGAATTTGCTGTGATTCCTAATCTCTCACCTTTGGCATTCATCAACCAGTTTGGGGATTTTTCTTTTTAATCAGAAAATGATCTCCCTGAAGTGAATAAAGAAACTTCTTGAGCACAAAGACAAAAATACAGAAAAACTATAATTAGTTTATGTCAATTAACATTTTTGAAAAGAAAATATACAGACACCATTGTTTAAAACAATTAAAAAATTACACCTTACTTCTTTGAAGCAATAGGCTTACTGAGCAGATTAATTTACAGATTCCATCCCAGGGAGAATTTATTTGTTATGTTTGTTTTATTTCTGATATAAAACTGTAATAATAAGCCATGTATTATATTAGTTTATTAAAATATCACAGTGTCTTAGTACCCATTCCTGAAGCATCAGCTGGACCTTTGTTGATATCTAGTTCACTCACTTACTGATTAATTGTGTAAAGATATGAATATCATTTTCTCTTTAAAATTTAAAAAACCTGGTCCAAAACTATCATGTCCTGGTTTTTTTTGCATTTATATAATCAAAGTATTTGAGGAAGTTGCTTTAAAATTGTCATAGTATTAAATAAAAAAAAGAGAGAGACTAAGCTCTTAAAAATCCAAAATAAAATGTATTCTTAGAAGATATCTATGGCTCAGCCGGGCGCAGTGACTCACGCCTGTAATCCCTACACTTTGGGAGGCCGAGGCAGGCAGACCATCTGAGGTCAGGAGTTTGAGATTAGCTTGGCCAACATGATGAAACCCTGTCTCTACTAAAAATACAAAAAATTATCCGGGTGTGGTGGCAGGTGCCTGTAATCCCAGCTACTCAGGAGGCTGAAGTGGAAGAATGGCTTGAACCGGGAGGCACAAGTTGCAGTGAGCTGAGATCGCACCACTGCATTCTAGCCTGGGCAACAGGAACTAAATTCTGTCTCAAAAAAAAAAAAAAAAAAAAAAAAGAAGACAGCTGTGGCTCATATTAACACATGTATTCTACCTGAACTATTAAATATTTTCTTCTAAGTTTTTTTTTTTTAACATTGTTTTTCCTATGGAACCTATTCAGAATATACAATAGATCTCTTCTATATTTGGAGGACATTTTTTACAACTCCTCCATTAAAATACCTGGTTTTCACTCTCCAGGACTGGTAAGTAATACAGGCCTTGGTAAATAATACAGGTGAAACAATTTGATTTACATCTAGTGAAAATGGTTGCTAGGACATTACCATCAGAACTATTCCATTTGCCTTTTTTCTCAGGGTGGTAACTAAGGATTACTCTAAAACCTGTGTTTACAGTGGGTGATTCCTAAAATTTCTGCCCAGCATCATAACAAAGAAAAAAAAAAAAACCTTAATTCCTTCCTTTCACCAGATACCCAATAGAATTTATCATTTTAAATGTCTTGACATATATGCATCCATCTACTCATATAACAAACATTGAGTATCTGCTATGTCTTACCTAGCCAATGTCAGTCAAATGCAATGCACAGAGGAAATAAATGACCCACAGTTCCCGTTTCCTCTTCATTCAGATTGCAGGCGCCATTATCTTAAAACACGCATCTTACGAATTTTAAAACATCAGCTTTCCTACTCCATCCTAATCCAAATATAATATAATGTTAACCTCTTCTAATCAATGACGCCACCATTCTGCTGGAGTTCACAGGTTCTAGACCTACAATTGTCTTTGATAATTTAAGTACAGTTTAGCAGATGAAGATAAAAGTTGAGTTCAAATAAGGAAAAATAACAATAATATAGTAATAACAATAATAATATAGGATTCTCATCTAAGAGAAGTCTCCAGAAAAACCTTCATGTTTATTTAGCTCTCTAGAAATTCTCCAAATGCACAGATATGTAGTTTGGGAACCTGTTCTTAAACATGTTCTATTAGTTTTACAAAATTATTAATTTGAAACAAGGCTTTTCTTTTTACATTGAAAGCTACTTTTGTGTGCTAACAAGAGATAACTAGTTTTTCTATCACTTTGCATTTCTCTTCTACCACTGCTATAGGGGAGAAAAAAAAACCTCATATAAAGCAAACTCAATATACAAGTACTAATGGACTCGGTAACATTTAGTAATGGCAAATTGCTGAAAATTTGTCAGGTAATGTGATTTTGTTTTCAATTTATGCCACTGAAAAGTAATGTAATGTCTAATGCCAAGAAAAAAAAAACCCTACACTCCATAAAACTGTATTACTGTATATGGGTTTGGCATTTGAGAAGCAAATGAGAGCAAGTTGCCCTTTTCTATATTTCTTAAACAGTGTGTAAAGTTGTTAGATTATACTGTAACATTTTAAGAAATCCTTTGTGCTATAAGAAAATTGCCTGCAAGAGCATGGCGATGTGTACCAAATGTAAAGCATGTGATTGAGAACTCAAATGGCGAAGTGGGGAAGAAAGACCCAGAGCTAGATTCAGAGAGTAGTTGCATCCAGTATTCCATCATTATGTCAACCTGGAATTTTAGCTTCTTGACCAAGCAAAAGAAAAATAGTAAAATTCCAGATACATGAATGAAATTCCTAGTAACGCAGATTTAAATCAAATGCCCACTTCCAGCAATTCTATATTCTTTTAAAATACTGCAAATGCAAATTCTTCAGACTGAGATGTCAAATGTTTTCTTTAATAATCTACTATGCTGCTTTCTTTCAGAAAGAGGGAAGGATAGCTACTGGGAGTCTATTATTTTGGGAGGGCTTATTTTGAAGTTCTAGAGAAAAATCTTGATTTTAGTCTTTCTGTCATGTATTTTATTAACTTGAATAGCTTTCTTATCTTTTTGAACGTGTTTCCTCATTGGAAATATTGGGATAATAAGAATGAAGTCTTTACATATCTCACAAGATTGTTGTGAGGATCAAATTAAATGGAGAGAATGCTTTAAACGTAAGTTATGAGAATCACATGTCTTGGAAAGCTTGTTTCCTCATACACACAATTTTCTACACTTAAGGCTTAAGGAATGATCTTCACGCTTATTGCTTGGCTTTCGAGGTATTAAGGCAAAACAAGTCATGGAAGGAAAAATCAAGCCACTGGGGTTCTAGCCCCAGCTTTGTCCTAAATTCATGGTATCAGAATGGCCTGGGAGAAATAAAAAATAACTGGGAATGATTATAAAGACCTGCTCTGACCCAACTCTTCAGGCAAATTTTGCAAGGCAACTCCTATGTTTACTCAGTAGAGCTTTCTTCAGGCCTTATGAAATTAGAGGATGACTTTTAGCAGTTTTTATAAAGTATTTTTGGTAACACCAGTAACCTCATCCCATTGATAAACTCTAGACAGCCTCTATTAACCTGCGAAAAAGGATTCACTATGACACGTATGTATTCAGAGATAAACCCAACATCATCTCAGCGACCCTTTCTTTTTCCATTATCAGCTTTTCTTATTATTACACTAATATTTTACATTTCTTTTGATCTTCTGCTTTTCTTTTCCTTCCAACTTTGTGTGGTCTTTCCTTAGGCAGTTTTCTTTTTCTTTTTTTTTTGAGACGGAGTCTCACACTGTCGTCTGGGCTGGAATGCAGTGGTGTGATGTTGGCTCACTGCAACCTCCCAGGTTCAAGCCTCAGCCTCCCACGTAGCTGGGATTACAGGTACCCGCCACCACGCCCAACTACTTTTTTTTGTATTTTTGGTAGAGATGGGGTTTCACTATGTTGTCCAGGCTGGTCTCAAATGCCTGACTTCGTGATCTACCTGCCTCAGGCTCCCAAAGTGCTGGGATTACAGATGTGAGCCACCGCGCCTGCCCGGCAGTTTTCTAATGATTGATTTCTGGGATCTTAAAATGTTAACTTTCCAACTGACTTCAGTATATTCTACATTCTATCCAAAAATCTCTAACTTGAATTTTGAAAACTTAAATTTCAAAAGGTATGCTTTCCTATTTGGCTCTTCTCTGATATTTTTCCACAGTAATTATGGTCTCAGGTTTATCTTCTGCTTCTATTTATCTGTGTGTGTGTGTGTGTGTGTGTGTGTGTGTGTGTGTGTGTGTGTGTGAATAGTTTATCAAATAAAAATAGGCTGTCCCTTTGGTGTATTCATTTCTATAGATTTCCAATGTGCTTTTTTATGTTACTCATTTTTGTTGACATAGATTTCCTTATATTTTACTGTTTCTATATAACCTTATAATACAGTTACAAGATAGGAATTTAACATCAATGATATATACAAGGGTGGGGTAGGGTCTATGAAGTAGTTTAGAGTACTCTTTGCCTAACAGTACCAACAATTCACTTTATTTTATATTTGAAATATCCAGTGTATACTAGAAACATCAGGTACTACCAGTGACGTGTTGGTTCAAAATTCTAGTTGTCTCAAATTGTCATGCTTAATAATATTTCAGCAATCCTTTTGTAGAATTTTTAGAATGTAAATTCTAAATTTAGAATGAAGTTGACTAAATTATGTGGATTATATAGAATCAGAACATCTGATTCTCTGAATTTGTTTATTGCTCATATTTTTTAAAATTCTTAAACTTTTAAATACATGTTTTGTATTGTTTCCAATTTGGTAGTATTTTTTGCACCATCATCTCAACAACTTACTTGAGAAAGCAGGTAAATAATTGAGAAATATACCCCTCTCAGCAGTTCATTCATTAAGCTTATTTTTTTCCCCTGGTTTCTTTCAGCTTTCTGTTGCACTTTTATCTTTTCAAAAGCATTTCTGCAATTTCTCTATTGCTCTTTGACCTACCATTAAAGCAAGCATTGTTGCCATGTGTTTCTTTTTGGTATTCGAAGATGTTTATCTCACCTTATTCAGCTTAAAAAAAAACCTTCCTCAAGCTTTTCATTATTCATTTTCTTTGTAGAGTTCAATCATTTGTTCTCATTTGTGTGTTTCCACTGATAATAATGCAATGTTAATTCATCAGAATCACCCAAAACCTTTTCATCTTTGTCTTCTTTTTTAACCATTTTGGGGGGTTTTACACTTTTGTCATTTGCCTTTTCAGAATTTCATATTATCCTTTTGCCATGTTTCAATTTCATGCTACACTGAAGTTGTGACTCTTCTCAAGTCCCTTTTCTTTTTGTCATTATTTACTTTCCTTTATCTATTCCTGTTCTATTTTCAGCTTTTCATCTTACACCATTCCAAAATTGCATGGACATTTTCACTATTGAACAAGTTTTGTTATCTTTTCACCTTCCTCTTCCTTGTTCATGAGACAAGGTATACTGCCACTTTACTTAGTACAATTATCATTTAGGATTTTTATGAAATTATACTTAATACTAGTTATCATTTAACTTATTTGCACTTTAATTTCCCATTTATGTCTTAAAATCAAATTTTATCTCCATTTTATTTCTATCATAATTTACCATTTCATATGCTTTTTATATTTTTCTAGGATTATTTTAAATAATCCTAGAATAATAAATATTAAAATATTAAAATAAATATTTTAAATTTTACTGTCTTGAAAATTTTCATGTTACTTATCTGTTCTTTTAAAACATGTAGCATTTAGCCCCAAATCTTAATCTTTTTCCATATCTTTATGCTTTGATTTCATGTATTTCTGTCTTTCAACTAATATATACTAATAATATGAAGCATATTTTAGATTCAAATCTGCCTATACCTTTTAAAGCTGCAATATAGAACAATAAAAACAAAAGAACCATTTTCATTACAAATATTATTAAAAATGTTTCCACAAGATAGTCCCTCCCATTGAATGTTCCATTACATTATATATATATTTAATCCTTTTACCTATAACAAGAATAAGAATTCTACTGGGCACTTACCATTCTGTAATGTGCTAGCAAAATAAAACTGTTGAGGAATAACTGACGTTTTGTAGCATCAGCAGAAATTTTCTTCATGAGGGTTTTTTCTTTAAATTTATTATATCTATTGTCCCTTAATTTTGTTTTGTTTTGTTTTGAGATGGAGTCTCCCTCTGTCGCCCAGGCTGGAGTGTGGTGGTGCAATCTCGGCTCACTGCAAGCTCCGCCTCCCGGGTTCACGCCATTCTCCTGCCTCAGCTTCCGGAGTAGCTGGAACTACAGGAGCCTGCCCACTCGCCCGGCTAATTTTTTGTGTTTTTAGTAGAGACAGGGTTTCACCGTGTTAGCCAGGAGGGTCTCCATCTCCTGACCTCGTGATCCACGCGCCTCAGCCTCCCAAACTGCTGGGATTACAGGCGTGAGCCACTGCGCCCGGCTCCCCCTTAATGTTTTAATAGGTAGTATCTCCTTTTCCTAAAACCTTAAAATGTCAAGGTTGGTTTTCAAAACCACTTTATTAAGTGTGTATTTCATGTCAGTGCAGTGATTTCATTTACGCAAGAAAAATCAAAGGTTCAAGATACTCATTTGCTTCCAAAATTGTACGTCAAGTTTTAAGTCCATAGATGGTTCTTTCTTGAGTATGCCTCCTTCTCCTCAGATTTAATTACTATTTTCAATTTTTATTATTGATACTTTGCTTTCATTTACAATTTTGCTGTGTAGTTATTTATAAATAAGATATTGTTTGGTTGTGCTTGCTTTTGGATTTTATGAAGATGTATCTCATTGTTTGTATTCTTCTATGACTTGCTTCTTTCATAGAGCAGTACGTCCATGTTCATACATGTAGCAATAGTTGGTTCATCTTCACTCTTGTATATTATTCCATTGGATGGAAATAGATATGTGTCTGGACACTTTTCTGATTTCTTTCTTTAGCAAAAATACATAGAAGTGAGATTATTTGGTCAAATATGGCTTATTTTTAATGTTTGTGGTATTTACTGAAGATGTATCCTCCAAAAGTTGTACAATGATTAAAGCCATTTCCAGCCACTTTTGAGAACACCATTTCTATTACTCTTCACCAACACTGTGATTTTGCATTTTCTCATTTTTTACATGTTAAATTCCAAAGTCATTTCCCTAAGAATTAGTTCATGACAATGTGAATGAAATTTCCCAGAGAAACCTTGTGCACTTAGCTATCAAGATATGATGTTAATGTTGTTCTACAATTTCTGCATCTGGGAATACTGTTGAGATGTGATCAATGAATCTACAGTATCTTGGACAACAGCAAAAAAAAAATAAAAAAAAAAAAAAGAACACCAGACTTTGGGCTTTTACTAGAAGGAAATCGTTTTTACAAATCTAGGTTTGAGAGACACCAATTTGGTCCAATTTTAAATCTGTTCATGTGAAACTGAACTGCAATGTGTGACAGGCATTTATTTTCTGCCTAGACCTGCCTTCTGCTTTCCCCTATGACATTGAGACCCTTGTTAAATAAGTGACATCTTTCCAGAGGAAATGATTAAATGAAAAGGCTGCTTTGCAACCAGAATCATTCAAAATAAAATCTTAGCATTCCTGTTAGAAGCTAGCAGAAGGGGAAAAAAAACAAAACCAAAAATTTCTGTTGATGATGAACTAATGCTGTTGGTTCATCAATAGAATTTTTCTCAGAAACTTTGGGGTTTTTTAAAACACATTTTCCAAACTTATATTTAAAGTCTTAAATACGTTTCATCTTCAATTCCCCTTCTTCCATGTAAGATTTAATTATATCTTAAATTTTTCATTTATTAATTTTTTCCTTGTAGTTTGAGTTTGATTTTCAAAAGAGAGGCCAGATAATACATTCTCTAAGGGAAAAGAATCTGAGAAGTTGAGAAGACATAGATGGGTTTTTTTTCTTGCCCTTCTTAGAGATCTTAGAAAAAAAAAAAAAAAAAAAACAAGAAAGGGAGCATGACAGCAGCAATCAGCTTAGAACTTTCCCCAGGTAAGCATCAAAATGGAGTTACGGATCTTGATCTTCTGCTTCAACTATTTGTTTGAAAATTTCCCTTAATCTGTGGTTGCCATGACTGAAGAACCCCCTCCATGAATAACTCTATTATTTGATATTTCCATTTTAGAAAAATAACAGGAGGCTTCAAAAACCAAAGAATCACATTCACATTTTAAAATACTTTGTAATTATTTTAACTTTGGTGTACTACATTTCATGTGAGGAGAAATCTGTACCAACCCAGAGTTGATCATATTCATTTTGGAGCATCCCTTTTTTGGATAACGTATCCAAGCACCTAGAACCCAGCATGACACATAAAATGCATTGAACAAACATTTGTTTAATGAATGAAAGAACAGTAGACGTCCAAACTACATCCTTCCTTTAGGGCAATTGACACAGGTGCTCCAATGAATTTCTTCTCTTAAATCTTCAGCTCTTTAAACGAGACTTAGTCAAACTAGAGGGGATTGCATGATGCTTAACATCAGTTTGCAGTGACCTTGGACTAAATGAACCAATACAGCCAGGTTTGAGGGTTTTTGGTTTTTTGTTTGTTTGTTTGTTTGTTTGTTTGTTTTGGTATGTATATATCCACTGAATGAATATCTTATCTCATTGAAAACTTTGACCCTTAACTCTGATTCTGGCCTCTCCATTTGCAAACACTAGGAAACTGATTGGTGCAAATAGGCATTCACAGACTTTTACCTACAACTGAAAGAATGCTCAGCTTGACTAAAAAGTAAAGAAATGTGTTGATTCTCTACAGGTAAGGGTTGATGCAGTAATTCAACAGTATTAACTAAAAAAAAAAAAAAAGTTTCTTACGGTTGTTTTGTATCTCTCTGCTCTGCCTTCTAGGTCATCAGCTTTCCTAAAATGAGCTCCTTTCTTTGTCACAGAAGGGCTACCAAGAGGAACAGCATTCTATACTTTTTCGTTTTTGCCTAGCAAGAGAGAAAGCGATTCTCTTAGTCTAATGGTCAAAGTTATGTACTGTCCTTCACTCTCGTTTAGCCAATTTGTATCACATATTTATCCTTGAAAACAGTCCAGTGGCCAGGGAATTCTATTCTTACTGGCTTAGACCTGATTGATACTCCACGACTTCAACAAAAACTGTGCTAAGAATGGTAGAGTTACACTAATTGTCTAAGAAAGACTGAGAAAGGTCTCCTCGCAAGAGTTCTGGGTGCAATCAAGCCTGACAAATGGCCAGGCTGTTATATTAATAAAATTGGTTAAGTAAACTGTGATGCTGATGAAGCAAGCATCAGTGTGCTCTACAGAGTTAAAGCAATGAGGGCCTTGATGACATATTAAGTAGTTTAGAATTTATTATATACGTAAAGTGTTTCAAGTGAACACTTCATCTAGGTCGGTAGTTAGCCTGTTTGTAGTAGGCTGTAGGGACAGAATTAGGCATGAATGAACTATTGTCCCTGCTTTCTTGGAAACCACATTGTTATGTTACTCATGTGACCCAAACTATTAATACATTTTTTGAGGTGATATTAAGTCCAAACTATGAATCAAGTGTTGACATTAATAAGATTTTTTTTCTGACATTCTTGAAAATGATAAGAATAATAGCTAACATTTAAGCTATGTTCCAGTTGCTAAACACTACACATAGATTATGTCATTTAATTTTCCTAACGGCCTCATGAAATGGGTGTTTTTCTCCATTATGCAAACAAAGAAAGTTTGTTTCTTTGTTTGAGATTTAAGAAAGTTAAATAATTTGCCCAAACAGACAGCATATCCAGGATTCAAGGAAAATCTTTCAATCTGTAAAATCTACACACTGAACCTCCAGATATGGTGACATTTGATTTAAAAAATGTGTACTAGGTGCTGTGTGAATGATCATCAGCACCCCCACACCGATTTTAGGGGGAGAAAGATCAATGGAACTATCGACTTGACTTAATATACTTTTGAAGACCAATGCAGAAAACTTAGGAGAATATGTCAGTAATTTGCAGGAAATCTTCAAAAGTGTGAGTGGTGGTTAGTTTTTAGTCCTGAAAATAAGTCCTGAAAATAAATTTATAGTTTTTTTCCAAACCTCATCTCTACTAAAAATACAAAAATTAGCCGGGCATGGTGGTGCATGCCTGTAATCCCAGCTATTTGGGAGGCTGAGGCAGGAGAATCAGTTGAACCAGGGATGCAGAGGTTGCAGTGAGTCGAGATCGTGCCACTGTGCTCCAGTCTGGGTCACAGAGCGAGACTCAGTCTCAAAAACAAACAGAAAACAAACTAATATTTTTAAGAAAAAGCACCAGAATTTGGATTAAGTCCTAGGGAAGTGGGAGAGGAGAGAGCAGGGGGACAGAGTGAGGAGATAGGAAGAAGTTTTCTCTTTATTAGTCGTTGCCGTCTTGAAAGAGGAAAAGGAGAGAGCTAGCAAGTGATTTTGGCATACTCTACGAAATTATTTTGGTTAATGGAAACTTTGGGATTCTGGAAAAACTCCAAGTGGCTGTAAACACTTTAGGGAATTGGATAGTACGTGAAATATAACTTAGAAAAATGTGAAAAATAATGGATATTGGCCAAAATAGCCTTGAAACTCTTCTGTGCTCTGATGGGCTCTAATTTTGAATATTCCTTTGAGGAAGAATGTTTAGGAGTCATCTTGTTTATCGTGGGCTCTTTAGACTTTATTCCCAGCACATGTCAGCAGTTAAAAGCCAGAAATAAGATGCCAGGTGCATTAAGAACAGCATAGAAATTACTTACAATATTATAAATTAATGACATGATCGAACAATGGCATACTACAGTATCTGGGATAGGGTATCCCTTTCCAGTTGCTTCAGCTTATAGTTGTCTAAGATGTATATTTAGTTTTATAAGTGCCTAATCTTGTAGACAAAAGAGTAACTTTAGAATTTTCTTCTGGTATTTAAACTTGGTAAGGCGTAATATACTGGGCACCTTCTGTTGGCTTTTAAAAAGAGTGCTATTTCAAACAAAAGATCTGTACACTTATGTTAAAAAAATAGATTTGCATTTTCTGAAACTGTTTTTTCTGGTCAGAAATTCCAAGATTACATGTAAGAGGGGCTCATTAATGTTCACCTGTGCTTCACCTTCCCAGCCAGAAATACTATTAGAGTGATTGCCGTTATTTTGTAAAACGTATCTGGAATATTAGTGGAACATTAGTTTTTTTAAAAAATCCATATGAGATGGTTTCTGTTTCTTTTTTTAGAGTTAAAACATTTTAGTCACCACTTGTTTGAGTGATTTCAACTCTTTATATTCTCAAAATCTGAATGTGTCTACAAACATAGCCTCCAATAAAATTGACGTTAGTCCAAATTAGAATTGAGTTGACCAAAATTTCAAGTCAGTTGAAGGTTTAAAGATTTTGTATTTCATTTTGAACAGTTTCTAATCCAGATACATGCCTAAATGATGTGCAAGCATCAAGACAAAATGATAAAAACTTAGTTGAGTGTTTAAAACTTTTGTTGACAGGATGTTCAAATCCTTGAATGAAGTTCTGCATATTTGGCCTTTCTGATCCACAGCCTTTCTCTATTATAAAAAGAAAATAAATTCATCACTACCAGGTGTCAATCCAGAGCCTCTTCATTAATATTAAATCATGTCTCTAGTTAGAGGTCAATATGATAAATTATGTTGCTTTATTTTTAACAAGGTTAAAACTCTAACACCATTAATAAGACTACTAATTGTGCATGTTGATATAAGGCTGAGTGTAACCACATCTTACCTTTATGGTAGATAGTAGCACAGTGTCTTAGTTTATGCCCTTCCTTCTATGTATAGCTACTGTGGCAACAGGAAACTAAAGATACTCAACTACACAACGACCCTACATTGTAGAGTTGGATTATTTTTTCCAATTGAGTTTTTCAGATTCGTTAATGGATTCTGTCATAGACTGAAAATGCTCATGTCTACTGGCAGGGGCCACAATTGTGTCTTTAAGACACAGAGACCACAGCACCAGAGATCAGAAGCCCACTGATTTAGAAGTTACCTACTGTGGCCATTTACCCAGTTCCCTTTTTTTCAGCCATGAAATTAGTCAAAAAGTACAGAGCAATATGGTGTGCATGATCTGATACCTTTCATTCAGTTTTATCAGTCTTTGGTATATATTTAATTTTTCTCAGGGTTGAGGTCATAACCCAATATTAAGAAAAATAATAACCAATTAAAAAAACCCAAAGATTTATCACTTGTTAAGCACTTCTTTTTGCCAGTTGCTTTCTGTGGAAACATGAAAAGTTGAGTAGCATAGTGGCTAGTTTTATAACCTGAAGATTGTTACTTAACCTCCCTGTGCCTCAGTTTCCTCAACTGTAAAATGGGGACACTGGCAGTACCTTGAATTGTTGGGATAATAAAGCATAATGTTTAATGTGCCTCATAAATATAATTACATTATGTTATTATTTTGAATTGTCACAAAAACATTGTAGGTAATTATTTCTAGGAAGGGGATCAGATAACTTGATTATAACCCATAGCAGGGCTGCAGCTCAAACCCAGACCTTGCTGAGCACACCTGTTGCTTCTGTATAACATGGAACCAAAGCCTAGAAAACAGGGGACCTGCCTGCACTGTTCTGCAAATTGACATTTAGGTGCTTAGTGGAGAAAATAATTGGTGACTGGCTCAATTTTTCTGTCTGTTTTCTGTGGACAAATATTACACATATTTGTTCTAAAGGAAAAGTGTTAAATAGTTCAATAAGTTGTTTACAATGTGCTGTGCATTTTTCTAAAAGCTTTATATAGATTTAATTATTGAATCTTCACCCAAAAGATTAGTTAAGTAAATTGCTTAAAATCACACAGGAGGAAAGGGATAGATCTGGCACTCTTGAATATTAACTTTTTAAATAAATGAAGAGACGTTATGTCCATTGATGTGAAGATTCAATATTAATAGGAATACAAACATCTAATGTAATCTCAATGAGTTACCTAACTATACTTCAATTGAACTTGGCATGATGTTTTTAAAAATTTCTCTAATAAATGGATCACCTGAGGTCAGGAGTTTGAGATCAGCCTGCCCAACATGGTGAAACTCTGTCTGTACTAAAAATACAAAAATTAGCCAGGTGTGGTGGCAGTCACCTATAATCCCAGCTACTCAGGAGGCTGAGGCAGGAGAATTGCTTAAACCCAGGAGGTGGAAGTTGCTGTGAGCCGAGATCGAGTCATTGCACTCCAGCCTGGCCAATGAGCAAAACTCCATCTCAAAAAAAAAAAAAAAAAAAAAAAAGTACAAGAATAGAAAACAGCTAAAGAAGGACATAGCAAAACTTGTCATAAAAGATGGAAAAATATACTATAAATGCTGTAATAATTAAAGCATTGCAGTCCAGACATAAAAACAAATAGATAACAGAGAGTAGAGTTCAGAAAAAGACCTGTAGTAATATTAAAAATTTAATATATGATCAAGCTAGCATTCTAAACTGTTTAAATGATTTAAATACTTTAAAACCATTTATACTTGCAGAAAGAGGAAATGGTGAACTTTTCAATAAATAGCCTTGGTTAAACAGCTATGCTATTGGAAAAAAAGTTTGCTTATTCACATGGTACAAAATTAAATTCCTTATAGATTAGGACAACTAAACATAAGAATACAAAATCATGAACACATTAGAAGAAAATGTAGTATAATGTATTTATAATTTTGGAATAAGAAAATCTGCCTTACACAAAATATACAGGCTATTAAAGAAAATCTGATAACATTTGGCTATACATAATTTTCCATAATATGTGTTACACTGGATTCAGTTTATTGAATTTTTCAACTACCCCATATGGAGACTGCTCTTATATTTATCCTGTTCATTTAAATGCAATTATACTCACAATAATAAAGAGTAGAAAAGTAGTTAATCATTGAGTTTGAAACTTAGAAATTCCTACTTTTTATCATTAACTGTGACAAAAAGCATAATGAGCTTGATTCTCTCCACCAGAGTATTCACAGGCTTAATCTTGGAGAGATAAATTTGTAGAACCATAATATGTAAGACATCTTCTTGGTTATCTAGTCTAGTCATATTTCCAAAATGTTTGGGTTCTATGTGGTTACCTTTACCAGAGTTCTTCATTTCTTTATATGGCTTACAGTCACTGCTTAGTGTCCTTTCATTTCAGCCTGAAAGAATCACTTTAGCATTTCTTGTAGGGCAGGCACAATAGTAACAATACTCTCTCAGCTTTTGTTTTCCAGTTGGGAATGTTTTCATTTCTCTTTCATCTCATGAAAGATAGTTTGGCTGGATGTACTATTCTTAGTTGACAGATTTTTTTTCTTTTATCACTTTAACAATATTTTCTTATTCCCTTCTGACCTCCATGATTTCTGATGAAATATTTACTGTTAATCTTATTGAGGATAACTTCTATATGATGAGTCGCTTCTCTCTTACTACTTTTAAGATTTTCTCTGTGTCCTTGGCTTTAGATAATTTGATTATTATGTGTCTTGTTGTGGATCTCTTTGCATTTATCCTTCTTGGAGTTCATTGACTCTTTGTGTGTAGATTAATGTATTTTATCAAATTTTGAAAGTTAGGGCTTTTTAAATATTCTTTCTATTAACTTCTTCCCCTTTCTTAAGATATCATGCATGTGTTAGTACAGTTAATGGTATCTCACAAGTCTCTTAGGCTTTGTTCATTTTTATTCATTTATTTTTCTTTCTGCTCCTAAGACTGAATGATTTCAATTGGTATACCTTCGGGTTCAAAGAACCTTTCTTCTGCCCTCTCAAAACTGCTATTGAAACTTTCCAGTAAATTTTTTATTTTGGTCGTTGTGCTTTTTAGTTCCAGAATTTCTGTTACGTTCCATTTTATAAATTTGTATCTTTTATTGTTATTTTTATTCTCTATTTGTTTATACATCATTCTCTTGTTTCCTTGTTTTTGTTCTTTTTGACACTTTATCCATGGTTTTTCTTACCTCATTGAACATATTTAAGACAGTAAATTTAAAATCTTTGTCTAGTAAGTACAATGCATGGGTTTCTTCAGGGATAGTCACTATTAGTTTCCTCTATGAATTAGTCAAAGTTTCTTGAAAACTGAGTATTTTGAATATTATAATGTGTAAGCTAACTCTGGAAATCAGACTTTTTTCCCCTATACAGGATTTGTTTTTGTTTCTACAGCTTTAGGCTGTAGCTGTTTGTTTAATGACTTTTCTAAAATATTTATTATAAAGTCTGTAATCTTTGTCTGAAATCTTTGTTCCTTCAGCTTGTTGTCAGGTAGAATTTAAGAGATTTTTCTTGTAGTCCTTGGGGGCCAGAAGGTGAGAGAGACAGAGAGAGAGAGAGAAAGAGAAAGAGAGAATGAAAGAATAAAAATAAAATAAGGGGAGAGAGAAGGAAAAAACAAAAACATTTCCCAGTCTATGCAAGTTGGCTCTGCTCTGAGACTTGTTTAGTTTCTTAGCCAGTCCATTTACAACTTTGCCTTAGCCTTCAGTTTTTGTTTGAATTAAGCTTAGAAATCATTCAGGGATGAAAGCTTACTGTCTTGTGAGGTCTTTTCTGAGCATGCACATGGCTTTTTTAAATTCTGAAGTATACACAGGAAATCTTAAATACTCCAGTTGTTTTAAAGAAACTGACTCCCCAGGTTTTCCTCCTAGACCTTTTATTGCTCTATTTTACACCTCAATCATTATTTTTACCTTAGGCAGCTATGGGTTGATCATTTGCCTTACACCGTTTTTGAGGAATAACTGCTGATTTTTCATCCTAAATGAGTTCTAGGTTAGGTGAAACAAAGATAAGTACCTTGCATTGGTGCTTCAGGTAGAATCTAGACAGGTTAGAACAGACAAACATAATTCATTGGGAATAAGATCTGTTCTGTTCCCTCTGCGTCCAGCGACCAGGGCCCAACACTGGGAATATGGGTTGCCATCTTCAATACCGCTATCAAGCTTGAGAAAGGGGTGTGGCAAATACAAATGCCACAAAACTCTCTTACCTTTTTTGTTTGTTTGCTTTTTATTTTTGATTCACCATTTGCTTGGTTGCTGCAAACCTTTAACAGTTTTCCGCAGTTCTACCAAATTTGATTCTGATAGTTTTGCTTGGTTTTTTGATGTTTCCATGGAGGGATGGGCCTTTGGAGTTACCTACTCCACCATTTTCACTGACATCACTCTGGTTACATAGATTTTTAAATTATTTATTTGTTTGTTTGTTTATTTATTTATTTATTTATTTATTTTTGAGACAGGCTCTTACTGTCACCCAGGCTGGAGTGCAGTGGTATGATCATGGCTCACTGCAGCCCCATGCTCAAGCAATCCTCCCACCTCAGCCTCCTGAGTAGCTGGGACTCCGGATGCATCACCATCCCTGGCTAATCATTTAATTTTTTTGTAGAGAGAGGGTCTCCCTGTGTTGCCCACATTTGTCGCAAACGCCTGGGCTCAAGTGATCCCCCTGCTTCAGCCACCCAAAGTTCCCAGATTACAGGTATGAACCACTGTACCTGGCAGATTTTTAAATTTATATATGATGGAATAATATTATACATGTCATATAATGTATATATATCATATAACATATAGAATATAACATTAATAAAATTAATAAAGAACATTAAAAATGAGAAACAGTGAAGATATTTGCAAAATATGTGATAGGCAAATTATTAATGTCCAGAATTCACAAATTATTTCCAGTAAGAAGAAAACAAACTAATAGACAAATTGGACAGAGGATGTGAACATGCAATTAAACATGAATTAAAATTAACAAAATTTAACAAAAGCAACAAGAATAATACCAACACACCTCTCTCTAGCCATATGTACCTACGTGTGTATAGCAGTATAGAAAATAACCAAGCAGGATAAACACTAGGATGAAGGTCGTGGTTACCTGTTACCCAAAAGAGTAAGACTTGGCAGTTGAGGGGAAACTTTTTGTTTTTTTAAATAAAAGATGAATATATTAATATATTGTTTGTGATATACAAACATTCTAAGAACTATACTGAAATGTATTAAAAGTATTAATAAAAATATGACTCATTATCCTACTAAAAGCCTCTATTTTCAGAGTTTCATGTTTCTTTCTAGACTAAGTGTTTAACCAATATTGTATAATGATAATCAAAATGTATTTACAATTTTGTTCTGCCTATATTATGAGTACTTCTATGTTGTTTATTATTCATGACTTATATTTTTGATGTTTGCATAGACTCAAACATATTTGGAACTGGGATGGAAATAAATAAGAACAAAAATTAAATTTGCACAGTTCTCCACTAAGTGAAAGCAGCACAATTCTTTAAACCATTACTTACTCATGGACATTTGGGCACCTGACCCAATCTTTTATTTTTTATATAGCAGAATTGGAAGCCAGGCATGGTGGTTCATGCCTGTAATCCCAGCACTTTGGGAGGCCAAGGTGGGAGGATCATTTGAGGTCAGGAGTTCAAGATGAGCCTGACCAACATGGTGAAACCCCGTCTCTACTAAAAATACAAAAATTAGCTGGGCGTGGTGGCGCACCCTTGTAATTCCAGCTACTCAGGAGGCTGAGGCTCGACAATCACTTGAACCTGGGAAGCAGAGGTTGCTGTGAGCTGAGATCACACCACTGCACTCCAGCCTAGGTGACAGAGCAAGACTCCATCTCAATAATAATAATAATAATAATAATAATAATAATTGGAACCCAGAGAAGTTACGTTTGTTGTCTAACTTAATATACTTTGGGTATGTCAGAGCTGGAGCCAGGGCCCAGATCTCTTGAGGCTCTATATGATACTCTGTCATTCATCACATTTTAAAGGAATAGGGATTATAGAGAAAGGAACAATGTCTAAAGGACAAGATAGATGAAAAATATAATTCTGGCTTTTGCAGGTGAAAAGCTACATATTGCTGGGCTTAAGGTCCAAAATTCTAGGAAGATGCTTTGAACACTTAGGGAAAGTAGTGAGAATATGCTTAAGCTCAGTATTGTTTAATGAAAAGCTTGTAACGTCAGACTGAAACCAATTTCTTTCTTAGAGTAACTGAAAGGATAGATAGAGTGAATTCCTTTGGGATTCTTGAAGACTAGATAGAGGAATAAGAAGTGCGTGCCAGGTGGATTAAAATATGGTCTTACCGAAAGGAATGCTAATGTGATAAATCTGTACAATAAGTTGATCAAAAGAACATAGGGGGAGGGGAGAGGAAAGGCATGTGTCTCTATTATACATACATCAGCTTGGGACTTATATCCAGAAAACCTAGTTGGAAAGTAGGAAAATAAGGCTGCAAAGGGAAGGAAGTCAAGCAAAGGTAAGACATCAAGCAAAGTACCTTAGAGAACATTTGCTGAATCTCATGCAGGATCTCTGCAAACTGTGTAGATCCTACTCAGAGCTGTCCTTACTAGAGGCAAGGGCATAATTCTGCACCACAGGACCAATCAGTCCTTCATTAACCAGACAGTGCAACTGGGAGGTGGGGGTAGAGTATAAATTCTCAGACACTTTCGGTAAGAGATAAAAGTACTGACTTTTGGGAGCAAAAGCACAACCTGACTGCTTGTGCAGGAACATGGTAAAGGGAAGAAATATGGGTTCAGGATGAATAGTGTCTGTGACCTCAATTCAGCATCCTTGTGTCATGGAAAGGAAAATGTTAACTGCCTTGAAGTCAAAATAGAATGCTTTAAAAAATGTGACGCTAATCATATAAATTAGAAAACAATCATTCAATTATTTGTTTTACAACAATGGAAAGAATGTTTATAAATTCAGAAATAGAGGGAAAAAAACTCAAGCAAGCCTATGAAGCCATCTTGGTGAGGGATCTGGTATACCATGCTAACCTTACTTGGCATTCCATAGGAAAGAACTGGCTTGTATTAGATGCTCACTAGATATTTGTTTAAATGAACTAGAACATGGTATATCTTCAATATTTTATTATATTTTTAAATAACGTAAATTTGAAAAAGGTAAATGCAAGCTCCTTTACTTGGATTTCTCTCCCCTGCTCCAATTGCCCAAGTATGAGACTGTAGAAAAAGAGTGTTTATTAACTGTAATGGTCAATAGTGTCTTTGTCTGCCAAAAGAAAAAGTAAAATCTCTGGAATTCACTGATTTGGAACATCATGGAATACGTATTTCTCTTCACCCTGTCAGATTAAACTTGGGTACCTTGGTCCATTTCTAAATATGGCAATTACAAAAGGACATAGGCTAACTAAAATATACTCTAAGAATGGTAGTTAGATTGGCCAAATGGCCTTTATAATAGATAATTATTCAACTAGTATTTATGAGCACTTATGATGGATCAGTTACTCAGGAAAGTTATCAAAGCTAATAAGACTCCATCCTTGTTCCTGGAATCTATTCTGTGTCCGAAAAGCTTCCTTTGACTTCTGCCTTATATAGCTTAAACATCAAAGTCTTTACCATGGCTACAAGACACTACAGCATCACTTCTATAATGCCTTTCTGCCCCCATGATCTTTCCTTTTGCTGGTCCCCTCTGCTCCAGCCACACTGGACTCTTGGCAATTCCCAGAGGGTGCCAGGTATTCTCCAGCCTCAAGACCCTCATACTTCTTTCCTCTGCTGGGGATTCTTTTGTCCCAGATATCCAGAACTTGCTCTTCTTTTTTCCTTCATGTTCCTGTTCACAAGTCACCTTCTCAGAGAGGCCTTCCCTGATTACCACATATGAAATTACAATACCCCCCCTACACCAATGTTTGTATTCCCTAAATTTATTATCTCACTCTATTTTCTTGGCAGACGCTTATTACCGTCTGATACAGTATGTATTTACAAGCATACTTGACTGGCTGTCTCTGTCTTTCACTAGGGTAGAAGCTTCTTAAGGACAGGAATTGTATCTGTGTTGTTAACTGCTGTATCCTTAGCACCTACCAATAGTCACTGGCAGGCAGTATAAAGAAGTGCTCAATAAATATTTCTGAGTAGCTGCATGATTTTAAAAACCAAAATATGTATAAGACATACCCACTCTAGAAAATCAGATTAGTAGATCATACCTATATAAACAAAAGATCAAACATGATAAGAACTCTAAAGAGTTAGAGGAAGTAATGCAGCACAGAGGGAAATAGGAAAGGCTTTAGTTAGAAGGCACATCTTGAAGAGTCAATATGCCTTTTCTTTTAGGTGGAGAGTCAGTGCAAGAAAAAAGCATTCAAAGCATAAGGAATAGCATGTGCAAAGCTAGTTTGGTATGACTGGAGTGAATTATGGAAAGTGATAGAAGAGGCTAGAAAAAGTAGGCACTGGCCAGATTATGAACTCTTTGATTGCCATGCTTAGAAGTTTGGATTCATTCTATCCTGAAGGCAATACAGAGTTCCAAAGGAATCTTAAGCAAGGGAATGATGTGCTCAGAATTCTGTGTTACAAAGAGGAGCATAAGACACATTGGGTTTACGATTTGGAATTTCAGTGGCTGGTAGTGCACTTAGGCAATATAGACCAAACATTTGGAAAGCAGAATTGGATGGAAATGACAGGTGAGGTGCTTAATTCTGATCCTGTGAGTCTGAGGCACTTGCAGGCCATCAGGGAGAACTGAGCAAGAAATATAGGTGTACAGTGTGGAAGACATCAGTGTAATAATGTCTGAAGGCTTGACTTAGAAAGAAGATGTGGAGTGAGAAGCAGAGCAGGAGACAAAGGACTGAAGGGACTGAGAATGTTCTACTCAGAGAAGGCAAGCATCAGAGAGACTTACTAGCATCTGGAATTCACTATCGTATGAAAAGGGAATTTCATTGATTTCCAGAGTCTTCAATGGGTTTGCTAGGAAGAAAGATTTTAATGCAGTCTATATTAGTCACTAACATATTCTCTATCAAATATGCTACATAAAAATTATTCCAACCTTAGTAGCTTAAAACAACAATAAACATTTATTATCTCAAAGTGTCTGTGGGTCACTGAGTGGTTGTGGCTTGAGGTCTCTCACAAAGTTGCAGTCAAGTTGCTGGCCAAAGTTGTTGTCACCTGAGGGCTTAACTGAGACTAGGTGATCCACTAAGTGGCTAGCTCACATGGCTGGCCAGTGGCTGCTGTTTGCTGGAAGGAAGCCTCATTGTCTCTACATGTGGCTCCCCACATACGGACCTCTCCTGGGGTTATCTGAGTGTCTTCACACCATGGAAGCTAGCTTCCCCAAGAACTAATGATCCAAGAGATAAGCAGGTCACGAACTGTATTATCTTTTGTGACTTAGTGTTGGAAGCCACACATCATTGCTTCTACAATATCCTCTTGGTACACAGGTAAGCCCTATCAATGTCAAGTATATGAGAGCATGAATACCAGGAACAGGGGAACACTGGGGCCATCTTGAAGGTCAGGGGCCATAACAGAACTGGTTCAATGACAGAATAAGCTGCTTCGTGAGATGGTAAGTTTCTGGTCACCGTAGGTGGACAGACAAAGCCTGGGCCGAAACTGGATGAATGAGGAAGAAGAGATTCTAGGACATGTGATGAACAGATGAGGCAAGCTTTCTCCTTTTAGCACTGCTCTCTTATGAGCATTAAATCTGACTTTGAAAAAAAGGAGAGAGAGAGCAAGAAATTGAGTCGAAAACACCAAAATATTTTTCGTTTGTATAGTAAAAATATTTGATAAGTTATCTGAGGGTTACATTTATTAATTGAGCCTGGAGGTGAGGGCAAACCAGAGCAATCCCCCAAGACGAGATGATTGGCAGTATACCCTGGAGAAGATAGCAAGAATTTAAACACTGAGAATTGTTTAATTAGCCTAACTCCATTCAAGACCTCTCAGCCTAATTTTCGTTGTTTGTATTACATACCATAACATCTTTCAGTATCAGCCCATCTTTTTGCAGCATCAAGCCCCAAGACTCTGATACAGTGTTTTAGATAACCTACTAGGCTTTCCGTTCTCTAAAGAAACCAATTATATATTAAATTAATAATTAAAAATTATAAATAGAAAGAACAAGAAAACATGCATACTTCATGTCCTGTGGGTAGATTTTTGCATGGTGTGTAGAGAATTAGGTGCGAAAAAATCTATTTATGTTAATGGGCATTGCATGTCTAATTTCTCATGCACCACACCGCTGATTTCCCCCTCGTGTCTTTGACAGTACATGGCACCACTGGGGGGGAGAAGAAAAGTGAATGATTTATTTGATGGTCTGTCAATCAAAACAGCAACCAGAGAAATTCCAAAGCTGTTTTTAACCTCTATAGAAACAGTTAGTTAGACCATATGCTTTTTTCGTCGTGCCAGATGCTGTCATTCATCAATTTCCTATTAAGAAAATGGGATTCTGCAAAAACCACTGAGGTTTTTTCTCATTTGTAATAGATATTCCACAAAATCAGATTGCAAACATATTCTGCAACTTCTGCAAAATAACTTCTGACACTTGGTAATCTCCATATTAATTTTGACTGACCTTTAATGATGTTTCTTCTGTGCGGTCAGTACATCATCTAAAAATATTACTCTAAAATTACCTTTACCTCAAGTTTAAACCTAGAGGTTAAATAGATTTGTTTGTGATGATCCAATCTGCAAAAACGGTAGAAATTAAATGACTCTTTAGAAATATCAGTAACCTAATAAAACACCCTTTAGTGAGTAAAAAGAGATTATAAAATGTTTGAGAATTAAAGCAAGCAGCATGAGCTAACGTTGATTACCCAAAGATGTTAAAGTGAAAAAAAAAAAAAAAAAAAATCTGTATTTTTTCCCCTTCACCAAGTAGAAAGATCATTTTGTTTAGAGCAGAAGAAATGCTTAATTGTCATAAAATCCTGTGTAGATTTGTCTGTTTGCTGGTGTGTTTATTGTCAAGGATGAAGATACGTAGAAAACCTAAGGGCTTCTTTCTTAGGGACAATAAAATCCTTTCATCCTGCACATAGCAGCAGTACGTCTTCAGGGTTGGGCACACGGCCCTAACAACAATCATATTTTGGTTTTTAAATTTGAATGCTCTAGGTAGTTGGAATATATTGACACTTGTCATCATTTCTAAAGCAGACTGTTTTTTAAATAGTCTCATGATAACACTAGTGGTTTCAAATGTTTGCTTGTCTTGGTGCATTCGCTTAACAAACCAACTAACATGGAAGTTTAAGGAAAAAAGATATTGTTGCATAGCTTTCGATCTGTGGCATTTTGCATCGTCTTATTAATAGGAACTGACTCTTTGACAAACCCTGCAAATAGCTCACAGAAGAGAGGAATGCTCAGAACTTTTAGGCAAATTTCTTCCAACAGTTAAACAGTGATCAAAATTCTCAATTGTCTTTGCTGTCAGCCAGCAAGAAATGCACGGCGTCTGCTTATTGCTCCAGATTTTGGTAGAAAGCTACTCAGGAAAAGAAATCTATACCTTTACAGCTGCCAGACTTTGGTGTATCCACTCCAACCTAACATTCTCAAGTCTAATTTTTTCTTAAAGGTCACAAACAAGCTATAATATAGTTTTTAACATTTTAATTTTCCCTTTTCTTCCCCCGCTGTTTTTTTCCCCTGCTGGGACAGCTCCACTCATGAAGGTCAGGGGAATGATAATGCTGAGGTAGCTCTGCCTTTTTATTCACAGAACAGGTAGAAAGTGCATATAGCCATAAACGTAGGCAGGCCTCCATCATGCAGCATTGCTAATGACCCTTGCCCCGAGCTGAAGATTGTACCTTCTCGGGGGGATAACGAATGATTCTCTTTGCAGGTAGGCAGAGGCCTGGAGCTTGCCTAGCCAGACTCTGCCAATTTTCCTGAAAGATCTCTTATGATTGGTTTTCTCATGTGAATAGACTATTTGTGAGTACACCACTGAACTCTGTTGATTCAGGAATTTGTCTTTGACAAAAACAGCTGTCCTAGAGTTGAGATGATTAGTACTTTATCTGCTAATGCAGGTTTCCATTTGGCTGTTGGCTGAAAACACATTTTCATCTTGGGAAAATATTGCTGTCACTTTTTGGCACTAAAACAATTTTTGTGTGTGTGTGATCGAGTTGAGCTATTTAAAAAAAAAAAAAAAAAATACTTATTTAAGGTCAGCATGGCTTGATCTCTAACTGCCAACTAAAGTTCCAGTTCTGTGAAGTGACCCAGAAAAAAAGGAGGCAGATCTATACATACAAATAGTAGCCAAATGTCTTCTTCCTTCTAATCCAATCTCATTTGGGATCATGGTTAAAATAAGGATAGAAGGGAGCACAAAGAGAGACAACAGCCTGATTCTGACCTTAACTTTGCTTAGGAAGAAAGGTCTTTAACAGGGTCCAGGTGGGGTGAGGGTAGGTGGAGCGAGACACCCACAGCAGGATTATGTAACCTGGAGCTAACATTCTTTAAAACCTCATATTTAAAAGTTATCTTCAAATGCACATGGACAAATACATATAATCTGTTAAATAAAATACTGAAAAGCAACCACTACTTTAAAAATATAATTTTGCAATTTCTTTATTTTTTAATATAATTAGTGCCTTAAAAAATGGTGTCTGCCTGAGCCCTCTGAAAGATCACAGACTCTAAGATCTGTTTAAAACACAGTTAAAGTAACCCTCCAAGAGTATAGTTCTGAGAGTCCCACATGAACCTCAAAGTTCAGGATGAAGCCATCTCCCTCATTCTGCAGTGCGCTCCCTCGGAATTCTCTCCTAGGGAAGGAGCCTCCGAATCTTTAGAGTGATTTATTGATTGATTAATTGATTGACTGAGAGACAGAGTTTCCCTCTTGTTGCCCAGGCTGGAGTGCAATGGCACGATCTCAGCTCACTGCAACCTCCACCTCCTGGGTTCAAGCGATTCTCCTGCCTCCGCCTGCTGAGTAACTGGGATTACAGGCTACCACATCCACATTACAGGCTACCACATCCGGCTAATTTTTTGTATTTTTAGTAGAGACGGGGTTTCACCATGTTGGCCAGGCTGGTCTTGAACTCCTGACCTCAAGTGATACACCCGCCTCGGCTGCCCAAAGTGCTGGGTTTACAGGCATGAGCCACTGTGCCTGGCCTAGAGTGATTTTTTAAATCCTCAATGCAGAATTCTTCCTCACAGTCCCTATCTATTATGTTTTTGCTTCTTCCTACTCCCCAATTCTATTGTTAGCATTTATTTCTTCTGATTAATGGGCAATGTATGTGATATTGCCTCTAACTGACCTCTTTATTTCTGTGTTTGTTACTATGTCCAGGCCCTCACAGCCTCACACCTGACGCCCCTTTGGCTGAGGACTGAGGTCTTTCCTGGGAGTCTCCAGGCCAATCCTTTATTCTGCCCATCTGTATTAGTTGCCCTGGACTGCTATAAGAAACTGTCACAAACTGAGTGGCAGGAAACTACAGAAATGTATTGCCTCACAGTTCTGGAGGCTAGAAATCTGAAATGAAGATGTGGGCAGAGCCCTGTTCCCTCTAAGGCTCCAAGGACTAGCCCTTGCTTGCCTTCTCCTCACTTCTGGTGGCTCCCAACAAGCCTTAGCGCTCTTGGACTTAACCATACCTCACTCTTATCGCCGCCTCCATTTTCACTTCTTCTTCCTCCCGGGTCTCTGTCTCCACTAAATCTGTTCCTTTCCTCTCCTTTTCGTATAAGGACACCAATCATTGCATTTAGGACCCATCTTAACTCAGTTGATGAAATGACCTTAATTAATTCCATCTGCAAAGATAACATTTCCAAAGAAGGTTGCGTTCTGAGGTTCTAAGTTAGGGTTACCTCAACCCACTACACCATCTAAATATCTCTTTCCCAAAAGACCTATTAGAATAACTAGCCTAACTAGGAAAACAGCAGGAGCAGTCATCTGACTTTTTCTATTTAAGGTATTGGGACCTGACAGTTGCGAAGACCACAACAAAAGCTTCTAGAAAAAAAAATAATGTGAAAATAAGACAGAGAGCCACAAAGCCATCATATTTCCATTTTTCACTTTGCCCTTTGATACTTCACACTTACCCCTAACATCAAAGGTGCCTCATGGGACTCAGGGCACAGGAAAATGTGCCAGGTGGGGAACAGACACTGTAAAAATATGACACATCTTCTCGGAGCATTAGTTGTGTTCAATTGTTAGTTACTGAAAACAACATTTTAGATTAAAATAAACATGACTATTTCTTAAACCTTTTCTTTTAATTTTAGCTTTTCAATTCCCACTGCCCCACAGTTCATAGATGTCCATTTCACCTGCTTCTGAAGTGATGATTTTATTGGGAAAGTTGCTATAGATTCCGTGTTACCACAATCAGATTAATCTCAACATGCTTGCCATGCAGTAAAACTTGAACACAGATTTGTTAGATTAATAAACCACTCTGAGAAACTGCTCTGATTCTGCAAGTTCCTAAACCAAGATACTGTTTCAGAGCTTCTCATATTTTGTAGATGCCCACGTCTTTTTTCTGTTATCTAAATCTCTTGGCAAGCTCATCTCCCCGTCATTGCTCCCGAGCTCTTAACCATTATTTCACTACCCAAGTCCAGCAAGAATGAGGTGTTCTGCTTGCAAGAAATCTTTTCTACCAGAATTTGAACATGCCACATAGAAGACAGTCAGGTGGTAGCAGTTACCTTGGACAACTGCCAGGGAAGAATGATTTTATTTTACTGTTTGGTCCATAATCTGCGAACAAAGTGAGTTGCACATAGTGGTTTACTAAATAATTTTTCATCACTACATCCTCCTTTCTCCTCCTCTCTACTCTCTATTTCTCTTCTTTCAGGATAGAAGTCTGTAGGTCCTCTAGCCAATTAATTTGCTTTATTTAATAGCTTTTTAGGTCATGGGGTTTGTTATCTCAGCTTTAGTGTTCCTAACTCTTGACATCAATTCACTCTACTTACTGCTTCCATTTCACTTATCTAAATACAAACCAATAAGCATTAGCTGAACGCCTCATCCCAGCATCCTTTTATTAGTTGTGCTACTGCCTAAGTCAATGTAAACCGGAGGCACACAAAGGCAGTGGCTCTATTATAGAAGTTTTGTTTCTCTCTCCTGTAGCAATCTGGAGACAGGTGGGTGGTTAGGAAGTTGCAGTTCTGCGAGAGCATTCACCCAGGGATCTGAGTGACTCCCATCTGCCTGTCCCATTACCTCCTAGAATGCTGTCATTTCTCATGGTCAAACCAGCTTATTAGCAACATGTCCACATTCCAGCCTTTTGGATGGAGAAAAAGAGGAGGTGGAGGGCAAAAACTTCCTTTTATTTTTACTTTTTTGAGACAGAGTCTCACTGTGTCGCTCAAGTTGGAGTGCAGTGGCGCAATCCCGGCTCACTGCAACCTCCGCCTCCCAGGTTCGAGTGATTCAGCCTCAGCCTCCCAAGTAGCTGGGATTACAGGGGCCTGCCACCACGCCCAGCTAATTTTTGTATTTTTAGTACAGACGGGGTTTCACCATGTTGGACAGGCTGGTCACGAACTCCGGACCTCAAGTGATCCACCCATCTCGGCCTCCCAAAGTGCTGGGAGCCACCGTGCCTGGCCACAGCTTCCTTTTAAAACTCCACCAGAAAGTTGCATACATTACTTCTCAGTGAACAAAACATAGTTACATGGCCTCGCTTTAAGGGAAATACTGTCTCTATCTTTCTGTTTCCCTTTCTAAATAGAAAAGGGAGACACTGAATCAAGGGAGCAGTTAGCAGTGCCTGCCTACTCCCAGTCCTCCTTGACAGTCTCGATTTGGTCTCAACTCCATTAAGAGTTCTCCATGATGAAGGAATTGTTTACACTCTTCCATTGGTACTTACTGTAAAATGCATTTAATTATCAATTAAAATGCATATTCTAATTCTTAAGTCTAAATGGGATTTTTTTCTAATTAGAGTATTAATTACTATGCATTTCATATAAGTTACAGAGATTAGCACACAGTAGGCATTCAATAAATACCTTCCTGTTCGGACAATGTGTTGGAAGAGAATCAGGGATATTATACATTCTTGATTGCTTTTTATGTCACTTACCCTAATGTGTTTCAAACTTGATTTTCTTCATTAATATTCAAGAGAGAGAACTATTATCTTAAAGCAAACTAAACTTTGCTAGCTTCAAAAGAAGAGATAATAAACTACAGAGCCCACTAAGGGCGAGTGTCTTTGAAGTGAGTATGTAGGAAAGGGGAATTAATCACCAGCGTTAACTGTTTCTTGGAGGCTTAGAGAAAGCACTGTATTTGCAGAAATGAATCATTCTACCATTAGAAGAATGGTAGAATGATTGGTTAAGAGAGCTATAGAGGTCAATGGCTTTCGCAGCCAGCTTTGGATGCCAGGGTTTAAGGGGATCTGACCCAAAAGACCTGGAGGCTGGGAAAGTGAAGGACCACTGCACAGGAAATGAAGAATATGAATTTGGAGGTTAAAAGCCTCCTTCAGTGTGAATAATGAGAGTTGCATCATGTAGTGCGAGGCACTTTTTTGTCAGAATCAATTCTTTTTTTTTCTCTAGGCACTTAAGACTTTTCAGAGCCAGCTTTACTCAACTTTCTCTGTAGTCATGCTGGTGGTACATCTGCAGTACCCCACTTCCTAGTCATCAAAATAGTTGATGTTTCTGAAGAACAAATATGCGTGCTGACCTAAAAGATCATGTTGCCCTTTGTCTCTAACAAAGAGAAGCTTCTTTGAAAGGGGAATGCATCAGAAAAACAATTTCTGTGCAATTGAGTATGTTTGAGGTTGGTTCATTAGCCAATAAATGGGAATAAGGTTCTCATTATTGTTAACATCTATCAGCTGGTAGATGCTAAAACTAATGATATGGCCACACCATCCTCTGCATGGTTTGATAGGCTTCTTAGCAAAAAGGAATTCCAAGAAACAGAAATGGCTGTCTCCGTGCTCCATAGGGAGACAGCACGGTAGATAAGAGTTGGGATTCTGGAGTCAGAGTGATGAGGTTCTGATCTCAGTGCCCCCATCCCCATAGCTGTGGGGCTTTGAGCAAACACTAAATCACTCCAAGTCTCAATGCCCTCTTCTATAAAGTGGGAATAATAATAGCACTTACTTTCAAGGTCCTGCCCTAAAACAAGTCAGCTTCTCATAGGAATCCGTGCTTTTGTGCCCCACTTCCCAGCTTTCATTTTTGCCGACCCCTGGCTCCCTCACCTTCCCCACTGGGCATTGCTGGGAAGACAGAATGATCTTTGGAAATGCCAAATGAGATCATGTCACTCACCTGCACAGGACTCTCTGATGAGTTTGCATTTACTGAGAATAAACTCTAAATCCCTGTCCAGGTCTATAAGGCTACAGAACTATCTGGCTCTGGTGCCTCTCTTACCCTCCCAGACCTGGCTCCAACTGCACTGACTTTCCTCCCATTTTCTAGCACATTGAACTCATTCTCCTCATATGATATTGTCAGAGGCATTTGAACCCCAGGGACTCCGTCTTCAGTTGGGGCTGGGTAAAACAAGGCTGAGACCTACTGGGCTTAATTCTCAAAGGGTTAGGCATTCTAAGTCACAGGATGACATAGGAGGTCAGCACAAGATAAAGGTTAATAAAGACATTGCTGATAAAACAGGTTGTAGTAAAGAAGCCAGCCAAAACCCACCAAAACCAAGATGGTGACAAGAGTGACCTCTGGTTGTCCTCATGGCTCATTATATGCTAATTATAACAAATTAGCATTCTAAAAGACACTCCCAGCAGTGCCACAACAATTTACAGATAACACGGCAACATCAGGAAGTTACCCAATGCATTCTAAAAAGGGGAGAAAGGAACCCTCAGCTCCCGGTATTGTCTACCCCTTTCCTGGAAAACTCATGAATAACTACCCTTTGTTTAGCATATAATCAAGAAATAACAATAAGTATAAGCCGCTGAGTGGCCCATGCCACTGCTCTACCTATGGAGTAGCCATTCTTTTATTCCTTTACTTTCTTAATAAACTTGTTTTCAGTTTACTCTACAGACTTGCCCAAAATTCTTTCTTGCGTGAAATCCAAGAACCTTCTCTTGGAGTCTGGATTGGGACCTCTTTCTGGTAACAGTTTGGTGCCTGAAACCCTCTACTCTCTTCTTGCAGCTGGCTCCTTATAACTTGCTGACTTCAGCTCAGATATCACCAAAAGTAGGCTTTTTCAGACAGATCATTCTTTCATCTAACTAGCTTCCTCTTAGTTACTGCCTGGCACATCACTGGGTTTAATTTATTTCAGAGACCATCTAACTATCCTCAATCATCTGATTTACTATTTTTCTATGTGTTTATATTCCACCTCTCTCACTTGAAAGGTAAGCCAGGCCTCTTTCTGCTTTTTCACTCCTGTTTTCCTGACACTCAGAAGAGTTATTGGGACATAGTAGGTACTCATTATTTGTTCAATGAAGGAATGTTTGTCCAACGAATGAATGAATTGGCATCTTATAAGTTTGTAGTAAAAATTAACTGCAAGAAGCACAAAAGCATGTATGGTGGTGTTGGACACATAGTAAGTATCCATGAAATGCTGGAGATTGTAGTTATTATGAACCTTCAGTACTGTGCCATCTACCCAATTCCCATTGCAGATACTCCACATCCATAGTTCCTTGCAATCCTCCTGAAAAGAGTTCTTTCCCTAATCCTAGGGATTCACAAAGTCAAATATAGTTTAATGTGTTCTAATACACAGAAATTAGGTAGCAGTGGTATTCATCCATGCTATGAAATCAGTTGTGTGGGGATTTTTTGTTTCTATATCTGTAGAAGTAGCTGCTATTGGGGATGAAGCATTGGTATAAAGTAGCAAGAGGCACAAACTTTGGGAAAATTTAGATCTAGGTTCTCATCCCATGTCTCTTGATATTTTCTGTGTGGACTCCAGAAACTTCTCCAGTCTTCATAATGTCCCCTCTTAGGCTTGTTTTAAAAGATTACATTAAAAGAGCTATTGCATATAGAGTGTTGATGGCACACAGTAGGAGCCCAATACCTGGGGCTATTATTAATATGAATAATGATTTTTATGCACTTAACCAAACTTCCAAACTTCCAGGCATGGATATTTTTCCAAATACCTTTCCAGCTAGCAGCACCTACAAGATCGCTCTCTCTAGAGTATGTGCTGGGTGGAATTTAAGTGAAGGAGGGAACCAGGCTGTTTGCTTTTTTTCTTCCAATCAAAAAATAATGCTCACCTTTGGCAATCCCACTGACTGTGAGGCCACACCACCAAGCTGGTAAAGAAAGACTTTCCTCCTGAATTAGAAAGTCAATGCAGTTCAACATTATGGTTGACCAGCTTTCTAAATCATGAGAAATAAAGACATTGCCATTTTTACTTCAGAGAACTGTACCCCTGACTGTGCGTGGAGGATAATAATTGAAAAAGTGCATAAGATGAAATAATCACTTCCTTAGGTCTTCTTGGTGCACAATTTACTACAGGCTTAGGTTGCACTCAATGGTGTGGAATGTACTAAATGGGAATTAGAAGCTAAGATCTCTTTGGACCATGTTGTAGGGGGCGTGGATGATTTTAAACAATATTCTAGGCTGTGCTGCTGATGCCTGGAAATATTTTAAGACCAGGTCTGTACTGAGGGAGCACATGCTGCTTTCAAGGCTAGTATTTACACAGTTCAGGATAAAATGAAATTAATCCCACTCTTGAGGAGGATAACTTGGGAATTTTAAAACTCTCTGTTTAAGGACCCATAAGGAACATTTAGAGTCTATCTGTGGAATGTGAGAAATGGCCATTCTTTGAATATTTAGAAGTAATGACCACAGGCAAACATAAAGAGATGAATAAGACAGAAAAAAGACAGTCAATGGTGGTGATAATGATTGAGAGAAGAAAATTAAAAATTAAACAGAACTTTCAATAAAAAGATAAATAGGACAGTTGTGATAGCTCATGCCTATAATCCCAACACTTTGGGAGGCTGAGGAGCGCAGACGACTGGCTTGAGCTCAGGAGTTCAAGACCAAACAAGGCAACGTGGTGAGACCCCATCTCTACCAAAAAAAAAAAAAAAAAAAAAAATTAGGCGGTGGGTGCCTGTAGTCCCAGCTACTTGGGAGGCTGAGATGGGAGGATCACTTGAACCCAGAAGGTGGAGGTTGCAATGAACCTATATCATGTCACTGCACTTTAGCCTGGGTGACAGCGAGACCCTGTCTGAATAACAATAGTAATAATAAAGCAATAGAAAGCAGATATTTTGTAAGCAGTCATTATGATCGTTCTATTCTGTCAATGGAAAAACCATACTCTGTAAAATATTTTAAAGACATTTACAATATTTAGTTTTAGCCAATTTGAGTGACTGTGGCCTGGGGAAAACATAAACCCAAGAATCCTTGAGTAAGTGGTCCTGAGCCAGTCAGATTACAGTTTGGTTTTACATATAGGTTAGGGAGGCAGGTGTTACAGGCAAAGACATAAATCAATACATGGAAGCTATACATTGGCTCAGCCCCCAAAAGCAGGATATCTTGAAGCAGAGGGCTTACAGGTTATGGGTGGGTTCAGAGACTCTTTAATTTGCAATTGGTTGAAGGAGTAAGGCTCTGTCTAAAACTTGGAGTCAGCAGAAAGGAATGTTTAAGCTAAGATAGGCATGCGATGTCAGTGTCAGCCACAACATACTGGGTTAGAAAGACCTTTTAAGCCAGACTGCTGTCCTGCAGGCATGGCTTAATCCTCGCCTGTCAAGGCCTTAGGTCTTGTTTATAATTTGGTATCTTATTGTCACAAAGAGTCTGCTTTATCAGTCTTGAGATCTCTATTTAACATGAAAGCTGGCCAGTGTTGTGTCTAAACTCGAAAACGGAGAGAGTATAAGGAGGCAGTCTGGCCTCCTTTCCTGTCATGGCCAGGAACTCAGTTTTTAGGGTTTCTCTGGAATCCGTTTGGTCAATGGGGTGAGGTGGGCGGCAGGGGGGTGAGGATCAGGGGTTGGTCCATTCACTCAGTGGAGGGTTTAGGATTGTATTCTTAGTTTACATTTCACAGATATTTGAATGCCTTCTTTACTGGAGCTACAGTGGTCAGAAATAAATTTCATCTGGAAACAAATGGATTAATAATTATGTCATAGAAAGTGCATTAAATAAATTTTGTGAAGGAAGACTGTGAGTAGTATGAGAAAATAGGCTAGCCACACAGTTACTCAACTATTCTGTCCTTCCTTAGGTTAGTAATGACAATAGAGGCATCCAAGTAATGAGCATAAATTCTTTAGGCAGAGGAAAGAAACAATTAGTGATGGCCTGACTCGGAAAACCTTCCTAGTACACACTCCCTTCAGCCCCACTATTTTGCATAAGAAAGGCAGAATCTGCCCCAAGGTAAATTTTTTTCTCTAGATGCCAAAAATTGATGTCTTTTCTTTCCTTTTTTAAAATAAAACCTCATGGTTAATACAATTAGGCACATTTATATTTTCAAAAAGATATTTCTATTCAGTATCACCTACATATCTAAGTATTCTCCAGCTATTCAATTTTAAATTTATCCTTTCTTTTTTTCAATTGAATCTTTTCTTAGATAGGCAATTAAGGAATGGTTCAGAAGTGGCATTTGAAACCCACTGTACTTTTTTGAAAATAGAATTCATCATTCCCTCAGCTAATGTGTATAAGGTATTTAAATTTTAAAAGATGGCCTTGCTGGTTGTACATGACACCAAGAACAGGCAAAGCTAAAATCTTGAAAGGTAGTACACCATGTTATCAAATGCTCTTTTTCCCTTCTGGGTAGTATTACTTACATTGTGCAAATATGTTATGCAAAATAATCTTAAAACTGATTCTGCATCTTTGCCTCAGGTTCATACAATATTCATTGAAAGTTTTACAAAAAAAGAAATTAATTTAGTATAAAAATCAAGCATTTTAAAATGCCCATATATATCAATGCAACAACATTCCAAATGCAGGCTCAGAAAAAGCAAGGAGTTCAGATCAGAATTTTGTACATTTTATTTAATTACTCGTGTGTTATGTGTGTTTCTAGCATTCAGTGGTAACATGAAACCTGAATGTAAAAAGTTCTGACTCTCGCTAATTTCATGTCCCTGGACAAGTCACTGTAGTCTATGAAGTTCATTTCTCTGTTTTATTTTTTATTTATTATTTATTATTTTTATTTTTTTGAGGCGGAGTCTCGCTCTGTCGCCCAGGCTGGAGTGCAGCGGCACGATCCCGGCTCACTGCAAGCTCCGCCTTCCGGGCTCAAGCCATTCTCCTGCCTCACCCTCCCGAGTAGCTGGGACTACAGGCACCCGCCACCACGCCCGGCTAATTTTTTTGTGTTTTCAGTAGGGATGGGGTTTCACCATGTTAGCCAGGATGGTCTCCATCTCCTGACCTCGTGATCTGCCTGCCTTGGCCTCCCAAAGCGCTGGGATTACAGGCATGAGCCACCGTGCCCAGCCCATTTGTCTGTTATTTAAATGCTGCCACTAATGCTAACGCCAGCTCTTTCATGAGGTTGTTTTAAAGATGAAATGAAATATAGGAAACTCAAACAACACTATAGAAAAACAAGGCTAATAATCTGATTAAAAAATGGGCAAAAGATCTGAATAGACATTTCTCAAAGGAAGACACACACATGGCAAACAGGTATATGAAAAGGTGCTCAACATCACTGATCATCAGAGAAAGGTAGATCAAAACTACTATGAGGTAGCATCTCACCCCAGTTAAAATGGCTTTTATCCAAAAGGTAGGCAGTAAAAAATTCAGGCAAGAGTGTAAAGAAAAGGGAATCCTCATATACTTTTGGTGAGAATGTAAATTAGTACAACCACTATGGAGAACAGTTTAGAGGTGCCTCAAAAAACTAAAAACAGAACTACCATATGATCCAGCAATCCCACTGATAGGTATATACTTAAAGGAAACCAGCATATCAAAGAGATATCTGCACTCCCATGTGTATTGCAGCACTGTTCAGAATAGCCAAGACTTGGTCCATCAATAGATGAATGGATAAAGTGTGGTACATATTCACAATACAGTACTCTACTGCCACAAAAAAGTATAAAGATCCTGCCTTTTGCAACAACATGGATGGAACTGGAGGTCATCATGTTAAGTGAAATAAGCCAGGTGTGGAAAGGCAAACTTTGTATATTCTCACTTATTTGTGGAAGCTCAAAATTAAAACAATTCAACTCATGGAGATAGAAAATAGAATGATGTTTACCAGAGGCTGAGAAGGGTGGTGGGTGGGAGTGGAGTGGGGATTATTAATGGATATAAAAATATAGGTAGATAGAATAAATAAGAACCAGTATTTGGGCCGGGCACGGTGGCTTACGCTTGTAATCTCAGCGCTTTGGGAGGCCGAGGCGGGCGGATCACGAGGTCAGGAGATCGAGACCACGGTGAAACCCCGTCTCTACTAAAAATACAAAAAAAAAAAAAAATTAGCCGGGCGTGGTGGCGGGCGCCTGTAGTCCCAGCTACTCGGAGAGGCTGAGGCAGGAGAATGGCGTGAACCCGGGAGGCGGAGCTTGCAGTGAGCTGAGATGGCGCCACTGCACTCCAGCCTGGGCGACAGAGCGAGACTCCGTCTCAAAAAAAAAAAAAAAAAAAAAAAAAGAACTAGTATTTGATAGCACAACAGGGTGACTACAGTCAGGAATAGTTTATTATACATATTAAAATAACTACAATAGTGTAATTAGATTGTTTCTAACACAAAAAAAGGATAAATTCTTGAAGTGATGGAACCCTATTCACCCTGATGTGACTATGAATATCATACATTGTATGCCTTTATCAAAATAGCTCATGTACCCTATAAATGTTTACACCTACTATATACTCACAAATATTAAAAATTGAAAAAATATGAAATGACATCATATTGAAGTTTTAGTGCTGTGAAAACCGAGAAAATGTTATATAGATCTAACTCATTAAATGTATAATGAGTCAACTTCTCTGACCTGTACATAGTAGTTTGGAGAATCTGTCAAGGATACCAGCATTA